>NC_044041.1:2243900-2605404 GCF_901765095.1 Microcaecilia unicolor | reverse complement strand
TTAGTCTGATTTAGACAGCTTAGGTGGTTTTTTGTGTAACTATTGTTTGTATTAATAAAGAATTATATTAAGAAATTAGGAGCCTACATAATTTTGTTTATGATTTATTGAGTAGAAGAAAGAATCATGAGAAATCCTCTCTTCCGACACCCTAACGCCTGCTCCGACGTGGCGTTATTTTTTCCAGTGGTAAGACAGCTTTGGGCACTCCTTTCTAAGAATACAAAATGACCTCATTTACATGAGCTTAACTACATTAGTATGCTACTTGTGCAGTTCGGCTGCGTGCTCCAGGCCTATGAGCATTCTCCATAGGTAAATGCAGGGCACTAATGGTCTCTAGCGCCTGTGTTTGCTTTTGTCAGACTTGTGAGTTCTTGTACCAAGTAGAGTGCTGCTGAGCCCGGTACTTGGACCGGGTTCTGCTTGGCGGCTGGACAACCCCGGGTTTCACCTGCGCTGACTGCCATTCCCCAGAGGTTGAGTCTCTAGGTGTGGGCGGCCTGCAGGACTTACGGGACAGAGCTGGAAGCGGGGTGATGAATGTATCGGCCAGGCAGGCAGCAGGTCAAGAGTGTAATCCAGGTACAAGCGGCAGTCAGTAGGCAGGCGGCAGGCAAGAGAGTAATCCAGATGCAGGTGAAAGTCAGTAGGCAGGCGGCAGGCAAGGGAGTAATCCAGGTACAAGCGAAAGTCAGTAGGCAGGCGGCAGGCAAGAGAGTAATCCAGATGCAGGCGAAAGTCAGTAGGCAGGCGGCAGGCAGAAGGGTAATCCAGGTACAGGCAAAGTCAGCAATGAGGGACCAGTAGATAAGAAGCAGAAACACCTACCAAAGTAGAAGCCGAAGCATGGAGTCCAGGGAGAACTCAGCTGATAAAGTGCTGGCGTCTGACATCAGCAGGGAGAAGGGGCACAGCCATAGGACAAGAGCAGGGGAAGGAGGAACCGGAAGACCAATAGGAGAGAAGCAAGGGAAGCCAGGCAGAGGAAGAGCAGACCCAGGTGGGTGGAAGCAAAGCAATCAAGGAGCCTGCAACCACCGCTCTCTGAACAAACCCAGAGAGGACTACACACACATGGCTCAGGCAGTCCCGGTCAAGTGTGTGTGTTGACGGGACCCTGTGCAGCCCGAGGACGCCACTTGCGTTGAGATAGGGGACATGACAGCTTTTGAGTATTGGGGTCTTTGTCTTCCTCAAGCATCAAAAAAAAATGTCAGCCCTTCTACTATTACACAAAGAGCTCAAAATGTACTTGCATCTCACGCCTCTCAGACCTCTCTCCGCCCCCCCCCCCCCCAAGCAGTCACTTTCTGTCTGCTACTCTAGCTGGAACGCGCTCTCTGTGTACACAAATAGCCTGCAGGTAGAGAAAGGGCACCCAGGACTTTGTGGGGGGAAGATGAATACCTCTGAACTGAGGTGAGGTTTCTCATGTTACTCTACCACCTGGGGGTCAGGTGTTTATAGTCTTGGCAGGAGTAATGTGATCTGAGCAGACGGATGTGAAAGTGAAGGTGAGCTCCAGAGAATGCAGCAACACGGTAGAGTCCTGAAGAAACACAAGAGATTTTCAGTTAAAAATACTTCTCTTAGCTTCTCAGTTACTGCTCAGTGAAAACGGCTGATGAAACTGCATCTCTTCTTCCCTGTTCCCATCACCACATAATGCTCTACAGAGGCTAGAGTTCAGAAAGACTTTGAGGCATATTTTCCAAGCACTTAGCCTTCCAAAGTTCCATAGAAACGGTCCATCCAGTCTGCCCAACAAGATAAACTCATATGTGCTACTTTATGTGTATACCTGACCTTGATTTGTATCTGCCATTTTCAGGGCACAGACCATAGAAGTCTGCCCAGCACAAGCCCCGCCTCCCAACCACCAGACCCGCCTCCCATCACCGGCTCTGCCACCCAATCTCCACTAAGCTTCTGAGTATCCATTCCTTCTGAACAGGATTCCTTTATGTTTATCCCATGCACTTTTGAATTCTGTTACCGTTTTCATTTCCACCACCTCCCGCGGGAGAGCATTCCAAGCATCCACCACTCTCTCCGTGAAAAAATACTTCCTGACATTTTTCTTGAGTCTGCCCCCCTTCAATCTCATTTCATGTCCTCTAGTTCTACCGCCTTCCCATCTACGGAAAAGGTTCGTTTGCGGATTAATACCGTTCAAATATTTGAACGTCTGAATCATATCACCCCTGTTCCTCCTTTCCTCCAGGGTATACATGTTCAGGTCAGCAAATCTCTCCTCATACGTCTTGTAATGCAAATCCCATACCATTTTTGTAGCTTTTCTTTGCACCGCTTCAATTCTTTTTACATCTTTAGCAAGATACGGCCTCCAAAACTGAACACAATACTCCAGGTGAGGCCTCACCAACGACTTATACAGGGGCATCAACACCCCCTTTCTTCTGCTGGTCACACCTCTCTCTATACAGCCTAACAACCTTCTAGCTACGGCCACCGCCTTGTCACACTGTTTCGTCGCCTTCAGATCCTCAGATACTATCACCCCAAGATCCCTCTCCCCGTCTGTGCATATCAGACTCTCACCGCCTAACACATACATCTCCCACGGATTTCTACTCCCTAAGTGCATCACTTTGCATTTCTTTGCATTGTAAAGCAGCAGGTCTCATGCAGTGCAAATCGTGAAAACACTATAACATCGCTGTCCCAGACAAGCACTGTGATGTGATCACAACTCTTAGAGGAATGTGGAGAATGAAGATGTTGTGATTACCCGGCCTGGACATCTCTGTTCCAACTGATAAGAACCACAATGAAAGAAAAATAGACACAGTTAAGTTTAATTACATTTTTGCTGTACTGCTTTCCATAATGAATACAACAAGCGGATAATTTTTATTTATTTATTTATTTGTTACATTTGTATCCCACCTTTTCCCACTTATTAGTAGGCTCAAAGTGGCTTACATAGTTCCGGAGAGGAGGTTACAGACTCCGGTGTGAACAAATACAGTATAGGGGTACTATTACAGTGACAAGTACAGTAAAGAAGTATCGGTAAATAGGTTGGGGTGATTCAGACAAAATGTTAGGGTGTGATCATGTGTCGGGGTTGACAACTGTCCGTTTCCTGATTAAAATGCCATATTTCATTATTCGGTGTTTATGTCATACTGTGGGGTATGCCTTCTTGAACAGGTGAGTTTTTAGGTTTTTTCGGAATTCTAGATGATTATTCGTAGATTTTAGGCCTTTTGGTAGAGAATTCCAGAGCTGTGTGCATATGTAAGAGAAACTTGACGCATATGTTGATTTATACTTCAGGCTTTTACAACTTGGGAAGTGAAGAGTTAAGTACGTTCTGGCTAATTCAATTGTGTTTCTAATTGGTAAGTCGATTAGTTCAGACATATAGCTCGGAGCTAGACCATGTATTATTCTGTGAACAAAGGTACAAATCTTGAAAGCGATACGTTCCTTGATTGGTAGCTAGTGTAGTTTTTCCCGGAGGGGCTTTGCGCTTTCAAATTTAGATTTTCCATAGATAAGCCTGGCTGCCGTATTCTGAGCAGTCTGTAGTTTCCTTAGGATTTGTTCCCTGCAACCTGAATATACTCCATTGCAGTAATCGACATGTGTTAATACCATTGCTTGAATCATGTTGCGAAAAGTTTCCCTCGGGAAGAATTGTTTTACCCGTTTGAGTTTCTGCATTGTGTGGAACATTTTCTTTGTAATGGCGGTGGCTTGGTTCTTTAGCGTTAGGTTGCTGTCAATAATAATGCTGAGGATTTTCAGGTTATCTGAGATTGGAAGAGTGTGTTCCGGGGTATGTATGGCTGTGGGGTAGTTTGTAAAATGTTGAGATGAAAGAATAAGGCAGTGTGTTTTTTCTTTATTGAGTTTTAGTTTGAATGTCATAGCCCAGGTATCCATTAGGCTTAGGCTGTTTTTTATTATATTGGTGATTTCTGAAAGGTTCGATTTGAAAGGTATGTATACGGTGACATCATCCGCATACAGAAAAGGGTTAAGGCCTTGATTGAAAAGAGACTTGGCTATGGGGGTCATCATTAGGTTGAAAAGGATGGACGAGAGAGGTGATCCCTGAGGTACTCCGCAGTCAGTTTTCCAGGGTGGAGAGATGTTGGAGTTTGACTTTACTTGATATGACCTTGTGGTTATGAGAGCCTTGATCCATTTGAGTATATTCCCTCCGATTCCTGTCCTGTCGAGTATACTTAGTAGTATATTGTGGTCAACCATATCAAATGCGCTAGACATGTCGAATTGAAGTAGGAGAATGTTTTTACCTAGTGCAATTTCTTGCTTGAATTTGGCAAGGAGACCAGTACAGTTTCTGTACTATGGAGTGGTCTGAAACCGGATTGTGATTCATGAAGTATTGAGAATTTGTTGATATACTCCGTGAGTTCTTTGGCTATGATACTTTCCATCAATTTGGTTGTCAGTGGGATGGATGCCACAGGACGACAGTTGGTGATATCATTTGATTTCTTCTTGGTGTCTTTTGGTAATGGTGTAAGTAAAATGTTGCTTTTGTCCTTGGGGAATAAGCCTTGTTGGCACATGTAGTTTAGATGGGATGTAAGATCTGCAATGAATCGGTCAGGTGGTGATTTCATTAAATAGTTGGGACATGCGTTGAGTTGACAATGAGCAGATGAGAGTTTTCTGGTTACCTGAGCAACTATTTCGTCTGTAGTCTGGGTGAAGCTTGACCAAGACCGATCTGCTGGATATTCTCCAGAGTGCGGGTCTAGTTCATCAAAGAAGGTATCAAGATTAATGTTTTCATGAGACATGGTTTTGCATATGTTGGAAAATTTTTCTTTAAAGTATTTGGCAAGTTCTTCTGCTGGTGGAATGTCGGTATTTGATATGGTTACTGGTTTGGTAATAAATAATAAAACTAATACACGGAATTAACAATTAGAAAAATGAAACAATAAAAGCTGAGACAATAAAAAGCGAGAGGGGTGCTGGGGTAGTATATGAAGGGAAGGACACCACGGAGGGATATCAAGGAAGGAAGTGCTATTTATTTATTTATTTATTTATTAGGATTTATTTACTGCCTTTTTGAAGGAATTCACTCAAGGCAATGTTCAATAGTTTTCTGACTACACTGCCCAGCCCTTCTCCAAAAGCCAGTTCGAAGAAATAGGTTTTGAGTCTGGATTGCAATTTGTTGTAGTGTGATTCAATTCTTAAATATCTAGGAAAGGAATTCTACAAGAAAGGTTTAAGAAAAAAAGAATATCCTAATGGTTAGTACAGCGACCTGAGAACCTGGGGAACTGGGTTTGATTCCAAGTCATTTAACCCTCCATTGCCCCAGATACAAACAAGTACCTGTATATACTATGTAAACCACTTTGAATGTAACCACAGAAAGGCAATATGTCAAGTCCCATCCCCTTTCCCTTAGACATGAACAAAAAGCTGAGGGGAGGTACGTTGTATTTACATGCTGAGATCTAGTTGGATGGTTAAAGTCATGGGAATTAGGCGGGATACTAGGAACGGAGAGGAACCAGTACAGAAAGTCCTGTGGACCAAGAATAGAAACTTACATTTAGATGGATAAGTAACAGGAAGCCAGAAGGGGTGTAAAATGATTGTATTTGAGACACGAATTAAAGAATTTGACAGTGATATTGGTAGTGGTAAAGGAGAAAAACATAACAATGGCATTTATTTATTAGGACTTATTATCTGCCTTTATGAAAAAATTCACCCAAGGCGATCTAGAGCAGGTACAGTTTAACATAAAATATTGATAACACTGGAAAACACATGTCAGGAAAATATTTGGTTCTTCAACATATTTGGGTAACCGTTAAGCTAATAGAATTTACAATTCTGAATCAGAATATAACCTTGCAATATTTTGGTCACACTGGGTTTGGCTGAAACGTGCACTTCGCTGTCCACATAGAACCATGTCATGTGGAACTGGTCTGAAAGCCGATGGAAGATTAGCCCTAAACTGGACTCCTCATATATGTTGCATATCATGTGCATCTAATTAACACATATGGGAAGCCCAGCTTTTGTCTTGATCAATGACGTTACATCCAAAATTCAGTTCACACATGCCCTTCAGCACCAGTGGAGACAGGGTTCTTCTTTCCACCTTCAGACAGAACTTACCACAAACTGTCAGCATGATTAATACATTTCTGGGACATTTTCAGTTTAATTATGCACTAACTAGCTGTTTATCAACTTCCCCATCATCATATATTTAAACTGAATGGTGTCATTTACTAGTGGTTCTGTGTTGACACACATGTTGAAACAAATTTCAGTAAATTTCTATAAAACCATACGTTCTAGAAAACTTTTGAAGTCATTTCTATGATCAGCATCCAAACATCTACAAGAAACACCCAATCTCGTTACGGAAACAAAACCTTGTCCAGTGTAATAGCAGTGTCACCATCAAGTGATTATTCTGTACATGGTGTGGAGGGACACAAGATCCTCCTCGAGTACCAAGAAATGTAGTCAGAGATGAAGAAAATGTGACAGAAAGAAACAGAAAGATTTCCCATTGTGCTGGCTGCTAATGCCCTGATTAAAAAGAACTTCCAAGAACACCTTGATTACTTGCCTATGCATATCACATCCTAAGAGATCTAGAAGGAAGCTCTTAGTAGCATGATGCAAGTATTTCGGACAGCATTAGAAGAAAATTTGACAGACTGAGATCATACCCTGGCTTCAGATATGTCAAGCCTCACTCATTAGGAGTGTGTCACACTCACTGGAACCCTTTGAGTCCCTTCTCTCACTCATTAGGAGTCTGTCACACTCACTGGAACCCTTTGAGTCCCTTCTCTCACTCGTTAGGAGTGTATCACGCTCATTTGAAGGCTCTCTCACTTTCATACTCTCTGAGCCTCTCTCTTACTCATTAGGAGTGTCATGCTCATTTAAAGGCTTTCATTCTTTGAGTCCTTTCTCTCACTCATTAGGAGTGTGTCACACTGTTACAGGATTGCAGTTTTCACTAAAGGAATATACAGGCTTCCTCTCCATTCTAGTACAGGTGAATGATTACAGGATTGTAGTATTCAGTAAGGGAAAGTACAGGCTTCTTCTCCTTTCTAGAATAGGTGCAGTGTTACCAGATTTATAGGTTCAGAACTCTGCTGCACGTCTTATCTTCCGCCTGGACCGATATACTCATATCACCCCTCTCCTAAAGTCACTTCACTGGCTTCAGATCAGGTACCGCATACAGTTCAAGCTTCTCCTACTAACCTACAAATGAACTCGATCAGCAGCCCCTCCTTACCTCTCTACCCTCATCTCCCCTTACGTTCCTACCTGTAACCTCCGCTCTCAAGACAAATCCCTCCTTTCAGTACCCTTCTCCACCACTCCAGGCTCCGCCCTTTCTGCCTCGCCTCACCCCATGCCTGGAATAAACTCCCTGAGCCCATACGCCAGGCCCCCTCCCTGCCCATCTTCAAATCCTTACTCAAATCCCACCTCTTCAATGTCGCCGTCGGCACCTAACCACCATACCTTTATTCAGGAAATCTAGACTTCCCCAACTTGACATTTCGTCCTTTAGATTGTAAGCTCCTTTGTGCAGGGACTGTCCTTCTTTGTTAAACTGTACAGCGCTGCGTAACCCTAGTAGCACTCTAGAAATGTTAAGTAGTAGTAGTAGTAGTATTCATTATAGGAAAATAGGGGCTTGTTCTCCTTTACTATACAATACTATTCCAACATTTGCGGCCCACATGTATCAATTCTGGAATCAAAGCAGGTAACATAAAAACAAATTCCATAAAAGCAATTGACTTAACATTGAGACGACAGCTAAAATACAAAGATTAACAAACTCACTATATTTATAACATTTACTAAAAACAAAAGTTTTTGAAATACATGTTCCAGAGCTTACTAGACAAATAACAGAAGGAGCTAACATGAAAACATATTAGTTGGATATTCTTAACGAAAGGAAGACCCAGCTTAAAAGTAGCACTAGATTGAAAAATTGAGTTAAGGAAGGGAAGGTTAATAAATCAACAAGAGATAATGGACAGTAGCCAGATATAATTTTATATACCCAACAGGGTACCTTGAATTCCCCCCGATCCTCCAATAAAGGAGACAACTGATCAAACTTTTTACATCTATAAATTTAGCCGCTGTGTTCTGTAAATGTTGAAGTCAATGAGGCTGATGTTCAGAAGCATATGGCCGCTAGAACGGCACTTAGGTGGCTATCTGGCACTGAATATTGCCTGCTAGCGGCCAAGAAGAAGAAAAGTGACCAAAATGATAAAGGGGATGGAACTCCTCCCATATGAGGAAAAGCTAAAGAGATTAGGGCTGAAGAGCGGAGACCACCGAAATGAGCGGAACACTACAGCAGTTGGAAAAAGCTAAGTGATTTCTTGCGGGGTCCCCGGCTTTATCTTATATAAGCACTACAAGCATTTGTGGGAATTTGGAATTAGGAGAGTACAAGAAACTGCCTTATATGTTGGTTGAGACACACACAATTGCCAGTTAGGAAGTGGTCAGTCACTTTGATGGAGTTTTTTTGAAGCTATATGATGGCACACCGTACTTAAGCCTTATAGCCTGCTGTGTTGGGCTGGCTGGGTGGCGAAACTGAAGCTTTTTTCTCCATCTATAAGATTGACCAGAAGGTACATAGAGTGTGTTGCCTCACAGGTTTTTTACACAGCCAGTGTGAGGTTGTGTTGGGATTTTCAGTTTAAATAAATTAAAGCTTGAGTGAATTATTGGTCATTTGACGAGTTAAAATGTAATGCCAATAAGTGTAGAGTGATGCACTTGGGGTGCGGAAACCCAAAAGAGAGATACCGGATAGGAGGGGAAAGATTACTAAGCTCAACTCAGGAGAGAGACCTTGGGGTGTTGGTGTCGGAGGATCTAAATGAAGAAACAATGCGACAAGGCGACGGCCGTGGCCAGAAGGATGCTAGGCTGCGTAGAGAGGGGCATAACCAGCAGAAGAAAGGAGGTGTTGATGCCCCTCTACAAGTCGTTGGTGAGGCCCCACTTGGAGTATTGTGTTCAGTTTTGGAGGCCATATCTTGCTAAAGATGTAAAAAGACTGGAAGCGGTGCAAAGAAAAGCTACGAAAATGGTATGGGATTTGCGTTGCAAACTGTATACCTTGGAGGAAAGGAGAAACAGGGGTGATATGATACAGACGTTCAAATATTTGAAAGGTATTAATCCGCAAATGAACCTTTTTCGTAGATGGGAAGGCGGTAGAACTAGAGGACATGAATTGAGGTTGAAGGGGAGCAGATTCAGGACTAATGTCAGGAAGTATTTTTTCACAGAGAGGGTGGTGGATATGTGGAATGCCATCCCGCGGGAGGTGGTGGAGATGAAAACGGTAATGGAATTCAAGTATGCGTGGGATAAACACAAAGGAATCCTGTTTAGAAGGAATGGTTCCGTGGAATCTTAGCAGAGATTGGGTGGCGACACCGGTACATGGAAGCAAAACGGGAGCTGGGCAGACTTCCACGGTCTACACCCTAATCGTGACTGAATAGATAGGGATGGGCTGGAGTGTAAATTTTAAGGGGCCTCGATGTTAGCTTCAGAACTTAGTACAAGAACAGTACTGGGCAGACTTCTACGGTCTGTGCCCTGAGAATGCCAAGGACAAATCAAACTCAGGTATAAAGTATCACATACCATGTAAAATGAGTTTATGTTGTTGGGCAGACTGGATGGACCGTACAGGTCTTTATCTGCCATCATTTACTATGTTACTATATGTTATGTTCTTAAGCTCCACCAAATGGGCCCCATCTCCCCCACTAGGGATCTCCTTGATTTTATTTCACTCTTCAGTGGCTGCCTCAGGGTCTTGTGTTGAAGCTGTAGCTGAACCTATGCTTTTAAGAGTTCTGCAGTAGTGGTTTTGCCTTGAGCAGTGTTTTTAGCCACAACTGGAACTGCAGCAAGTTCCCAGGACATTTCAATATTACATATCTGGAAGGTAGTAAAGAACGCTGAGTCTATGTACTTTTACACAGAAAACCATGCCCAAATTAGTAGAGTTGGATGCTTTGCTGACAAGTGTATTCAGAAGATGGAAACTACGCTTGTTTCCCTTCAGTCTTCAAGAATTTAAAAGACAGTTTTGTTGTTCATCAAAAATTTGACATGCTTAAGAATTCCTTGAGGGGGGAGGAGTCAAAGATGGCGGCTCTGGCTCGAGGCTCCACTGCAGTTTGAGCTGAAATCTCTCTTGCTTTCGCTATATCGCTTTTCAGATGCCCCATACAAAGAGAAAGGGTGTAGTAAAGGGTCTGCCGCTATCGGCCCGAACACTTACCCCTGGTCAGCAAACACTCCAGCGGTTCGTCACGAGTACCCCAGTGGTAACCGGCGAGAGGGATCCCGCTTATGGAGCTGTCGGAGGAGCGACATTCCCATTAGGGATTGAGACATCTTTATCCCCACCGGTGCTTACCCCACCGCTTTGTCCTGCAATTCTTCGGGAACGTGTGGAGGTCTCAACGGAGCCGGAAGTCGGCGACCAGAGGGCCTCAGAGGGCGATACACAACCCCAGGAAGCAGAGACTACGAACATGGAGCTTTCTTCTGCTCCCCAAGCGGTGACTCTACAAACTATCTGGACTGCTTTACAACAGTTAACGGCAGCAGTAACAAAAACGTCTCAAGAAACGTCTCTAATGGTTAGTAAATTTGACTCTTTAACATCTGCGCTTGAGAATGTTAAAACTGAATCGTTAGCCCAAAAATCTGAGATCTTAACTTTGAAATCTGTAGCGGAAACGTTGATAAAGGATAAAACCAGGACTTCTTTAAAGTTGGAACAGATAGAAAATTACAACAGACGGTTGAACCTGCGGTTTATAAATTTTCCTATTGTATACGGAATTTCACCGATGGATCTTTGGAAAAAATACCTAATTGAAGTTTTGGCTTATCCTCAAACTGCGGTTCCACCGATTAATAAAATTTACTATCTACCTGAATCTAAACAAACTAAAGTGACTCCAACAGATAATAACCAGGTTTCGAACCTTCAAGACATTTCAGCTTTCCTGGAAGATTCTATGACAGAGGTGTCCACTCGTAGGACGCTCCTAGTAACATTTGTATTCGAACAAGACTCAAATGCCTTATTAAGATTGTTCTTTAAGAACTCACATAAATTATTTTGTGGTCAAAAAATTTGGATCTTCCAGGATGTGACTAGATTAACACAGGAACGTAGGAAAGCTTTTCTAGCCTACAGAGAAGAAGTTAAAGCAATGGGGGCTACATTTCTGTTAGCTTACCCATGCAAATGTTGTATAAAATACTTGGGTAACAAATATGTCTTTTTTTAATCAGACCAGCTTAAATTGTTTATTGAAAATAAAAAGTTGTCCAGGTAGGATGTGTTGAGTTACTAAGTGTAAGAATTGATAGTTGGGGGCATAGAGCCAGGCCATTTTCTTTTTTATTTGATTCTATCATTTAATCTCCTCTTTTTTTCTTTCCCCTCCCCCACTAAGAATGGTGGTCTAAGGAAGCAATTGTCCATTCTTATGTCTGTTTAATTTGCCCTTGAGTCTATATAATTTTTATTTTACTGATAAACAATGTAGTTTGTAAATGTATGGCTGTATTACCATTTATAAGTGAGATCTTGTAAATTTTCAAAAAATAAATAAAGTATTAAAAAAAAGAATTCCTTGAGAAGAAATTTGTGTTTTCTTAATTTTCCAGCCACTAGTTTGCCTACAGCTGAATTCCTTTTGACTAAGTACTTGGGTAGAAAATGCGATGAAGGGTAGAGCTGAAACATCGACTACAAAGAGCAGGTTGAATCTGGCAATGTTTCTGGAAAGTTCAAGGAAGTGATTTCCTCTAAGGCCTCCTTATGTTATGTTATGCTATGTTATCAGGTACTTATAACCCACCAACTTTTCCACAACGGAATTCAAGGTGTCACAGTAGGTGAGCCCTTGTGCTGATCCAGAAGACCAGCAGTCGACAAGCCCAGTGCTTCACCTGCAGCAACCACCGTCCCCCAGCGGTTGAGCCCCTGGGTTCCAGTAGCCAACAGGACTTAGAGAGGGTCTGGCACCAGACAGGTCCAGGCTATGGGTCAAAGGCAGGTAGCAGACAGGAGGTGGCATCAAGTCCGACAAGGTCAAGCACAGGCAAAGACAAACAGAAGCAAACGCCGAAGCTCTCCAAAACGGGTCATAGTTGAGGCCCTCCCCTAAGAGAAGAACAGTGTCTGACGTCAGACCAAGGTCACAGGGAGGTAGGAACCTGGAAGGGCATGAAAATGCAGTGGGGCAGAGACTCAAGGCTGGCGCAGTCCAAGGAGGGAACATCGAGCTGCGAACTCACCGACACCAGAAAGGAATCGCAAGAAGACGGTGCCCAGCTGCCCAAAGATCGAAGGAGCAAGCCACGCCAGAGCAGGTACAGTAGCGCTAAGGCCCCTCGTGTCTCCTGCATCTGGAACCACACCGCAAGGTAGCATTGTCTGTAAACCTGAAGACACATAGTGGGTCTTTTACAAAGGCGTGCTAGCGTTTTTAGTGTCTGCTAAAAATAAGCCTCTGCTAAACCCATGTATTTCTATGAGTGTCTGTACTGCTATGGATTTCCAACCTGTTTCACTAACACAGACTACTCAGTAATTACTGTGGATTCTTTTGGATTCGTATTAGGTAAATGAGACTTTTATTAGAGGTGCTACAATCTACAATAATTAAGATATATACAATGATTAACTATATAACTGAAAAGAAACAATACCTATAATCATTCTATCTATAAACAATCATTACATCACTGGTCCCTACATCTAAGCAATGCTAGGAGTTCCTAGACCAGGAAAAGAAGCAATAAAACAATCATCACTGGTCCTTACATCATCCAGACTCAGCTGGGGGTCCTGTTCACAGTGAAAGCCAGGAGCTTCTTTGACCAGGAGTCTGGTTCTACGCGGTGCGTC
This sequence comes from Microcaecilia unicolor, assembly GCF_901765095.1. NCBI lineage: Eukaryota > Metazoa > Chordata > Amphibia > Gymnophiona > Siphonopidae > Microcaecilia > Microcaecilia unicolor. Next base: position 2,592,392 of record NC_044041.1, on the reverse strand, counting down.
CACCCATAGATGGGCTTCCCACTTCACTGCCAGAGGCCCCCACTTTTTTATTAGGTTTATAACTCATGTTCAGAGCTAAGGAAAATTACAGCATGCTTGAGAAACAAGCCATACTGTGGGAATGTGATCACATGTTTCCCGGTCCAGGTGGCCAATCTGAACTCGAAAACAGGCTCCACCACCCCCTTCACATACCAAATTAATTAGAGCTGTGTCTTATCTTCTACATTCCAACTTATTTTCACACAATCAAAGTTAAACAATAATTTTTAAACAGAATTACTTTTAATCAAAAATACAGACCCCGAGTGCACTGGTCGGTCAAGGCAGAGTTGAAAAAATAATCTTTAAAATTCACGTCCACTACAATATCTCTAGTGTTTAGCGTGCGCTAAAAATGCTACCGCACCTTTATAAAAGACCCCATAGGTTCTATAGAAATGGAAAAAAAAATCTTTATAAATAACTGCTAAACCTCACCTGCCCCTCCCCCATTTTGACTCTAAAAATTTGTACCTTGGTTCATAAAATCATTTATGGAGATGCCCCATCTTATATGTTTGACCTAATAGACTTACCAGAGAGAAACAACAAAAGTTCATCACGTACTTTCTTAAACCTCCATTATCCCAACTGCAGAGGACTTAAATGCAAATGTATACATTCATCTAGCTTCTCATACATCTGCACACAAATATGGAATGAATTACCGATCACCATAAAAACAACACACAATTTGACAACTTTCCAGAAATTACTGAAGACTAACTTGTTCAAAAAAACATATAAAAAGGACCCCCCCCCCCCCCCCAGAACGAACTGACTCCTAAACTACACCAGGAACAACTATTATGGAACTCTCCTAATTTGTTTATTTTATTTGCATCCTCATTACTGAACATTACATCTTGTCCTGATCTAATTTATGTTATGTTTTATCTATTAATAAGCAGAAATTCCTATTACGTTAATATGATTGCCATGATATTCTTATGCACCTTATCTGTAACAATATTCCGAAATTCTTATTCCATCTATATGATTGTCGTTGTAATATAATGTAAGCCACATTGAGCCTGCAAGTGGGTGGGAAAATGTGGGATACAAATGCAGCAAATAAATAAATAAAGAATGAATACTAGAATAGGCTGGAGGGCATAATATCTTAGGGGGAAGCTGCCAGGTGCCCTTGACCTGGATTGGCCGCTGTCGGGGACAGGATGCTGGGCTTGATGGGCCTTTGGTCTTTTCCCAGTATAGCATTACTTATGTACTTTTAGTAAGCTGCAGTAAAAGGAATATAATGGGCGTCTCAGTATTTGCCGCCAGCTGATTTCTATCGCAAGCTAAAAACGATACCAGTTTCAGAACTGCCTCAGTGAGGTGGTTACTTGGCTTACTAAGCATAATCTAATATTAAATCCGGACAAGACCATAGCATCCTGGATAACAGGCCATAGCCCGGTACCATCTTTAATACTTACTCTATTTGATAAGCAATTAGTTCCAGTACAATCCTTTAAATATTTAGGTGTAATCATTGGCTCTGTTCTTTCTTTTAATGAACAAACATCTGATGTAGTAAAAAAAAGTCCTTTTATCAGCTACGGAAACTGCGTTCTATTAGAAATTCGATTGATAAAGATTTCATGCGTATCTTAACATATGCCTATATCATAACGCGTCTCAATTATTTTAATATTATTTATTCAGGCCTTACTAAGGTCAATTTAAAACGTCTATAAGAAACATGGCTGCCCGTATTATCTGTCGGGCCTCAAAATATGATAGGATCACACCTCTCTTACATTATCTTCATTGGCCTCCGATTGAAGTCCAAATAAAGTTTAAGGTCCTCAATTTGACATATAAAGCACTTCATTTATCAACCCCATCGTATCCTGCAAATCTTACTATAGCGTACTCACCGACACGCACACTTCGTTCACTTACAGATAACAGATTAGTGATTCCTTCACCCTTAAGGGCTAGATGGGAATCTTCGCGAGCCTCAGCCTTCATTTTCTTATCCCCTGCACTGTGAAACTGCCTTCTGAGGGGTGGCCTAGTGGTTAGGATGGAGGACTTTGGTCCTGGGGAACTGAGGAACTGAGTTCGATTCCCACTTCAGGCACAGGCAGCTCCTTGTGACTCTGGGCAAGTCACTTAACCCTCCATTGCCCCATGTAAGCCGCATTGAGCCTGACATGAGTGGGAAAGCGCAGGGTACAAATGTAACAAAAATAAAATAGATACTATTGGAGATTCTACATGGAATGTTGCTACTATTGGAGATTCTACATGGAATGTTGCTAGTGGAATAGCAACATTCCATGTAGAATCTCAAATAGTAGCAACAGTGGAGGAGTGGCCTAGTGGTTAGGGTGGTGGACTTTGGTCCTGGGGAACTGAGGAACTGAGTTTGATTCCCACTTCAGGCACAGGCAGCTCCTTGTGACTCTGGGCAAGTCACTTAACCCTCCATTGCCCCATGTAAGCCGCATTGAGCCTGCCATGAGTGGGAAAGCGCAGGGTACAAATGTAACAAAAATAAAATAGATACTATTGGAGATTCTACATGGAAAGTTGCTACTAATGGAGATTCTACATGGAATGTTGCTACTATTGAGATTCTGTTGCTACTATTGGAGATTCTACATGGAATGTTGCTACTATTGGAGATTCTACATGGAATGTTGCTAGTGGAATAGCAACATTCCATGTAGAATCTCAAATAGTAGCAACAGTGGAGGAGTGGCCTAGTGGTTAGGGTGGTGGACTTTGGCCCTGAGGAACTGAGTTGGATTCCCACTTCAGGCACAGGCAGCTCCTTGTGACTCTGGGCAAGTCACTTAACCCTCCATTGCGCCATGTAAGCTGCATTGAGCCTGCCATGAGTGGGAAAGTGCAGGGTACAAATGTAAGAAAAATAAAAATAAAAAATTAGAATGGAAGAATCATATTCTTGCTTAAGTTGCTTTTGTAAAGCTTTAAAAACGTATTTTTTCAAAGTGCGTTTGAAAATATCATATGATAATGAGAAAAAACCCCACACAGATACAAAGGATGCTCAAACTTTATAAGCAGCACTATAACCTCTTGAAATTGTGTATGAATGGTATAATATTTGTTTAGTTACTTCTTCAGTGTGGTTGTTTTCGTTTGTGCTGTCCTATCAATGATGGATTTCCTAGTTTTAAACTAAAATGTATTTTAATGAATATTTTTTTAAATGTAAACCATTCTTATTTGCTATTGCAATAAGTGATAGTATAGTAAATAAATAAACGATACCATGGATTAGTAAAAGACCTCCTTAATTGCAGGCACAGAAAAGTCAGCCAACCATGTTTCAGTAATAAAATCCAGACCTAGGTCTTCATCCCTAACAAAATCCCTCAATAAATCATATTTGTTGCATATGGACCTGGCATGAAAATAACAACAGGGAATAGGTAACACTGATTCAGATAAAAAGATAAAAGAAAAAAAGAACAATAGGTTTAAAGTTACATTTTTGGCGCTCTTGTGTCCTTTTCCGAGAAGGCAGCCTATTGCCACTTGCTACTTCTATATAATGAGGCATCACCAAAGAACAATCAATTAAAGTTTTTGCATTTCTAGTCAATTTTATCTGTTTACCAGATTTTAAGGCAAAATCTTCCAATGCAGCCAAAGGATAAGCAGACAACAGGGCTCATTTTTAACTTTGCAAGTCTAAGTGCTTTGAAAATACGCCTCCATGTCTCTTTACCAGAGGTATTTAAACTGGACTTTTGCTTCTGAGAAGGATAACATGCATGTTTTAAAGTAAGTATTTCAAGAAAAAAGACTTCCTGTTTTATGGTCAAAAGGTCCAAGTTTTCCAAGATGTGTTTTATGCAACACAACGATGTCCTAAATTGTTTCTTTCCCTGAGAACCAGGATCCTTGATTTGGGAGGAATCTTTTTCTGAGGCAGTACATCTGAAGAAATTTCTTAATGAACAGAATAAAAATGCAACCTCTATGGAGGGGTCAGAGAGAGGTTATGGGGACCTGGATAATAATTGCAGTTAATAGGTGAGCAGGACCGCCGAGAGAGGGGGGGCAGGGGGGACAAAATTCCCAGGGCCCGGGCCTCCAAGGGAGGCCCAGCACTGCAGTCCTCTCCACCTGCCTCCCTCCGTCCACCACTGGGCCCCCTGAATTCAAATCATAGCGCCTCACCTCGACCTCGCTCCGTGTGAAAGAAGCGCAGCAGCGGCAGTCTGCAGATCGCTTCCCTTCAGGCCTTCCCTCCCTGTGTCCCGCCCTCGCGCAAGTTACATCAGATGAGGGCGGGACACAGGGAGGGAAGGCCTGAAGGGAAGCGATCTGCAGACCTAGAGATGGGAATAACTAGTGAGGTAATTAAATTCGCCGATGACACAAAATTATTCAGGGTCGTCAAGTCGCAGGAGGAATGTGAACGATTACAGGAGGACCTTGCGAGACTGGGAGAATGGGCGTGCAAGTGGCAGATGAAGTTCAATGTTGACAAGTGCAAAGTGATGCATGTGGGTAAGAGGAACCCGAATTATAGCTACGTCTTGCAAGGTTCCGCGTTAGGAGTTACGGATCAAGAAAGGGATCTGGGTGTCGTCGTCGATGATACGCTGAAACCTTCTGCTCAGTGTGCTGCTGCGGCTAGGAAAGCGAATAGAATGTTGGGTGTTATTAAGAAGGGTATGGAGTCCAGGTGTGCGGATGTTATAATGCCGTTGTATCGCTCCATGGTGCGACCGCACCTGGAGTATTGTGTTCAGTACTGGTCTCCGTATCTCAAAAAAGATATAGTAGAATTGGAAAAGGTACAGCGAAGGGCGACAAAAATGATAGTGGGGATGGGACGACTTTCCTATGAAGAGAGGCTGAGAAGGCTAGGGCTTTTCAGCTTGGAGAAGAGACGGCTGAGGGGAGATATGATAGAAGTGTATAAAATAATGAGTGGAATGGATCGGGTGGATGTGAAGCGACTGTTCACGCTATCCAAAAATACTAGGACTAGAGGGCATGAGTTGAAGCTACAGTGTGGTAAATTTAAAACGAATCGGAGAAAATTTTTCTTCACCCAACGTGTAATTAGACTCTGGAATTCATTGCCGGAGAACGTGGTACGGGCGGTTAGCTTGACGGAGTTTAAAAAGGGGTTAGATAGATTCCTAAAGGACAAGTCCATAGACCGCTATTAAATGGACTGGAAAAATTCCTCATTTTTAGGTATAACTTGTCTGGAATGTTTTTACGTTTGGGGAGCGTGCCAGGTGCCCTTGACCTGGATTGGCCACTGTCGGTGACAGGATGCTGGGCTAGATGGACCTTTGGTCTTTCCCAGTATGGCACTACTTATGTACTTATGTACTTATGCGCTTCTTTTACACGGAGCGAGCTCGAGGTGAGGCGCTATGATTTGAATTCAGGGGGACCCGGCCCGGTGGTGGACGGAGGGGGGCAGTGACGATGATGACCTCAGGGGGGTGGGGCAGGGCCCTAGGGTTGGCCTTGCCCCAGGCCTGGCCCAGTCTCTTGGCGGCCCTGTAGGTGAGGATTGTTGTCTCTTTCCTTTCTCTGTTACGTCTCTTTCCTGTCCTTGATGTGGGCTATTGACTTTTATTTGTTTATAAAAGGGATTTCCTGTATGTCTCTGTTGAAATGTAACTTTTCAAAATTCTGAGGGGAAAAAACAGGCAAACTAAATGACCTTCAGTCCTTATCTGTTATGATTCCAGCAAGGGAATGTTAGGTCCTATAATAAAAAGTCACCTTTTTAGATTGTTTGCCTCTGTTAACCTTAATTTCCGCACAGTTCTTATCTGCATCATAACCTGTATTTCTGAAGCTGAGCTCAGACACCCCTAGTGAAAGAATCCACTCCCTAACGAACAGTAGCAAGTTGTAGAGGTGAGACAGACATGGGGAAGCCACTGCTTGCCCTGAGATTGGTAATAGTGGCTAGCGTATCTGGGTTTTAAAAAAGGTTTGGACAAGTTCCTGGAGGAAAGTCCATAGTCTGCTATTGAGATAAGAACATAAGAATAGCCATATTGGGTCAGACCAAGGGTCCATCTAGCCCAGTATCCTGCTTCCAACAGTGGCCAATCCAGGCCACAAGTATCTGGCGAGTATATACCATGATAACATCAAGACTGGATTACTGTAATGCACTCTACAACGTGACTACATAGGGTCTGCACCAGCTCTGATTGATTCAGAATGCTGCAGCAAGATTAACAGAAGATTGTAAGCAACGTGACCACATCACACCACTTTTGTAAAAACTTAATTGGCTACCTGTGCAATACAGGGCTAAATTTAAAACTCTATGTCTGATCTTCAAGGCCTTAAAAGAAATGGTCCTGAATACCAGAAGACTAGGATGACCCTCTACACACCTCCAAGGACACTAAAGAGTGTTGGAACAGCCTAGAGGTTAGTGCAGCGGATGTTGATCCTAGGGAACTGGGTTCAACTCCCACTGCAGCAAATCACTTAACCCTCTGTTGCCCCAGGTACAAATAAGTACCTGTATGTAGTTGGAAAAAAAAACACAGAAAGGCAGTATATCAATTCCCTTTCCCTCAAGCACTATCACTAACTACACCCTCTCCAAAAGATATTACATGATGTGATACCCGCAAGCGAGCCTTCTCCAGAGTAGCCCCCACACTCTGGAATGCACTGCCTGAAAGGCTCTGCTTAACACAAGACTACCTCTACTTCAAGAAGCAAGTGAAATCTGATAATCTCACACACACACAAATACTGCAGCAGGACATGTTTATCCACTCCTACTGTAGCTAATAGTTAACCATCTTTCTGAGCTCATGTGCACCTTTCTTTAAATTAGTCACCTTATTTTCTAACTTTCAGTACCATTCTCCACCACCGCCAACTCCAGGCTCCGCCCTTTCTGCCTCGCCTCGCCTCACCCCATGCATGGAACAAACTCCCTGAGCCCATACGCCGGGCCCCTTCCCTACCCATCTTCAAATCATTGCTCAAAGCCCACCTCTTCAATGTCGCCTTCGGCACCTAATCACTACACCTCTTCTCAGGAAATCTAGACTGCATTAACTTGACATTTCGTCCTTTAGATTGTAAGCTCCTCTGAACAGGGACCGTCCTTCTTTGTTGATTTGTACAGCGCTGCGTAACCCTAGTAGCGTTCTAGAAATGTTAAGTAGTAGTAGTAGTAGTAACTCCTCTTACTCTGTTACCTATCTGCATGCTACGTCTTTGCCCTACACTGTCAATTAAAATGTTACATAAGTGTTGCCACAAGTACGTTACTTAAGTACATAAGTGTTACCTTAATGGGACAGACCAAAAGTCCATCAAGCCCAGCATCCTGTTTCCAACAGTGACCAGTTCAGGTCACAAGTACCTGGCAAGATCCCAAAACAGTACAATACATTTTTGATGCTTATCCTAAAAATAAGCAGTGGATTTTCCCAAGTCCATTTTAATAATGGCTTATGGTCTTTTCTTTTAAGAAGCTATCCAAACTGTTTTAAACCCCCTAAGCTAACTACTTTTACCACATTCTCTGGCAACAAATTCCAGAGTTTAATTACACGTTGAGTGAAGACATATTTTTTGATTTGTTTTAAATTTACTACTTTATAGCTTCATTGTGTACCCCCTAGTCCTAATATTTTTGGAAAGAGTAAACAAGCAATTCACGTCTACCCATTCCACTGCACTCAGTATTTTATATACCTCTAACATATATCCCCTCAGCCGTCTTTTCTCCAAGCTGAAGAGCCCAAGCCTTCAGCGTTCCTCATAGGGAAGTTGTCCTATCCCCTTTATCATTTCTGCCGCCCTTCTCTGTATGTTTTCTAATTCCACTGTATCTTTTTTCAGATGTGGTGACCAGAATTGCACACAATATTCAAGGTATGGTCGCACCATGCAGCGATACAAAGGCATTATAACATCCTTGTTTTTATTTTCCATTCCTTTCCTAATAATACTTAACATTCTATTTGCTTTCTTTGCTGCCGCAGCAGACTGAACAAAAGGTTTGAAAATATTGTCAACGATGACTCCTTGATCCTTTCCTGGTCGGTGACTTTTAAAGTGGAACCTTGCATCACGCAGCTATAGGTCGGGTCCTCTTTCCCACATGCATCACTTTACATGTGCTCACATTAAACGTCATCTGCCATTTAGATGCCCAGTCTCCCAGTCTCGTAAGGTCCTCTTGTAATTTTCCACAATCCTCTTGCGATTTAAGAACTTTGAATAACTGTGTCGTCGGCAAATTTAATTACCTCACTAGTTATTCGAATCTCTAGATCATTTATAAATATGTTAAAAAGCAGCGGTCCCGGCACAGAGCCCTGGGGAACCCCACTAACTCCCCTTCTCCATTGAGAATACTGACCATTTAACCCTACTCTGTATTTTCTATCCTTTAACCAGTTATGTATGGGTAGTATACTAGCCACCTTATAATTGAAAGAGAAAAACGCCTAGATTTCGACCCAAATCGGGAGATAGACGTTTATCTCACAAAAACGAATAAATCGGTATAATGGAAAGCCGATTTTGGACGTTTTCAACTGCACTCCATCGCGGAAGCGTACAAAGTTGACGGGGGCGTGTCGGAGGCGTGGCGAAGGTGGAACTGGGGCGTGGTTATTGGCCGAGGAGAGATGGGCGCCTTTCGCCGATAATGGAAAAAAAGTATGCGTTTGTAGCTAGAATTTAGGGCACTTTTCCTGGACCCTGTTTTTTCACGAATAAGGCCCCAAAAAGTGCCCTAAATGACCAGATTACCCCCAGAGGGAATCGGGGATGACCTCCCCTGACTCCCCCAGTGGTCACTAACCCCCTCCCACCACAAAAAATGATGTTTCACAACTTTTTATTTTCACCCTCAAATGTCATACCCACCTCCCTGGCAGCAGTATGCAGGTCCCTGGAGCAGTTGTTAGGGGGTGCAGTGGACTTCAGGCAGGTGGACCCAGGCCCATCCCCCCCCACCTGTTACAATTGTGCTGCTTAATGCTTAGTCGTCCAACCCTCCCAAACCCACTGTACCCACATGTAGGTGCCCCCCTTCATCCCTTAGGGCTATAGTAATGGTGTAGACTTGTGGGCAGTGGGTTTTGAGGGGGATTTGGGGGGCTCAACACACAAGGGAAGGGTGCTATGCACCTGGGAGCTCTTTTACCTTTTTTTTTGTTTTTGTAAAAGTGCCCCCTAGGGTGCCCGGTTGGTGTCCTGGCATGTGAGGGGGACCAGTGCACTACGACTCCTGGCCCCTCCCATGAACAAATGCCTTGGATTTATTCGTTTTTGAGCTGGGCGCTTTCATTTTCCATTATCACTGAAAAACAAAAACGCCCAGCTCACAAATTGTCGAATAAAACATGGACGTCTATTTTTTTTCGAAAATACGGTTCGGTCCGCCCCTTCACGGACCCGTTCTCGGAGATAAACGCCCATGGAGATAGACGTTTTCGTTCAATTATGCCCCTCCATGCCTTACTTTGTATCCTTATTTGAATATTTTTACTGATGTAATTGTCTGTTGCTCAAGTTTGATTTACTGCCTTGAGTGAATTCCTTGAAAAAGGTGGTAAATAAATCCTACCAAATAAATAAAAATCCAATTAGGAGCAACATTCCATGCTACCAATCCTGGGGCAAGTGGTGGCTTCTCCTGCTTATCCCTGGAATCAGTAGCAAGATTGTTGCTATTATTTGGGATTTGTTTTAGACAGTTGTGACTTGGATTGGCCACTGATCTGACCCAGTGGAGTTATTTCCATGGAGGTGGCCACACAGCCCCTCCCCCTTTTCCTTCTGGGAAGCAGCAGTAAATTCCACACCCACTACTTCCTTTGTATCATCCTCCGGACCAATAGAAGGTGGGTTTGTCCGTGACGTCACAGCGCTGCGGCCAATAGGGTGGCACCACGACGCTAGAAATAAAGCGAGACGCAGCGCCGGCGGCCGCCTTATATCTGACAGCAAAGCGGAAGTGGAAGGAGGAGAGAGACGTTGGTTGGAACGTTGGGAGCTGCAGCGTTCGAGCCGCGTGGTAGCTATGGTGGTGGTCGCAGCCCCCAAAGTGCTCTTCATCCAGGGCAAGCAGCAGAGCGGCTCCGTGTCCGTGGTATTGCCGCCAGCCAGCCCCGAGCGACTCACGGCCGACCTTCCGCCTCGGAAGCGACAGCGACTGACGCACCTGAGCCCGGAGGAGAAGGCGCTGCGCAGGTGAGGCTGAGACAGAGGCGCGCGCCACACACTCCGCTTCAGGCGCGCGCTCTCCTGATCTTACCCTGTGTCCCTGGGCCTGCGCGAGGCGGGTGAGTGAGTGGCTGCGTCGTGGCAGCGCTGCTGACGTGGTGGTGGAGTCTTGCTCCGGGCAGCGGCTCCTGCTGGGGGGTTTCGGGAATTGCACGTCGGTGCTGTTGCCAGCCCGGAAGGTGTGTCCTTCTTGCCTTAAGCCTTCGGGTTCGGGGTGTTGGAGGTGCATCAGCTGTTTTTCCCCCTCCAAAAATCTGCCTCTTACCTCGGTGCACAATCTGAACTGTTCCTGAGGGTGAAGTCCGTTAAGAAGCATCGGTGCCGTTTACTTCTGTACTGAAATTCTTTTTTTTTTTTGGGGGGGGGGGGGATGTTAATACAGGGCTAGTAAGGGCTGTTCAGTCCCTTTGCTGCTCTTCAGTAAAGTCAGACTGAAATTGAGTAAAGAAGGAAAAGCTTTTGTGTGCCCTGAGAAAGGCAAAGACAAATCAAACTCGGATACACATCTAAAGTATCACATACAGGTCTTTATCTGCCATCATTTACTGTGTTACTATGTTAGTCTTTGGGGTTCTACATGGAATGTTGCTACTAATCGGGATTCCGGAATCTTGTAAACTCTTCAGGATTCCAGAATCTTCAGAACCTTTAGTACAAGAGACTTCTACGGTCTGTGCCCTGAGAAAGGCAAGGACAAATCAAACTCTGGTATAAAGTATCACATACCATGTAAAATGAATTTATCTTGTAGGGCAGACTGGATGGACCGTACAGGTCTTTATCTACCGTCATTTACTATGTTACTCTTTGGGGTTCTACATGGAATGTTGCTACTAATTGGGATTCCGGAATCTTGTAACTCTTTAGGATTCCAGAATCTTGTTATTCTTTGGGGTTCTACATGGAATGTTGCTACTAATTGGGATTCCGGAATCTTGTAACTCTTTAGGATTCCAGAATCTTCAGAACTTTTAGTACAAGAACAGTGCTGGGCAGATTTCGACAATCTATGCTCTGATCGTGACTGAATAGAGAGGGGTGGGCTGGAGTGTAACTTTTAAGAGGTTTCGACATTAGCTTCAGAACTTAGTACAAGAACAGTGCTGGGCAGACTTCTACGGTCTGTGCCCTGAGAATGACAAGGACAAATCAAACTCGGGTATATATATAAAGTATTGCATACCATGTATAATGAGTTTATCTTGTTGGGCAGACTGGATGGACCATAAGGTCTTTATCTGCCGTCATTTACTATGTTACTCTTTGAGGACGAATCAAACTCAGGTATAAAGTCTCACATACCATGTACAATGAGCTTATCTTGGGCAGATTGAATGGCCCTTACAGGTCTTTATCTGCCAGATTTCTAGATATCCTATGTGTCCCTCCCCCTCCCCCCATTAAGATGTGAGGCAAGGGGGGTGCAGTTATTTTCCTGAGCCTAGCTCAGGATGTTATGACTGAATGAATTTCAGTACACACCAGATGTATGAATTATTTCACTGTGCGAAGTTACTGGGCTATACTGGCAGAATAAGTGAGTCACCAGTACATTGCGTAAGTTCATCTTATCCAGAGCTTTACTTGCATAACATGCCAAAGGTTAAAATAGATGTCATCAGGTTCTTGCTTTTCCAGTGTGTTGTCTAGATAAACCTCTTCAAATGGAAATTTGATCCACAGTTCAAACACAAAGAAAGGTGGAAACTGATTGTAGAGCTTGTCAGTTTCCCTGCTTAATTTGGCTGAGCTGTGCAGTGTTGTATAGTAACCAACTATAACTAGTTACTGTACTTAAGTTTTTGTTAACTTTTACTTGTAAAGAAGTATACAGTAACATTTACTTTTACTGAAGTAATAATTTTGTCAATTTTTACTACTTCGTTACATCTACTGCTTGCAGTTAAAAGTAGATACTAAAAGCAGAAGGGAAATGTAAATGACGACATGACGATTCCTTAGTAAAACAAACAAAACGACAAAACTGGGAACAGGATTTTGCTATTGCAAACCTCAAGTTAACAGTGAATCATTTCATCTTAAATTTTCCTGTTTAGTGAATAGTCTATAAGAACAGTGGAGTTGTTTGTTTTTGTTGAACTGGTTACTTGTCTCCGGCCAAACAGAACAGTGATGAGTTGGGTCATTTTGAAATAGAGAATGAGGCCGAAGCGGGTAGAAATTCTTGGTGAACAAACGGTGTCTCTACCACAACAGACTGCTGGTCATCTGAGAGAAAATTTTACGTTAGGGTGACTGGCCATTGAATTGATAGTCTTCAGAGAGGAAGTCTGCGAAGGGTCATTTGATGTTCTTGTATCATTTCTTGAATATATTCAGTTTGCCGTAGATGAAAAATTGTTAGAATGATTTCAATTTTATGAAAGCCTCCTTTTTGATTGGACTTCATAATGATAAACGAAGATGAAGATACAAGTGATAAACTAGACAGCAGATGATAAAGTACTACTACTACTATTTAGCATTTCTATAGCGCTACAAGGCGTACGCAGCGCTGCACAAACATAGAAGAAAGACAGTCCCTGCTCAAAGTGCTTACAATCTAGTAGACAAAAAATAAAGCAAACAAATCAATTAATGTGTACAGGAAGGAAGAGAGGAGGGTAGGTGGAGGCAAGTGGTTACGAGTCAAAAGCAATGTTAAAGAGGTGGGCTTTCAGTCTAGATTTAAAGATGGTCAAGGATGGGGCAGTAATATTCCAGTAAGATGTGTAAATAAAAAACTTAAAGCAAGACGGTCAATATATTGTATATGGATTTTCAGAAGGCACTTGGCAACATGAAAGACTCCTTATGATGAAGCCACAACTTAAGTACTGCAAGCAGTTCTGGGTATTCTTTTCTATACACAAGTCTTGTTTCAGAGATTCCCTTGATCCACTCAAAAGACATCAGTAATATTGCGGCCTGGCCTGATTTGAAGGAACTTTTTATCAGACTGAAAAATCCCCTTTCTGCTAGTGTTGAATCTTTTTAGCTGTGCTAGATTAATGATTCACAAGTGCATCTCTATGAGTGAGTCATTTTTCAAAAATTTAGTTTTACTAAAAGCAAAGTACAATAATTGGGATAAAAGTATTGACAATAGTTGCATTTATTGTAGTTTTTTTACTCAGTATCATATTAGGCAATAACTTTTTTTTACTTAAAGTACAGTTAAAAACAAAAATATTTAAGTATTATACATTTTTAAAAACTTTTATATAAGTGCTTTGATCTAGTACTTTGAATAACACTGGAGTTGTGCAAGAGGGGAGGGGGACCTGTTTCTGCACTGACTCCCCAGACACTTTGAGTGGACACAATATATACCTTCCTGTCGCATCCCAAAAGAAAACTGCTCCTGTACCAAGTTCTTCTGGTCAGACCTTTGTGGTTTTCCATTTTTGACCCTATTCACTGTCAGTCTCTCTGAAAAGTGCAGGATTTACCAGTCTCCTCTTCTGAAGCACTGGTACCCTATCCAGGGTTTTGGAGTATGCTTTTACCGTCTGCTGCTGATTTATCTCGTTCTTAATGGCCGTAGACGCTACAGACTGCAGCTCCCTCATGAGCTGCCTGTGCTGGCTGGGAGTCCCAGTCCTTTCTGTGATCTCTTGAGCATCCTGTCATTCCTCTTGCAGGTCTCCAGAAAAAGAAACTGGGTTCAGAAAGCCAATCTAGGTTTATGTATATCTGTTTACAACACTAAGTGAACCTTTGAGCTGAGGTGAAAAATGCTCAGACATGGGGTAGCTCCATTGCAGTCTCCTATCCTTTGGTTATGTTGCACAGGAGTTGTAAGAAGCTGAGGGAGTCTTATAGTAAGATAACGGTAGCATTTTAAGCTCATGGTAGAAATCAGCTGGCAGTGAAGGCCAAGACACCCATAGGAATATGGGTGTCTTGGCATTTACTGCCAGATTATTTCTACCGTGGCTTAGTAAAAGATCTCTTTAGAGTTGTAAGATTGAAAGAAGCATTTGCTTTTCAATACATGGAGCACTATTTACTCCTCACCAGGGCTTTCCAGGAAGTGTTAAACACTTTCTACCTGAGATGATAAGAATTAAGAGCAGAGAAGGGTAGAAAGATTCCGCCCGAAATCTCGGAGGAGGGCAAGCAAGATTTCATGTACTGACTCCAGGGATAAGCAGTGGATTTCCCCAGATCTGACTTAACGTTTTTGGACTTCTCTTCCATGAGGGTATTTTTAAAACTTAGCCTCGCTACCTTCTCTTAACTGTGTTTCTGACAAAGCATTTCAGACCATAACAGAGCGTGAAAATATTTTGTCCGATTTCTTTTGCCTTTGCTAAACTTCATGGTGTGTCCCCTAGACTTTGTACTGTTTGAAAGTGTAATCGATTCACGTTTACCCGTTCCATTCCACTCATGATTTTACTGACCTCTGCCATATCTCCTCGTAGCTGTTTCCTCGAGCTACAGATTCCTAAATTCTTTAACCCTTATGAATCGTGTCATCCCCTTCTTTGTACCTTTTCTAATTTTCATGTTCGAGGTGTGACATTGTACACAGTATTCAAGGTGGGGGTCAGTGGAGGAGTTTTTATTCTCTTCCTTTCCTAGTTCCTAACATCTTGGTTGCTTTAACTGCCCTTAGAGAGCAGATTTGGATATGGGGAACTAACCTAGAGATTAGAGCAGAGGGTGAGAAGTACAGAAACTGGATTCTCTGGCTTAATAGTCTCTGCTGCAGTACACAAATGATGCTGGATTCTGTATGGTTGGTGTTGTGGTCATTAAGGGCTTTGACACATAAGTCCAAAAGCTGTCAGAATTATCCTGATAATTTGAATAGTGGAATATGTGGGTCATTTAACATGACTTGCATTGTCCTGCTTTTATCCAGAACTAAGGTCACCAACAGAATGACTTCTAAGGACATCTCCACACACTGAACTCTTGGGTCAGGCTCTAGTGCTTCTTGAGTATCTGGAGAACATAAGAGTAACCAGACAGGGTCAGACCAATGGTCCATCTAGCCCAGTGTCCTGTTTTCCAAACAGTGGCCAAGTCAGGTCACAAGTACCTGGCAGAAACCCAAATCGTGGCAACATTCTGTGCTACAAATCCCTTGCAACTGATTTAATATTTTATTGAGATCTGTTAAAATTGTGGGGTTTTTTTTGTGGGTGGGGAACATTTTAAATGTTTCCCTGTTAATAAGCCAAACAGTTATAGAGAATTTTCAAGAGTTAGAAATAGCTTTGCTTGTTTCTGTGGCTGAGCAGATGCTGCTGTTTTGCTGGTTTCATGCTGGTTTTCGTGGCTTTGCACGGATGATGCAATCGTTTGTAAGCAGGACTTGTGCTTCCACTGCATAAACACTTGTTCTAATACTGCTCTAAAGTAGGAGGGAAAGCAATTCACATTTGCAGGCAATACAGCAGCTGGTGATTCTGGCTGTATCTACAGCAGAATGTAGTAACCTGTAGCCTTGAGGGTCAAGGGAGACTGATTGCTAGCGTGAGAAGAGCAGGTGCTATAATGCTGTTTTCTCTTTAGGAAACTGAAGAACAGGGTGGCCGCACAGACAGCACGTGACCGAAAAAAAGCCAGAATGGGGGAGCTGGAGCAGCAAGTGGTAGAGCTGGAGATGGAGGTGAGACTTGTTTGCCTCTGTGCTGGAATATGGAAAATGGCTCCCTGGGCTGGTGCAGAAGCAGTGGGGGCAGATCTATAACAGGATACCAGGGTGCCTGTTCTCTAAAAGAACATAGACTTCCAGCCTAACCAGGTTTATTTAGGTGTATAAGCGCTTTGCACCAGCAATAGAACTGGTGTAACTGTTACACCCGAATGCTGAGGAAAGCGTGTATAAGTTGCATTTATCCTGTAGGAAATGGTTTCCATGCCTATGTGGAGGAGTGTGGTAGCCGTGTTAGTCCACTCTTAAGGTTATCAATAGAAATCAAACAAAATAAAACATGGAAAAGAAAATAAGATGACACCTTTTTTATTGGACATAACTTAATACATTTCTTGATTAGCTTTCGAAGGTTGCCCTTCTTCCTCAGATCGGAAATAAGCAAATGTGCTAGCTGACAGTGTATATAAGTGAAAACATTCAAGCATTACTATGACAGTCTGACAGGGTGGGAGGATGGTGGTGGGTCGGAGGTATGCATGGGGACATCAAAGCATATCATTGATATTCTAACTTCCATCACAGACTGAAAAGGAACAGAAGGGCACACTTCCCTGTAATTTACCCAGTTGCAAACTATGCAAAAAAACATTTCACAGGACCCCACAGTCATCCACAAAGGAAAGATATTCAACATAAAGGGATCTTTCACTTGCTCATCTTCCAATGTGGTATATATCATTCAGTGTAAAAAATGTAACGAAGGATGCTATACTGGAGAAACAGGCCAGATGCTTAAGACAAGATTCAATTTACATAGACATCACATGAACAATACTGGTGCCAGTAGGGCTCCCACCCCTGTTGGTCAGCATTTTACAGAACCAGGACACTGTACCAGTGATTTCACAGTGAGAATCCTGAAAGGTAACTTTAAAACCATACAAGAACGTAAGACCTTTGAAGTCAGAATGATTGAATATTTTAACACCCAACAGAAAGGACTTAACAAGGATCTGGGGTTCCTAACCCATTATAAACCATAAAGCTGTATGTCTCTGTTGATCACCCCACCCCTCACCTATCCACACCCATCCTGTTAGAATATCAGTGATATGCTTTGATGTCCCCATGCACACCTCCGACCCACCCCCATCCTCCCACCCTGTCAGACTGTCATAGTAATGCTTGAATGTTTTCACTTATATACACTGTCAGCTAGCACATTTGCTTATTTCCGATCTGAGGAAGGGCAACCTTCGAAAGCTAATCAAGAAATGTATTAAGTTATGTCCAATAAAAAAGGTATCATCTTATTTTCTTTTCCATGTTTTATTTTGTTTGATTTCTATTGACATGCCTGTGTGCAAATATGTTCAATTTAAGTTAAGGGTGTATTTACAGAAGAATGCTTAGGCAGAAATTTGGCAACATGTGCCACTGTAAAATGCATGTAAGTTAGCAGCTGTGTTTTAGAATGAACCTTCCCTCCCACCCCTCATTTTATGAGTCACAAAAGAAATGTGGTGTCTTAATGCAAGGACAGGCCTGTTTGATTTGGAGATACTAAAAATGTACAAGGTGGTAAACTGTGTGCTCCCCTAGGCCATCAGGTTTTCTCTGTAAACCCAGAGAAATGAACTGCTGAGCCAAAACCTCCATCCCTGGTTTTAGCTTGCAGGTTAATTAGATTTCTTCTCCCTCTGATACCATTTTCAGAAATGTGTGAAACCTTGTAAAGCATTAGGCAACAGATGGAAGATGATGTGGGCGTGATTGATTGAAAAACAAAATACTTGTCCCTGGCAACACAATTACTCAGAAATACAATTTGGTGTAACCTTATGAAGGTATATGGTAACTTATACAGATTAGACTGCCATGAAGTTTATAAAGACTTCATGCAGTTGGAGGAGTGAAATTGAACCTTTCCTCAAAGCTGAGCACATGCCAGCATGTCAAAGGCAGTTTGCGGCTTTTGAATTCCTTGACGTTTCATATGGGTCAATCTTGTCTTGTAGAATCAGAAACTTGTGATGGAAAACAAGTGCTTACTGGAGAAGGCACGAGGCCTTGTTACAGAGAACCAAGCACTCCGCCAAAGGCTAGGGCTTGATGCCCTGGAAATGGAAGACAAGTCAAAGGTATGTACCGAGCATCTTCCCAGGGACTCAAGTGGGCTGAGTAAGAATTTTCTGGCAGGGGGAAGGGCGTCCTGAATCCATGATGGGTTAAAATTCATGCAGCATGTGAAGTGGGAAATTCCTGCTTTTCTGTAGCAGTCAAGACAAATTGTGCTGTTCAGATTTCATGCACATAACATTTTTGAGGTTTAGATCCCAGCACAAGGTGTGTGATTCTGGATGTATCTTTTCCAGATTCAAGGCCTTGGTTATACACAACAGCTAGTCTGTTGGCCACTCTGAGCTGGAAACTGGGGCAGCTTTCTTGTTGCATCAGCTGTTTCCTTTCTAATTAGGAAATGACCTCCTGATGATAAATCATTGAAGAGCCGCAGGCAGAGGCAGCCTGTCAGTTAAACTTGCTTCATTACACTCTGCTTACCGCAAAGATTTATTTCGTTATTACTGTTACCCTGGAATTTGCCTGACAAACTGGCTAATCACACCCAGGCCTGACTTGAGCTGTGCATTAACCTAGTTTTTATACCATGTAAGTCTTGTGACATAGCAGATACCCTGAAAAGCAGGTCCTTGTGGACCAGCTTACTGAAGGGGTTTAGACTGTCGGTCTGGTCTGTCTTGCCCCTTATGGTATTAGACAACTTGAAGGAATAGGAATAGTTTCTACTTCTGCTTGTTTTGGGAATTGAATTTAGAGAGTAGTAGCTGGGATTTACTGATCAATCTGTGTGGGCTTTGGGGGTAATTGTGTGTCGCTTCCTTCTGTACCTGGGACAGGATTACTGGTGGAAAGGATACACAAAGCCACTAACCTTTCCATCGTTCCCACCGCAGGTACTGATCGAGTTCCGAACGGATGAGGTTGGTCAAGCAGCCGGGTCCGCTGAGTCCGCAGCACTCAGTCTACGTGTGCCTCTGCAGCAGGTGCAGGCCCAGATGCCGCTAGGACTGACCAGCACCGCATGGATACTGCTGGCCTTGACTCTTCAGACTCTGAGGTGAGTTTGGTCTGTCTTTGGCAAACTTATGTATAGGGGTCCCAGAACAGATGCTGTAAGCTGAAATGTGTTAATTTCTATTCCTTGATGTCCAGCTACACTAGTCCATCTGCTGGTAGGTGGAAAACTCTTCCTAAACTGTAAATTTGCCCTCCTGCATTCTATAAGGAAAGGCCCTGCCAAGGAGGGAGTAGAGCAGATTGGCTCAGATTGGAATAGATGTCAACATAATCCCCCCTTGATTTAGAATGTAATTCCCAGTACTCAGAATGGAATTAACAACACTAATTCCATTCTGAGTACTGGGAATTACATTCTAAATCAAGGGGGGATTATGTTGACATCTATTCCTAAATCAGTGGAGGCAGATCTATTTATTTAGATTTTGCTCACACCTTTTTCAGTAGTAGCTCAAGGTGAGTTACATTCAGGTACACTGGGTATTTCTCTGTCCCAGGAGGGCTCACAATCTAAGTTTGTACCTGAGACAATGGAGGGTTAAGTGACTTGCCCAAGATCACAAGAAGCAGCGGTGGGATTTGAACTGGCCACCTCTGGATTGCAAGACCGGTGCTCTAACCACTAGGCTACTCCTCCACTAGCAACATTCCATACAGAATCTCAAATAGTAGCAACATTCCATGTAGGATCTCAAATATTTATTTATTTAGATTTTGCTCACCCCTTTTTCAGTAGTAGCTCAAGGTGAGTTACATTCAAGTACTCTGGATATTTCTCTGTCCCAGGAGGGCTCACAATCTAAGTTTGTACCTGAGGCAATGGAGGGAGGGTTAAGTGACTTGCCCAAGATCACAAGGAGCAGCAGTGGGATTTGAACTGGCCACCTCTGGATTGCAAAACCTGTGCTCTAACCACTAGGCCACTCCTCCACCCCAAAGAATCTTGTTACTCTTTGGGGTTCTACATGGAATGTTGCTACACTTTGAAATTCTGTGTGGAATCTTGTTATTCTTTAGAATTCTAGAATCTTTATTTATTAGATTTTGCTCAGACCTTTTTCAGTAGTAGCTCAAGGTGAGTTACATTCAGGTACACTGGGTATTTCTCTGTCCCTCAAGGGCTCACAATCTAATTTTGTACCTGAGGCAATGGAGGGTTAAGTGACTTGCCCAAGATCACAAGGAGCAGCAGTGGGACTTGAATCAGCCACCTCTGGATTGCAAGACCAGTGCTCTAACCACTGGGCCACTCCTCCACTAGCAACATTCTATGTAGAATCTCAACAGAATTTCAAATAGTAGCAACGTTCGATGTAGAATCTCAACTAGTAGCAATTGAATCTAAAATAGTATCAACATTCCACATAGAATCTCAAATAATAGCAACATTCCATATAGAATCTCAAATATTTGTTTAGATTTTGCTCAGCCCTTTTTCAGTAGTAGCTCAAGGTGAGTTACATTCAGATACTCTGGATATTTCCCTGTCCCAGGAGGACTCACAATCTAAGTTTGTACCTGAGGCAATGGAGGGTTAAGTGACTTTGCCTGGATTTGAACCGGTCACTTCTGGATTGCAAGACCGGTGCTCTAACCACTAGGCCACTCCTCCACTCTAAGGCTGAGATCTATAGACCAGTGGCGAGCATACCATGGTTGGCTCAACTTATTGAATTTTTGCGAATAATTATTTGAGTAGATTTGATATTATTCATATCTCACAACACAGCTTTAGACCATTACACAGTACCGAAAGATTGCTGCTGGAAATGGTAACAGGCTGGCTCTCAGTAAGGGAAAGCAAATTGCAATTTGATATTTTCGCCGCTTTTGATGCGGTGATTCATGATCAGTTGAGTAGGCTTAACCAGATCGGAGTAAATGGGACTGTGTTAAAATGGTTTCAAGAATTTTTACAGAGCATTTATAGCATAAGAGGCTTCTAAGGCATCCTTAGAATGCAGATTGTGAAATTCCCCAAGGGTCTAAGTATGATGAGAATTATACCATCTACTTTGGGAGTATTGGTCTATTCATATGCTGTGATTTTTCTTTTTATGTGAAGCCCAATTTAAGTATTTCAATTTCACTTCTATATCAAATACTTTATAGTGATATATTCGTGTATAATAGTGCTTGAGTTTTAAGCCATAGGACAGCTTGTATCATCAAAACACCCATGCCACCATCATTGCACTATTAGTCAAGAAGTGTAGTGGTGGGGCCCCATCTTAGCCCCGCCCCACCCTAGCTCCACCCACCAAGCTCCAGGACCATCCCCCCTCCCTCCAAGGCCCCCCTCCCTCCGAGCTCCAGTCTCCCTCCCTCCGTATTCTAAACGTCATCTTACCTCGTCGGGTTACAGCAGCAGCAGTGAAACGCATGGGAACTGTGCGCATCAGGAGCCTTCCTTTCTCTCTCTCTGCTCTGGTCCCACCCTCATTTTCTGTTTCCGGGAGGGCGGGACCACAGCTGAGAGAGGGAACAAGGCTCCTAAAACGCCGAGCAGCTCACAGCTCGGACGCTTTTCACTGCCGCCATAACCCGACGACGTAATTTTGATAACGTTACAATTCTGAGGAAGGGGGAGTGGAACTCGACGGGTGTTCGGGGCGGAGTCGCCCTGCCTAGACTGTTGCTCTTTCAACGTTCGGACTCTACTGCGCATTTGCAGGTGATTCGGTTACGTCTCTTTTATATGTTTGATGCTGCAAGATTGATCTATGGTTTCGGAAAATAAGAAAGAGCATCCCCCTTATTAAAGGAGTTACGTTGACTTCCTGTGTACCCAAGATTACAATTTATGCTAGTTTATATGAAGTACAAATTGTTGCATGGTGACGGCCTCGGTAATTTGATTAATTTGGATTTTCCATCAATTTCCTGAGCTAGGTCAGAATGTAATTTGAAATTAAATTATCCATCTTTCAAGGGTATTTGAGAGAAATCCATCCTAGAGCTGTCCTTTTTATATTAGGGAGTGGAGCTTTGGAACAGATTGCTGTTGGAAATTCAGAGAATACCACTGTTCTATGCTTTGAAATGCTAAATTCATTTTTGTTTGTTGCGAAAGATGTCTTATATTGATAATGAGGGATGTATTTTACATTAAAGTTTACATTTTTCTATTGTAATGTTCCTGAATGAGTTTGTAAACCTCTTAGAATCTGCTCTGAATTTAGCAGAATATAAGAATCTTATAGTATAAATTTTACTTTGTGTGGGTTTAGCACTCTTTCAGAAACTTTGGGGAAGTCTCTTTGGGTACAGCAGCCTAAAGTAATCGGGTCAGGAATTGTGAAGGTTTTTGCAGTCCAGGACCCAGGTTTTCATTTGTCTTCACACCACGAAGTTGTACCAGGATAATCGGACTCTGAACACCACCTTTTGTGAATTAGGAAGTGATACATGTGTGGCTTATCTTTTATTTCAGTCGTAGCTTAGAATTGTATTGAAAAAAATCTTTACTGCTGCCTTAATATGGGAATGGGATGCAAATATATCAACTAGTTAAGAACCAGGAGCTTAACAGTATGAGGGAAGGGTAGACAGATTCCCAAGTTGCGACTAAATGTCTCAAATGTTGGACCTCAAGAGGGATTTTTCCATACAGTGGTCGGTGGTCAGCGTGATACTATAATGAGGGGGGGGGGTGTTGCATTGGTTAACACAAGTCTTGAAAGTATGTTCTCTTTTCTTGCAGTCTGATCTCTTACTGGGGATTTTGGATGGACTGGACCCCGACCTCTTCCTCCACTATTCGGAATCTTCACCCCAGTGCCTGCAAGAAGAACTCGACGGAGAGGAATCGGATTCCTTACCAGCCTCCCCTTCTCCTCCTCTGGGGACCACATCAGCCAAGCTGGAAGCCATTAATGAACTGATCCGATTTGACCATGTCTACACCAAGCCCCTTATGAAGTGTAATTTGGAACTGGAAAGCCAAAGCAGCAGTAGTGTAGTGGTGAAGATGGAGGAAGCATCTCTGCAGCCCTTGAGCCAGGAGGTCCCCAAATCTCCCGTGTGCCTGAAGGAGGAGCCTGTCGAGGAAGTCTTCATCCCAGAGCTGGGACTAGCCAGCCTGTTGTCCTCCGGCCCCCAGCTTGAGACTGCAGCCTCCCTGCTGGACACCTACAGTGACTCTGGCTACGAGGGCTCCTCCTCCCCCTTCAGTGACTTGTCTTCCCCCCTGGACTCTGACCGGTCTTGGGAGGACACGTTTGCCAATGAACTCTTTCCGCAGCTGATCAGTGTATGAGACACTCAGTTGCACCCTGACCTTAGGGGTGGGGGTGGGCCTGCACCCATTCCTTTTGCTAATTTAAGCCAAACTGCAGGCAGGCTTCCAATGGGAAGTTTTTGTGTATTCCTAGAATACATTAACAGAAGTATCACTTACTGTGTCCACCCACTGCCAGGGTGGTGCTTGTCAGTATATGTGGGGGCCCACTCATATTTCATGAAATTTGAGGGAGGTTATTGGATGGTCAACGTTTTTTGACCCACGCTTTGAGCTAGGATTTATCTAAAATGCTCTCAAGTTTCATGTTTTTGAGATGGTTTGTTCAGACCTTACATTATTTTTTTAAAAATATTTTTAATAAAAAAAATTACAAGAGCCCTCAACACAGGAGAATACAACCCAACAATCAAAACCTATACAAAGCTGAGCAATGTACCATGAACCCACCAATATGGGACTATACACCTTCCAAACCCACCACCCACACACGAGTTCCAATCCCAAAGCGGCAGACAATGCATAACATATACATTAAAAAGTCTGCTACAAGCTGTGTGTGTTAAAGATGTCCAAAATCCTTCCCAAATCAGGCAAAACCGCTTTCCAGCTAGTTTCTTACATTGCTTTTATGAAAATGTAAAACCCAGCTGCAGCTTTTCTCCGGTGATGAGCAGGGGAGATGCGGAGGCTCTCTGGTGAAGCGAGATCTGTCAGGATGCATCACAAAGTCTGGCTGCATCCCCTGCTGTCTACGGAGAACTCTTTTCCGCCCCACTGAATATAGTTACTGTTGTCTTTGTCCTTGGAAAACCTGAAATCAAATTGTAAAAAGTCAGAGCAAAATTTTCGCTTAGCTGTAGAGCTGTTTTCTCCATGTTATTTAATACCTGTGCTATTAAAAGTGCAAAGCAGCCTCTGGCCTTGGTTTTTGGATGTTTACAGTCTTTGCTTTAAGGGTAATTCTATAAGGAGAACGTTAACGTTGGTGCCAAATACACACATGATTAGAAGAATGGAACATGCATGCAAATGTGTGAAGTACACATAGGCCAAAGGGCTATTTTGTAAATATATCTTACATAGCACATACTGTACATAGGCAGGATTCGGGTGTAACTTAACACCCATCTCTCGCATTTACACCAACTCTACGGTGCGTATTCTGTAAATGAGGGTAGAGAAATCCTCTACCAAAAAGACAAGCCCACGCAGTCCTTAATCTAAACATACAAGAGGTTTCATGCTGCAAGGCATAGCCACTGGGACTCTGAGCCAATTCCATCATCAGATGCATCAGCCAGCAGTGGGGAAATGAACTGGCAGTAATCTCACATTCCAGTGGAGATGGTACCTGAAGTACTAAATAAGAGCATTGCTATCCTTGCTGGATGCTGTGTATTTCAAGGTAAGAGCAAGTCTGCAATTCTGTTCGCTCTACCAGGTCACCAGTACGTCTTCTGAGGACTGTGGAAGACAGGAGAGAGGGACTGAATCAAAGCCTGCTGCGCTAACCATTAGGCCCCTACCTCTTAAGCCCTTCCTCACATGAGAGGAGTTGCATCTCCTTCAGTTATTTTGCTTGTTCTCTGTACCTTTTCCAGTCCACAAATTTTGAGATGTGGTGATCAAAATCGCATACAGTACTCAAGATGCGGTTTCACCATGGAGCTACACAGAGGCATCGTAAATTATAATCTACTCTATTTCTTTCCAAACATTGGTGCTTATTTTCAATGCAGTTGGACCTTTTTTTTTTTTTTCAAGGCATTTTGAGGTGTCCAAATCCTGATTTTGGAAAGTCAGAATTTAGATGTTTTACACTGCTGTTTGTCCAAATAGCAAGGGGTTGTTGTTTCACACTGGACTAGGGAGGACCCAAAAGTAGGACGTTTTTATCTAGACATTTAATTACGTTCAAACATTTGTGTTCTGCAGTTACCTACATTGTGGATAACAGGTAAACACAGCCGTCCCTAGTAAAATTCCAATAACATCCGTTAAAAATTGTCCAATACAAGCTTTTTAAATGTCTTCAGTGCTTATCAGAGCTGATAATGTAAGGATAATAGTTTAAAAAGCAATCACATTTTAGACACTCGGAAATTGAAATAAAACTAGGGGAATTAACCCTTGAGCCGTGAGAGCATTGTATGTGCCAAGAAAAACACTGCGTTGCTGTATACAACCTTTATGCATAGCTGTAATTAGTTTGAATTGATTTTGAGCCATGACCAGTGAGATTTTCAATAGAGTTGGATCACACTATCCAATCTTGGAACTGCATAAATCAATTAATAGAAACATCCTAGATATGGTATGTTACAATAGTCCAACCTAGATAAGATAAAAGACGAAAAATAGAGGTCAAAGGATCTTCTGATTGATTTCCGCAGTACTAAAGAATTTTTTATTAACAGGCTAATCTGATTGGCCATAGTAAGCAAGCTGTCTACCTGAACTCCTAATACTCAAAACTAAAATCTTGAATTTATAAGATTCTCAAATCACAAAATTCAGATGTGTTCATACCTCTGCTGCTGGACCTATTCAGAGAAATTTTTTCTTCTTTGTTTAATTTCAATTAATGAGTAAATACCCATTTCTCAACAGACAAACATTATTTAATCCCTAACAAATCATTAATATTGTTCTGTGGTAAAGGAAGAATGATTGAAATATCACCAGCATATCTATAGCAGAAATCATTGATCTTGTGAAATTCACCACCCAAGGACGGCATCATAAAATTGAACAGAATCGGGGGAAAGTAGTGAACCTTTTGGGACCCACAATCTGCATTCGATGGGTCAGAAATATTAGCCTGTATGTTCTAGACTCAGATATCCCTTAAACCAATTAAATACTGGACCTATAATACCAATGTCACTTAGAATCTGGAGCAAAATCCCATGATCAACAAGATCAAATTGAAGCAAAATGCCTCAACGTCCCTGACTTGGTAGATGATATCAAACAGCCCACTACAGTCATTGTAGTAAACCCTTTCCTAAATCAAGATTGAACAGGATGCAAAATATCAAATCTTTCCAAATAGGAGCTACTGGAGGTGGGACCGATTGGCTATGCGCAGGCCTGGCATTATCCCTACCTCCATGTGATAAAAGGCCATGATAGGGGTCAATATTATATCGCCTAAAAAAGATGGAAAATTACTAGAGCAGAACTCAGAATTTAGCCAGTCAGGGTATCAACAAAGAAATCGGGGCTATTCATCAAAAAGGGCAATATCCAAGGAATGTTGAGATTTGGCATGTTTTCTCAATAAAGCATCCAGGGTATAAAAAGGTGATCTGATTTGAGCAGCTGACCACTGGAGGGATTAAGGCAGGATCCTTCCTTAATCTCTTGGTGGTAACTGTCCCTTCCCTCTCTCTTGGAAGTGAAACTGAAAAGGAAAACCAGGCTCTGTCAGCTGCAGGTTTTAAGGCCATTCTAATCAACGTAGCAACTAGGTCATCTCTCAACGAATACTTAAGTTTGGGAACTCTTTGACGGAGGAGGTGGTAACAATGGTTAGTGTATCTGGGTTTAAAAAAGGTTTGGACAAATTCCCGGCAGAAAAGTCCATAGTCTGCTGTTGAGACAGACATGGGGGAAGCCACTGCTTGCCCTGGGATTGGTTGCATGGAATGTTACTCTTTGGGGTTCTGGAATGTTGTTACTCTTTGGGGTTCTGAAATGTTGCTACTAATTGGGTTTCTGCCAGGTACTTGTGATCTGTATTGGCCACTTCTGGAAGCAGGACTCTGGGCTACATAGACCGTTGGTCTGACCCAGTATGGCTACTCTTATGTTCTTATATCGGCGAAGTAGCCTAGTTAGTGCAGTGGACTGTGAACCAAGGGACACAAGTTCAAACCCTACTAACTTAATTTTTCTTTCCTGGGGCTCCCCTCTAGAAACAGAAAAAATACTTACTGTACCTAAAGATATAAGAAAGCCTGAAGGCTATTGAACTGTATATTTAGGTATAGTAGGCATTTTTCTGTTCCTGGAGGGATCATATTTACAACAAAATTTGAACCTTTGTCCCTTGGTTTACAGTCCACTAACTAACCATTAGGCTTCTCCTCTTTTTCAAGGATGACTTTGTGGCCTGTTCCTGGCCAGATTCAAAGGTCTCTATTCTATCTTCATCCTTCTCGATCTATCTGCTGCTTTTGACACTGTTGATCACCGCCTACTCCTTGATACGCTGTCCTCACTTGGATTTCAGGGTTCTGTTCTTTCCTGGTTTTCTTCTTCTCTCCCATCATACTTTTAGTGTATGCTCTGGTGGATCCTCCTCATCCACATCTATCCCACTATCAGTTGCTGTACCTCAGGGCTATGACCTGGGACCTCTTCTCTTCTCCATCTATACTTCTTCCCTTGGTACTCTGATCTCATCCCATGGTTTTCAGTATCACCTTTATGCTGATGGCTCAGATCTACCTCTCCACACCAGAAATTTCAGCAGGAATCCAGGATAAATTATCTGCCTGCCTGTCTGACATTGCTGCCTGGATGTCTCAGCGCCATCTGAAACTAAACATGACCAAGACAGAGCTGCTTATCTTTCCCCTAAACCCACCTCTCCTCTTCCCCCATCCTCTATCTCTAGATAACATTCTCATCCTCCCTGTCTCTTCATCTCGTAACCTTGGGATCATCTTTGACTCCTCTCTCTCTCCTTCTCTGCACATATTCAACAGACTGCTAAAACCTGTCGTTTCTCTATAACATCACCAAAATTTGTCCTTTTCTTTCTGAGCACACTACCAGACCCTTTATCACACTCTTATCACCTCTCGCTTAGACTATTGCAACTTGCTTCTCACAGGTCTCCCTGTTCTTACTGTGAGTTTTTGCCTCTGCATATTCTTTGTTAGCCTTCTTTATCAATGCTTTGCATTTAGCTTGTCAGTTGCTTCTTATTTTCTTCATTTGGGTCCCTTTTCCATTCTTTTGGTTCTAATAGCATCTTTCACTTCACCTTTTAACTATGCTGGCTGTCATTTTCTCTTGTTTCCACCTTTGTAGATAAGTGGAATGTGTCTGGTCTGAGCTTCCAAGATGGTATTTTTAAACATCCATGCTTGAATTAATGTCCTAACCTTTGCTGCCAATCCTTTTAGCTTCTTTTAAACCATTTCCCTCATTTTATCATAGTCAGCCTTGAATTAAGAAGATAAGAATAGCCATATTGGCTTAGACCAGTAGTCCATCTAGCCCAGTAGCCTGTTTCCAACAGTGGCCAATCCAAGTCACAAGTACCTGGCAAAAGTCCATGCTATCAATCCCAGGGCAAGCATTGGCTTCCTTTGTCTGTCTCAATAGCAGACTATGGACTTTTCCTGAAGGAACTTGTCCAAACCTTCTTTAAACCCAGATACCACATCCTCCAACGAGTTCCAGAGCTTAACTATCCTTTGAGTGAAAAAATATTACCTCCTATTTGTTTTAAATGTATTTCCATGTAATTTCATTGTGTCCCTGGTCATTGTACTTTTTGAAAGTGAAAAATCAATTCACTTCTACCCATTCTACACCACTCTGGATTTTATAGACCTCAATCATAACCCCCCTCATCTGTCTCTTTTCCAAGCTGAAGAGCCCTAACCTCTTTAGCCTTTCCTCATATGGGAGGAGTTCCATCCCCTTTATCATTTTGCTCGCTCTTCTTTGACCCTTTTCTAATTACACCATGTCTTTTTTGAGATATGGCAACCAGAATTGAACGCAGTTCTCAACATGAGATCACACCATAGAGCGATACAGAGCCATTATAATATTCTTGGTCTTATTTTGCATTCCTCCTAATAATTCCTAGCATCCCGTTTGCTTTTTCAGCTGCTGCACACTAGACAAGATTTCAACATATTGTCTACAAAGACACCTAGGTATTTTTCTTGTGTTGATTCCTAAGGTGGACCCTAGCATCAGGTTAACTATGATTTGAATTATTGTTCCCAATGTGCATCATTTGCATTTGTCAACATTAAATTTCATGTGCAGTTGAACATCCAGTCTTCCAGTTTCCTAAGGTGTTCGTCTTCCTGCAATTTTTTACAATCTGCATGTGTTTTGACAACTGAATAGTTTTGTGTCACCTGCAAATTTAATCACCTCATTTGTCGTTCTGATTTCCAGATCATTTATAAGTATGTTAAATAGAACTGGTCCCACTGCAGATCCCTGTGGCACTCCACTGTAAAGAATGGCCATTTAACCCTACCCTCTGTTTTCTCTCTAATAACCAATTCATAATCCACCTATGGCCAGTTATAAAACCCTGTATACCTTCCCTTCTCCACAGCACAGCCACCCGGACCTGAGCATGAAAACCACAGAATCACTAAATGCTGCAACGATAATAGATTTCCTTTGTGGCTTCATTCCAGATAGTAGTTCAGACTTGATCATGTTATGATCACTGTTTCCCAGTGGACCCAACACTGTTACCTCTCATACTATGCCCTGCACTCTACCAAGGACTAAATCTAAAATGGCTCCCCCTCTTGTCAGTTCCTGTAACAGTTGCTCCAAGAAGCGGTCATTTATTACATCTAGAAATTTTAACTCCCTGGTGTTGAAAACCACTGCTCTAAAGCAACTTTTATGTGAAGCTCTAATAGACTTCAAATGCTAAACTGCAGTGGCGTAGCCACAGGTGGGCCTGGGTGGGCCGGGGCCCACCTAGCAGTAGCACACGTTTAGTGGTAGCTGGTGGGATCCCAAGCTCAGCTAGCTGAAGACTACTCTCCATGATACCGGCACCTGCGTAGGTTCAGTTTTCAGCGCATGCCTGCTACAGACTGCCAAGGTAGAAAGAAGCACTTTCCCACCAGCTGAGATTTTTTGGGGGGGGAGGGGGGGAGGAGAACAATTGGTGCCCACCCAGTTCTTCACTGGGCCCACCCAAAATCTGTTGTCTGGCTATGCTCCTGCACTTTGCTAAATAAAGACACTGGTGGGAGGCGGGGCTGGTGGTTGGGAGGCGGGGATAGTGCTGGGCAGACTTATACGGTTTGTGCCAGAGCCGGTGGTGGGAGGTGGGACTGGTGGTTGGGAGGCGGGGCTAGTGCTGGGCAGACTTATGCGGTCTGTGCCAGGGCTGGTGGTTGGGAGGCGGGGCTAGTGCTGGGCAGACTTACACGGTCTGTGCCCTGAAAATGACAGAAACAAATCAAGGTAGGGAATACACAAAAAGTAGCACATATGAGTTTATCTTGTTGGGCAGACTGGATGGACCGTACAGGTCTTTTTGTGCCGTCATCTACTATGTATTTAATGGACGTCTGCTTTTTCCCAAGGTTGAATGCAATTGCCTAGGGCAGAGGTTCTCAACCCAGTCAGGTTTTCAGGATATCCACAGTGACTATGTGTGAGATAAATTTGCATGCACTACCTCCACTCTAGGCAAATCTATCTCATGTATATTCATTGGGGAGGGGGATCTTAGTGTACCTGAATGTAACTCACCTTGAGCTACTACTAAAAAGGTTGAGCAAAGTATAAATAAATATCCTGAAAACCTGGCTGGTTAGTTGTGTCTCAGGGACTGGGTTGAGGACTCCTGCACTAAGGGATAATATTTCTTCCATTCAGCAGGTTCTCTTCAGTTGGTGGGAGGGTGTGTCAGGTCTGCTGTGGGAAATTTGATTTTGTGGGGGTTGTTTACAAAAATAGGCAGATTTGTAAAATATTTGTCTCATTACTCTAGCAGTAGGTATCAGAGCTCTATGGTAAGTGCCTTGTGCTCCTTTTTATCTCACGCTCCATAAAACACCTTAAGCTTAACCCTTAGAACAGGCTGTCCTCAACTGGGGTGTAGTGTTTAATCATGTTAGTCTAACAGTTGGCTATTGTTGGAACCAAGTTGGTACACCAAAGAACCAGGTGGGGAGAAGCCTGGTCAAACCATGAGCTACAAGCAAACCTCAGTATGACAAAGGTAGGTTATTGAGTCATAAAACCAGTGACCATGACAGGGCCACATTTTGGCAACTGCCTGCATTATTATTAGCATTTGTATAGCGCTACCAGACGCATGCAGCGCTGAACACCTGACACAAAGAGAGACAGTCCCTGCTCAATAGAACTTACAATCTAAATAATACAGACAGACAAGACAGTTAC
Source organism: Microcaecilia unicolor (assembly GCF_901765095.1). Lineage (NCBI taxonomy): Eukaryota > Metazoa > Chordata > Amphibia > Gymnophiona > Siphonopidae > Microcaecilia > Microcaecilia unicolor. The sequence continues at coordinate 2,561,010 of NC_044041.1, read as the reverse complement.
GCGTGAGGGAAGTACTGGGTGAGAAAGAACAAGGGGAGGGCAAGTGAGTAGTGACTAGGAGCCAAAAGCAGCAGTGAAAAGGTGGGTTTTCAGCAGGGATTTGAAAACAGGTAGAGATGGAGCTAGACGTGTAGGTTCAGGAAGCCTATTCCAGGCATAAGGTGCCGTGAGCGAAAAGGAACGAAGTCTGGAGTTAGCAGTGGAGGAGAAGGGGGACGACAAGAGAGATTTGTCCAGTGAGCGGAGTTCACGGGGAGGAATGTAGGGAGAGTGGAGAGGTAATGGGGGGCTGCAGCAGAGTGGATGCATTTAAAGGTCAGTAAGAGAAGTTTGAACTGTATGCGGAAGCCTGCATCAGGGGTATAGCAAAATCTTGTTTGACTTCAAAGCAGTCGTTAACAGAAAACAATTCAGTCCTAACCACGATGCCTGTACAAAAGTCTTCCTGACAGCTGCTTCCGTTCTAGCCACAGAGGCAGGATCTCTGTACATATATTGTTAAGGGGCTGCTGCTGTGCATTCTGAGCACAAGTCTGTGTATATCCTTGTGTTCTCTTGAGTGTGTAGATGGTACTCTGTGTTTACAGGTTGCACAGAAAATACCACATAGGACAAGATATGCTTCGAAAGCTGGTTGTGCTGAGGAACAAATGCATTCCATAAGTGCTTCTTGGCAGATGCAGGTAAATGATAATATTGTACAGCTTATTACTTTCCAGAGCTTTGCAGGAGGGAAGGAGAATAGACCAGGGATGCAATTGTAGATGTGACCATGGTCTGGCTACTCTCCACACACCCCATGTTTTGTAAACTGCCCACATTCCACACAGGACCCTTTGCGGTTGACATTCAGATAAGGACCTCAATATCTGAGGAGCTGGAAAAATACCGCCAGATCAGCGCAGCGAAGGAATTCTCTATTGGTCATTGCTGCTGAAATTCAAATTTAGGCAAGCTGATAGCATTGCGCATTAGGGACTTCTGCGGGAGGACTGTGCCTGGTCCACACACTGAAAAGTTGTTCATTAAGTATTAGCTCCTGAGCACATACCCAGAACAGCAGAGGAGGAGGGAAGAAGGCGGAAAAGGAGGCCATGAGCACCAGAGGTGGGAATGTAGCAATTCGTTGCAGGATAACTTTTTCAGAAAAACAAATCCACAAAAACCTATCTACAGAGTTGAGTTTCTTGAACTAGCTGGGAATGGGATTCCCCATTTCCCAAAAGTCTCTTGCAGTGCAAACAGATGTGGAACCGACCTGGCGGTAATAGCTAGTCCTGCGTTGAAAAATTAGTCCTGGGAAAGGTGGCAAGCAGGTTAGGAAGAGTTAATTAGAAATTCTCCAACAAAATAGTGTAAACGATTAAAGGCCAAAACTGTTTACAGGAAACATGACTGATTAACACCAGCACTTCAGAAACCCTAAGGCCAGATCCGAGCTGGCGTAGGGTTTCCCCGTGGTAAGGGCGTCCTAATTAACTGCTGTGTTTTCTGAGCATATTGGGGGGGGGGGAATAGGGGGCATGCAATGAAGCTACAAAGTAATAAATTTAAAACGAATCTGAGAACAGTTTTCTTCACTCAACGTGTAATTAAACTCTGGAACTCGTTGCTGGAGAATGTGGTAAAGGTGGTTAGCTTAGCAGAGTTTTAAAAAAGGTTTGGACAGCTTCCTAAAGGAAAAGTCCATAGACCATTATTAAATTGGACTTGGGGAAAATATTTCTGGGATGAGCAGCATAAAATGTTTTGTACTTTTTTGGGGATCTTGCCAGGTATTTGTGACCTGGATTGCCCACCGTTAGAAACAGGATGCTGGGCTTGATGGACCTTTGGTCTATCCTAGTATGGCAATACTTATGTACTTATATGTACTAATATAGAATAGGAAGTCATCTAATTTAAATCTTCATTTCAATGCTACTGGTGTTGTCCCTTCCTGTTCTTCCCACGGTGAGGGCCTCCGAGCTCATTATACAGGTAAATGCGGCCAGTAGTCCAGAGCTAATGGCCTCTATTGCCTCCGTTTACTCTTGAGCATCAGGACCTGAGAACAAATTCATAAATAATCACGTTAATTTGCATAGATATTTTTCCTTATCTATTTTGAAAACAGCAGTCAAATGTCACATTTTATACACTGGCAAGAGAATTATAGCAGCTGCTAATCCTCAAAGGAATTTTCCCAGCATGCGAGCAAGTGAAAAGTTTAATGTCCTCTTAAGTGACAGACTTTAGCAGGTGTGCATGAGGAAATTTTCCCCTAGTTCTGACTGGATAACTCCAGATCATGCAAAGAGCTTAAGTCAGTTCTGGGTTTACCTTCACTGTGTTCATAGATTTGTAATTGATTACTGTAAGAAAAGCAGAGTTCAAGTGTACACCTGTGGTAAAATAACATGCATTAATGGTAATACATAGTAACATAGTAGGTGACGGCAGATAAAGCCCTGTACGGCCCATCCAGTCTGCCCAACAAGATAAACTCATATGCGCTACCTTATATGTATACCTGACTTTGATTTGTATCTGCCATTTTCGGGACATAGACCGTAGAAGTCTTCTCAGTACTTGCCCTGCCTCCCAACCACCGGTGCTGCCACCCAATCTCTGCTAAGTGGGGAGCAGTTTAGGTAAATTTTTTGAACTGAAAATTGTCTCCTGTACATCGCTTTCAGAGCACATGTACTTGCAGTAAAGAGAAAGGGGAAGCAGGGGGCAGGAAGGTCTGCTCAGATCTATTCTTACTAGTTGGACCTCTTGGTTTACTTCTCTAAGGCTTCCCTCTCATGAAAGCAGTGATCATGGTTGGTCCACTGATACTGAGGCTCTGATGAGTGAACAGCAGAGTTCAAAGGGTGAGAGAGAGAGAGAAATTTAAAAATAATGAGTGAGACTTGACATCTCTGCAATCAATACAAAGACAAGATCCAGTTTTGGATAAAATGAATACAAAGAGGGGCATAATCAAACGCGGACGCCCATCTCAATGGACGACTGACTATCTCCGAGGACAGGTCTGCGAAGGGGTGGGACAGACCGTATTTTCAAAAAAGATGGGCATCCATCTTTTGTTTCGATAATACGGTTGGTGCTGGGCAAATACATCGGATTTGGGCGGATTTGAGCTGGGCGGTATCGGTTTTCAGCGATAATGGAAACCGAAGCCGCCCAGCTCAAAAACGAACAACTCCAAGGCATTTGGTCGTGGGAGGGGGCAGGATTCGTAGTGCACTGGTCCCCCTCACATGCCAGGACACCAACTGGGCACCCTAGGGGGCACTTGTAAAAAGTAAAAAAAAAATTAAAATACCTCCCAAGTCCATAGCTCCCTTACATTGGGTGCTGAGCCCCCCAAATCCCCCCCAAACCCACTCCCCACAACTTTGCACCATTACCATAGCACTTATGGGTGAAGAGGGCACCTAGATGTGGGTACAGTGGGTTTTGGGGGAGGTTTGGAGGGCTCCCATTAACCAGCACAAGAGTAACAGGTGGGGGGGGGATGGGCCTGGGTCCACCTGCCTGAAGTGCACTGCACCCACTAACAACTGCTCCAGGGACCTGCATACTGCTGTGATGGAGCTGGGTATGACATTTGAGGCTGGCATACAGGCTGGAAAAAAAAGTTTTTAAAGTTCTTTTTTTTTTGGTGGGAGGGGGTTAGTGACCACTGGGGGAGTCAGGGGAGGTCATCCCCGATTCCCTCCGGTGGTCATCTGGGCAGTTGGGGCACTTTTTGGGGACTTGTTCATGAAAAAAAGGGGTCCAAAAATAGCAGCCCAAATTCTCGCACTGCCGCCCTTCTTTTTCCATTATTGGCCGAGGGCGCCCATCTCTCCTCAGCCGATAAACATGCCCCAGTCCCGCCTTCACCACGCCTCCAACACGCCCCCGTCAACTTTGTTCGCTCCCGCGACAGACTGCAGTTGGAGGCGCCCAAAGTCGGCTTTCGATTATACCGATTTGGGCGCCCATCTCCCGATTTGGGTCGAAATATGGGCGTCTTTCTCTTTCGAAAATAAGCTGGAAAGAGGCTTGTCTATGTTTCCTGTACAGTTATTACTTGGTATTTAAATTGCTAATTTTTTCTATGTGTAAATGCTTTTTCACGTTCTACTTGGAAAGAATTCTCTCAGGGACCGTGTGATAGTGTCAGCGGGGTTGGAGCGGAAGGGCTTCATGAAATACAACCAGACAAAGATAAAACATGAAACAAAACCTCTTTATTAAAGAAATGCTGAACCCTGTTACCTCTTAGTCTCTTTAGTTTTAGAGGCCAACTTTGCATGAGCCTGTAGCTGACAGGCCTCAAACCCACAGTACATACAGCTCCTTGCAGGGTTGCCCTAGCCAGAGCTCAAGAACAGGATTCTAAAGTTAAAGCTTGGCCTATCTTACACTTAAGCAGGGGAGAGGTACACCACAGGGCGGCTTCTGTCCTCCCAGAGGGCTTTTACCTCCTGCTTACTCTTGAGCCCCGCCCTCCTGGCCAGACAGCCTGACATCCCTATACTACATTGTCTCTGCATCAGCCGCTGACATGGAAGGTTTAGCGCCACCTGCCACAAGGTGGTGAAACTGCAGCCTCAGTGAGGGAGTGTTTCTAGGGACACCTGCTACTAAGCCATTCACTCCCTCACTGCCAGATATTCGCTTCCAGCTGCAGACTGAACTAGTCCCAGATAATCAATGGCTAACTGCAGCTTAGGAAAATATCCTGATAAGTGCAGCAGCTATGCAGGATGAGGGGAGTCCTAGGCTGGGAGATGGGTTAAGACAGAAGGTGGAGCAGGCTTTATTTTCTCAAATGAAATATCTGTCCAAATCTCTTCAGACCTATTAGGACCAGCCTGCTCTTTGCCCTGCCTCTTTTTGTCTTTTACTATGTAGTCACACGCCAGGGCTGGAGCGTGTATCATCAACCAACGCTTCCTCTTTTCATAGCCCAGAACGAGTCCTGTGCTGTCAGAAACGTTTCACCACTGGTTTCACAAGGGAAATGATTAGACATGTATTTGTTTCAAGAGGTATCATGTCACCGTTTAGAAGGACAGGACCACAGGTCTCATATTTATACTCTTTTCATGGAGCAGCAACCATCTAGATTCATTCTTTTTCAAGACGCTAGCTAGTTTCGGATTAGCACACAAGCTGCCTGCCGTTAACACCAGATTTTATTTATTTATTTGTTACATTTGTACCCCACATTTTCCCACCTATTTGCAGGCAAATACTGAGGAAACTTCAAACAGCCCAGAATACAGCAGCCAGACTCATATTCGGAAAACCAAAATATGAAAGTGCAAAACCATTACGAGAGAAGCTACACTGGCTCCCACTCAAGGAACGCATTACTTTTAAAGTATGCACACTAGTCCACAAAATTATTCACGGAGAAGCCCCAGCCTACATGTCTGAGTTAATCGACTTACCACCCAGAAACGCTAAAAAATCATCCAGAACTTTCCTCAACCTCCTCTTCCCTAGCTGCAAGGGCCTGAAATACAAGGCGCTGCACGCGTCAACCTTTTCTTACATGAGCATGCAGGACTGGAACGCGCTGCCACGTGGCCTGAAAACGATCTGCGAACAAACCAACTTCCGCAAATTATTGAAAACACATCTTTTTGAGAAAATTTACGGAAAGAACCAAAACACATAAAATCCACACTCACCGTTCAGTAATACATCAACACATCCACTTATGAATTTTCTATCCTGAAACCTCGCCCCTTAGCTCCTCGTTGTTTCCTTCCAATGTTTCAACGTTCTTTTCCATTGATATATTCCTTAACGATACTTTGATTTTGTCTCGTATAACTCTTACAATGTAATCCATAACCGAATTGTAACAAAATGTATTTCCATCATTCATAATGTATTGTAAGCCACACTGAGCCCGCAAAAAGGTGGGAAAATGTGGGATACAAATGCAATAAATAATAAATAGTACCATAAAGGCGTTCGCCAATCGGGTGATAACAAATACAAGGTTGTATTGTGGTCGAATGAGGTAGGTGTGTGTCAGGCACCGTGAAGGTCGAAGGGAATGAAGATTGTATATTGTCCAGTACGATCATTGATTATGTTGTGTTGCTGGGTGTGGGGATTTACGTTGGATCGGTGAGGTAGGCCTTTTTGAAGAGGTTGGTTTTTAGTGATTTTCTGAAGTTTAGATGGTCATGGATTGTTTTCACAGCTTTTGGGAGTCCATTCCATAGTTGTGCATTTATGTAGGAGAAGCCGGATGTGTAAGTTGTTTTGTATTTAAGTCCTTTGCAATTTGGGTAATGTAAGTTTAGGTATGATCGTGATGATCCAATTCTTTTTCTGGTTGGTAGATCTATGAGGTCTGTCATGTATCCTGGGACTATGCTGTAGATAATTTTGTGGACAAAGGTGCAGATTTTGAAGATGATACGTTCTTTGATTGGGAGCCAGTGCAGCTTTTCTCGGAGGGGTTTTGCGCTTTTGAAGCGTGATTTACCAAATATCACCCTGGCAGCTGTGTTTTGGGCGGTCTGGAGTTTTTTTGCGAGTTGTTCTTTACATACCACATAGATTGCGTTGCAATAATCTGCATGGCTTAGGACCATTGATTGTATTAGGTTTTGAAAGATTTCCCTCGGGAAGAAAGGTTTTATTTGTTTAAGTTTCCACATTGAATATAACATTTTCTTTATTGAGCCCAGAACCGTGAAAGAAAAACACCCTGGCAATGTTGCAGCCCACTGAAATAACTGAGTGGGAAGCTTCGATTTGTCGTTCAATGAGAAACAGTATATCAAACCTAATAAACGTTAAGACTACTATTCCATAGAATCAGCTATGGGGTAAAACCCAGGACTGGATCAACCCTTCCAGACAAATCTGGAGCTAGTTGGCAACATAAATATGGGACCAGATGGGACGGGCTACCTCCTAGGACATGACTGAATAGAATTAAAGCAGCCCTGTCTCCTGTGCAGGGCTGGCATGGGGTGGGGGATAACAGGGCAGCTGTCCTGGGCCCCACAGCTCCAGGGGGCCCCATGGTCCAGGCATCTCTTCCCCTTCTCCCCACTACAATCCGTCTCCTCTTCCCTTCACCTCGCCTTCCCAATCTTCTTTAAAAATCAAGTTCCCTTCTCAGAGGGGCAGAGGTACAGCAGCCATCCAACAAGTTGCCTGGGCCTGCTCCGAAGCTTTCCATCTGCCGTGATCCGATCCCTCTGATGCAACTTCCTGTTTTCGCCTGGGCGGATCGCAGCAGAAGGAAAGCTTCAGGACAGCTGCAGGCAGCTTGTGAGGACGGCTGCTGCACCGGAGCCCCTCTGAGAAGGGAAATAAATTTTAAAGACCAGGAAGGTGAGTGGAAAGGAGGGAGATGGACCATGGTGGGGAGAAGGGTAAGAGATGCCAAGACCATGTGTTAGTAATGGCAGTGAGGAGATCAGAGGGGGGAGGGGATCAGGGACCCAAGCCTTAATTTCTGCCTTGCTCCTGTGCTTTGTACCTGGACTCTGTTCCTCTATCACTAGGGTTACCATATGTCTGGATTTACCCGGACATGTCCTCTGTTTGAGGAGATGTCTGGGCGTCCGGGCGGGTTTTGCCAGTCCGCCCGTTTGTTCTACTGCCCTTGCCCTGCATCCTGTTGCTGTTTGATGGTCTTGGGATTCAAAATGGCCGCCGAGAGTTGACGCGGCCTCGTGAGACTTCAACTCTCGGCGGTCATTTTGAATCCCGAGACCGTCACAGCAACAGGATGCAGGGCAAGGGCAGTGCTCCGGGCAGGAAAGAGGGGGCTCTTTCCTGCCCCGAAGAGGTGACTAGACCACCAGGGCAATAGATAGTAAGTAAGGGGAGGGGAATATGTGACAGGGGGCAGGGTGAGAGTGAGAAAGGGCAGGGTGAGGATGTGAAAGGGGCGTGGTGGGGGCGTGGCATGTGACCTCTTTTTCAGAGGACAAAATATGGTAACCCTATCACCAGTCACTGTAGGTGTTGTCCAGGTATTGCTCAGCACAGCACCAGGAATCTAGGGGGCCAATGGTTCTGAAACCTGGTCCTGGAGGCCCCCCAGCCAGTCAGCTTTTCAGGATATGCACAATGAATATTCAGGAGACAGGTTTGCATGTGCTGCCTCCACTACACACAAATCTCTGACATGAATATTCGTTGTGGATATCCTGAAAACCTGACTGGCTGGGGGGGGCCAGATGTACAGCTGTTTTGATTGTTAACAAGTATGGTGGGAAAATATTTGGAGCTGAATTACAGAGGAGAGCTTGGGCAATAACTAGAAGTCCTAGTGGACATGGAAGAAGCAATCGGACCAGAGCTGGATCTGTCTGTCGGACTATACAGGAAATCTAGGGGCTGCCCTGTCAATAGACTGGTCAGTCAGGTAGCCGGGACAGCACATTTCTGGGAAACGACCTGCTAACAGTGAGAGGTATTTAGGGAATTACAGGACAGGAGCTGTTCTATGTTCCTTTACAGTAGCTTAAGCCTGAGAACTTGCAGCATCCGTAGGGCCGGTGTCTAAATGCCAGAGATAGGCAGAGCCACATAGAGCGATGTGTGGAAGTGAGAGTCCTGCCCTTCTAAGTTTACACGCCAGCGCTTCGTTCACGTTTTTGCATTTATGTGTCTCTGTGCAGACATATAAATGCAATTATTCTGAACCTGGCATGTAATGGAGTAAACCCAGGACTGGATCAACCCCACCAGGTGAAGCTGGAGCCAAGAGGCCAGAAGGGCTACCTCCTAGGACAGGATTAAACAGAATTAAAACAGCTGCACCTTTTTCTGCTCCCACCAGAGTCAGGGCACATGTCTGGCTATTCCCGTAGCCTCACCAGCCCCCCCCCCCTTACTTTCCACAGCAGTCACTTCCTTATATCAGCATAACTGTCACTGTCCAGTGCTACTGACTGGTTTGACATCACTGTCAACCTCCTCCTTCTCCCCTTCAGTGTTGCCAATTACCCGTCTCCAAAACCCGCCCAAAAAGTCACACCCCGCCCCCGCTGTCATCAACCCCGCCCCCGCCGTCATCAACCCCCACCCCCACCAGCTCCACCCCGCCGTCATCAACCCCGCCCAAAACGTCATCAAACTCCGCTTAAAATGTCATTAGCCCCGCCCCACAGCCCAAAAAACCGCACAAAACCCCCCAAAATAGCCCAAAAAACCATGACCCGCAGTGGACAAAAATTTCCCACAGCAGGTCGCGGAAAACCACCCAATTGGGTGGGAAAACCGCCCACCTGGCAACCGTGCTCCCCTTCAGTAGAAAACGTAACACTAGACTCTCAGGGTCAGATGCACTAAACTTAACGAGCCATTAACGTTGGTTTTAAACTGGTTCTAGCCAGTTTAACGTGCAAGTAGTAAACCAGGACATGTACGAAAGGACATTGTCCTATCACGGTAGCAGCTAACGAAAATGGAATGCAGATGAGCAAATTAGTATTATAATGTGTATAAATTGTATTGTAATGAGATGCACTACCGTTTTCCGATTGCCTAACCGTGGAAAATCTAATGGGAGGTTTGTACCTCTCGTTGAAGCTGCGCGGAATTTATTCACCTCTAAAAACTTCTATAAATTTAACCAAAAAAAAATATCAGGAAAAAAAATGTCCAAGTGCTCGTCAGGGCCGTCCTTCTAAAGTACCTAATATGGATGTCCTTCACTGAAACAAAAAAAAGGTCGTGTCTGATGAGCACTTGGACGTTTCCCTCCCCCCTCCCCCAATTTTTTTGTGATGGGTGTCCTTCTAGCTCCGAGGACGTCCAAATCAAAAAACTATTTGGACGTTTCTTTCGATTATGCCCCTCCTCCAGGTCTCTCTCAGCCAATCATAGCACGTTTAGCTGACACCAGTGACAGCTAAACGCGCTGTGATTGGCTGAGAAAGACCTGGAGGAGGGGCATCGGACATGCTGCTAATACCCTGGGGCAGACAGGAGCAAGGCGGCCGGAGCAGAAGCCGCCGATAGCAGCCAGCAGCATCGGGAGCCTCCTTGTAGCCCTTTCATCTCCCTCCCAATTATGAGGACTATTTTTTTTTTCAGTGAAGGACGTCCATAAAGGACGTCCTTGGCATGCGCAGAGCAGCCAGCATAACGCTTGGCTGCTCTGCGCATGCTCAGCTGGCCAACTGGCTTGGAAGGAAATCCCATGCAAATGATCTAGCAGCGACCAGCTCATTTGCATGTGATTTCCTTGATGCATTCCCGTTGCTTACCAATTCGCTAAGGAATCGGTAAGGGAAGGCTTTAGCGATGGTTTTAGTGCATCTACCCCTCAATTCTTAGGCAAATCTTCTTGATTGCAATTCTCCCAATACACAGGGAGGAATCCAATGTACAATTCATTATGCATACACAAATGTACATACTCAAAGACACAAACACACACACACACACATTAGAAAGTAGAGCGATTTAGCACAGGTTTTATCACTCTTCTTTACATAACTTTTTTTGTTGATTTGTTCATGTAGTGTACTTTTCTACACATGGAAAATGTGATCCCCTCTGATGTTAAATTTTCCACTAGTGAACAATGGGAAATGTGCTTTCTGCACAGCGAATGAGTGACAATAGGCCAATGCCTTAAAGTCATTACATCATGAGATGAAGCCTCCGGGCGGAAGTCTCATCCCACACACACATCTTCTCCTTGTGGCATCAGCCCGCTGAGAGCTGGGTGCTTTTCCTTCCTTGTTGATTCATACCTCTGAAGAGAATCTGAAAGTGCCAGCTGCTCAAATCGCTCAGAATGAGAGTCCAGCAACACTGAACAGGAAGAACTGGATTGGGTTGGGCAATTCTACTGTACTTCACTTCCCCTGCAGATGGTTTGGTGAAAGTCACCTGGCTCTGATGGTACAAAGCCAGCCTTGCCTGAAATACTACTACTACTACTTATCATTTCTAAAGTGCTACTAGACATGCACAGCGCTACAACTTGGGTAGGGATCTCAGGTCTTGTTATTTGCCAGAAATTGTGCTCTAAATTTCAGCTATTTACTGAAGGAAGTAACTTTTATCTGTACTGTACATATAAAACTGATCTTGTTTGTGATCTGTCCCTACACAAAAACCCATGACTTTGTCAAAACATAGAGTTTGTTTTTCTTTTAAATGTGATGCACAATGTAAAAAGGAAACCAAGAAAAGGGAAAAGGTTTGCACTGCTGGCAAGTACTAATGACCCCTGTGCAGCAATGTCAGGTTAATGGAAGGGGGTTGGGGACTCTTCTCTTCTAACAGAAGAGTGGATCACATTTTCCATGTGCAGACAAGTACATCACTTAAGTACATAAGTGTTGCCCTAATGGGACAGACCAAAAGTCCACCAAGCCCGGTATCCTGTTTCCAACAGTGGCCAGTCCAGGTCACAAACACCTGGCAAGATCCCAAAACAGTACAGTATATTTTTGCTGCTTATCCCAGAAATAAGCAGTGGATTTTCCCAAGTCCATTTTAGTAATGGCTTATGGCCTTCTAGGAAACGATCCAAACCTTTTTTTTTAAACCCCGCTAAGCTATCTGCTTTTACCACATTCTCTGGCAACAAATTCTAGAGTTTAATTACACGTTGAGTGAAGACACATTTTCCGATTTATTTTAAATTTACTACTTTGTACCTTCATCGCATGCCCCCTAGTCCAGTATTTTTGGAAAGAGTAAACAAGCGAGTCACTTCTACCCATTCCACTACACTGATTATTTTATAGACCTCTATCATGTCTCCAAGCTGAAGAGCCCAAGCTGCTTTAGCCTTTGCTCATAGGGAAGTCGTCCCATCCCCTTTATTTATTTATTTGTTACATTTGTACCCCACATTTTCCCACCTATTTGCAGGCTCAATGTGGCTTACATGGTACCGTAATGGCATTCGCCAGTCGGTTGATAACAAATACAGGTTATATTGTGGTTGAATGAGGTAGGTGTGTGTCAGGCACCGTGAAGGTTGAAGGGAATGAAGATTGTATATTATCCAGTACGATCATTGGTTGTCCTGTGTTGCTGGACGTGGGGATTTACGTTGGATCGGTGGGGGTAAGCCTTTTTGAAGAGGTTGGTTTTTAGTGATTTCCTGAAGTTTAGGTGGTCATGGATTGTTTTCACGGCTTTTGGGAGTCCATTCCATAGTTGTGTGCTTATGTAGGAGAAGCAGGATGCGTAAGTTCTTTTGTATATAACCTTTTTGTCGCCCTTCTCTGTGCCTTTTCTAATTCTGCTATATTTATTTTATTTTTTATTTATTTATAATATTTGTATCCTAAGCTCAGGTTCAATGTGGCTTACATTAAAAAAAAACATCAAAAATATGATACAGATAAATAATTATAGCATTTAACATATTAGGAATAACTGTGTGTTTGTCATGAAGCCTGGCTACAGTGTGGAGGAGTGGCCTAGTGGTTAGGGTGGTGGACTTTGGTCCTGGGGAACTGAGGAACTGGGTTCGATTTCCACTTCAGGCAGCTCCTTGTGACTCTGGGCAAGTCACTTAACCCTCCATTGCCCCATGTAAGCCGCATTGAGCCTGCCATGAGTGGGAAAGCGCAGGGTACAAATGTAACAAAAATAAAATAGATACTATTGGAGATTCTACATGGAATGTTGCTACTGTTGGAGATTCTACATGGAATGTTGCTACTATTGGAGATTCTACATGGAATGTTGCTATTCCACTAGCAAAATTCCATGTAGAAGCCTGCGCGGCCACATTGGTGATCTGCAAGGGCCGACTTCTACATGGAACGTTGCTAGTGGAATAGCAACATTCCATGTAGAATCTCAAATAGTAGCAACAGTGGAGGAGTGGCCTAGTGGTTAGGGTGGTGGACTTTGGTCCTGGGGAACTGAGGAACTGAGTTTGATTCCCACTTCAGGCACAGGCAGCTCCTTGTGACTCTGGGCAAGTCACTTAACCCTCCATTGCCCCATGTAAGCCACATTGAGCCTGCCATGAGTGGGAAAGCGCAGGGTACAAATGTAACAAAAATAAAATAGATACTATTGGAGATTCTACATGGAATGTTGCTATTCCACTAGCAACATTCCATGTAGAAGGCTGCGCAGGCTTCTGTTTCTGTGACTCTGACATCCTGCACGTACGTGCAGGACGTCAGACTCACAGAAGCAGAAGCCTGCGCAGCCACATTGGTGATCTGCAAGGGCTGACTTCTACATGGGGAAGGAGTGGCCTAGTGGTTAGGGTGGTGGACTTTGGTCCTTGGGGGGAGAGGATGAAAAAGGAGAATGTTCCTGGCCCTGGGATCATAGCTTCATTCTCCTCCAGGCTACCCAAGTGACTCCTTCCCTTGTTTGAGAGAATCAGGGTTCCAGAGCCGGCCCCAGTGCAATAGAAATGGTAAGTAGTAGTAGTATCTGAATTATCTCTTCTACATTAGGGAGGTGCAACAACCACTGGGACTGGCATGGGTTAAATGTGAAGGATGACTCAGCGGCAGGGTTAGTGGAAGCATTTGGCCACTATCTGCCACCTCCAAAACTACAGCAGTCTAGACATTTGACTAATTCTCCAATGCTTCTGCCAGCCTTAGACATTTCCCCTGCCCACTTCCCCCATCACCAGCAGCAGAGACTATAGGTAGGATCTAGCCAATGGGAAGCCTGAGCACTTGGGAGCTGTAGTCAAGGAGGTTGAAGAAAACAGGAGACAGGATGATGTCAAAAAGTTGAAGCCACTTAGGGCTATCTCTCCTTCCCTTTCCCCACACACCCATCATTCAAGTATACTACTACTACTAATCATTTCTATAGCGCTACCAGACGTACGCAGTGCTTCACAGTTGAACATGAAGAAAAGACAGTCCCTGCTCAAAGAGCTTACAATCTAAATCAGGACAGACAGGGCAAATAGGGAGAAAAGGGTAGGACACATAGGGAAAAGGGAACTATTGAAGAGAGGAAGACAAGATAAGGGTTAATTAGGTGAAACGTCAGGAATCAAAAGCAGCATCAAACAGGTAGGCCTTTAGCCCGGATTTGAAGGCGGCCAGGGAAGGAGCTTGACATAATGGCTCAGGAAGTCTATTCCAGGCATAAGGTGTGGCGTGATAAAAGGAACGGAGTTTGGAGTTAGCGATGGAGGAGAAGGGTGCAATTAGGAGAGATTTGCCTAGTGAACTGAGTTCTTGGGAAGGAGTGTAGGGAGAGATGAGGGTGGAGAGGTAGTGAGGGGCAGCAGAGTGAATGCACTTATATACTTAAAAAAAAAAAAAAAACCTAGGAGCGGCTGCATCCATGTTGTAGTTCTTTATTGCTCTCTAATCTTGCCCCTGCCCACTTCCCCCATCACCAGCAGCAGAGACTGTAGGTAGGATCCAGCCAATGGGAAGCCAGAGCACTGGGGCGCTGTAGTCAAGGTGGTTGAAGAAAACAGGAGACAGGATGATGTCAAAAAGTTGAAGCCACTTAGGGCAATCTCTCCTTCCCTTCCCCCACACAGCCGTCATTCAAGTACACACAAAAACAAACATACCTAGGAGCGGCTGCATCCATGTTGTAGTTCTTTATTGCTAGTAGCATTTTTATTTGATTCCACTTATATTTTTAAACATGCAGCTTGTGCAGCATACGGAGGTACATTGAGGAAGTATAATAACTTTTCATAAGTACAGTTTTAATTTGTTATAAATTGTAATCAGTGTTTCATTTGGACAGGCTGGTTATAGGGACAACCTAGCATGTGTTATATTCATGCAGAGATGGTTTTTTTTCTCCTGGTAAACGGCCACTAAAACAGACTTCAAGTTATGAGAATCAGGTGCTCAACATTCAGAGTTTCTATCTATCTATTGTAACCAGGTCACCCTTCCAGGTGAGAGCCGGGGTCGACCCTGCTTAGCTTGGCTAGCTTTTCCCCGGTACGAGCTGCAACCACCGCCTTGCTGCACTGCTTGGCCTAGTTTAACTGCTGCCCAGCTGACCTGCGCCCACGATCAGCTCACGACTGGGACACACAAAACTCCAGCAGTCTTATAGTTCTTGAAAACCACAGGTCTTTATTCTCTCAGCATCTTTTAATACAGCTTTAATCTTCAAGCAGTTTCTTCATCAAGAATGCAAGAGTCAGTTCACTTTTTCCACATTCATCTTATTAACACAGTCCAATCCTAACTCAGAATATCTCACCCAGCAAACCTTTGTCTTGCTCCCAATTGTAGCCTCCCCTCCTCAGCACTATCTTCTACCCTTAGATAGTTTATGGGTTAGCTTCTTCCACCAGTGGCTTCCCCACTGGATTATTTTATCCTCTCCAAGTATGCACAGCTTGGGCCACACTCCCGCCACCAAAGCCTTTACCTTTCCTGAGGAAGTTTGAGCAAACCCTCCAACCTCCATGCACTCCTCTTTACCTTCTCCTTCTACCTCCTCTTTATTCCACTCCATCTCCTCCTCCCCAAGCTCCACCAGCTGTTCCCCATCTCCAGGATCAGACCTCATCTCCCAATCAGTCACTCCACCCTCCCCCTCCTGGGAGTTCAGCTGACCCTGCACTGGCTTCTGGGAAGTGTAGTTTTTCTCCTGCATTACAGCTTTCCCTGGCAGTTTGATCCCTAGATGGCGCCCTGTTCTCCTAGCTGGGCTGAATGAACGGGGATGATGCCGGCTGAAAGACCCACCATCCCCTTTCCCTCGCACCAGCCCTCCAGAGTGCTCACACAATTTATGATATTTATATCCACATTAAACATGAAACCTGGGAGCATTTCAAATCTTTTTTTTTTCCCAGTGCTTAGATCAAAAGAAAAAAAATTGCATGTGGGAACTTGCTCCCTTTGTTTTGTGGATTTCAGTAGTATATATATTGACTCCTAACCACTGCTCACTTGCCCTGTCCTTTTTATCCTCATCTCTTTATTCCCTTATTTATTTATTTTATTGCATTTGTATCCCACATTTTCCCACCTTTTTGCAGGCTCAATGTGGCTTACCCTTACCCTTAATTGTTCTGTCTGTCTGCCTGTCTTATCTAGATTGTAAGCTCTTTGAGCAGGGACTGTCTTTTTTGTGTATGGTGTACAGCGGTATGCCTTGTAGCGCTATAGAAATGATTAGTAGGAGGAGTATATTATAAAAATGCACTTGATATTTTTTATTACTACTATTTAAAAGACAAATGTTGAATGACATTAGAGCTACCTTCATGCAGAACTCCAGAGTTAGCCTAAATGTGCCATCACTGTCCAGTTCAGCACACTATGAACCACCAAGTTCATACAAAGTTAATTATGTTCAGGGGAAAATAGCTGCTTGCTATGTGAATATTCCATCATTGTTTCATTATTCCAACCAAGTATTACATATTAAGGCCATCTGGTTTTCAATTTTGTTTTAATTCATTTATCCAGACCTTGCATACACATAGTATTGCTTTTTAAATCCAAAGGTGAATCTTAGGGTGGTGGAACAATTAAGTATAAACTGTGTTGCTTTGGGTCTTGCTGATCTGTATCTCTGTTGTCTGGAATTTTGGAAGATGGAAATGAGAAAATAGAAATTAACACTGTAGAAGTTGTTATTTTCCTTTGCAATGTGTATGGATGCCTGTTTTAGTGTGCACACGTGATAATCTTTGAATATCTGCCTATACTAATGGCTATGGATTTCTGAACATGTGGTATCATTAAAGGGCAAACTTTAAAATGCGCAGTTGGGTATATAGGCTAATCTCAATTTTGTTAAATGTTTCAGACATATCCATCTATTTGCTGCCATGATATAACTGCATTCTATTATTCTGTCTCACTGTATTTTCAAATGTAAACCACATTGAACCTGACTTTGCTTGGGATAATGTGTGATATAAATGTAATTTTTAAAAAATCCTTTATCCTCCACCTTTTTAGACACTGCCTAGCCAGCTGGATAGTGATGGCACAATGAAACAAGTTTGGTCCAGTGGAGACTAATTCAAAATAATCTGTTCCTTAGCTGAGCCCTAGTATTACCATATTGAAAATGCAACCATATCATGCCTCTGTGGTTGCATTCCACTAATAAGTTAAATGATTAAATGCCTTTCTTGAAAGGATTAGATCAAGTTTGGAGCATGCTAGGGATACAAACCTACACTTATTTATTCAATTTCACAATTCCTCATGTACAGCCACAAAACAATGTTTTAGGGTGGATAGTGGTCATAATGAGCTCCTTTTATTATCAACCAGAAAGAGATAAGAGGTTTCAGTTTTGGCACAGTATAAGTCATCATAAGAACGAAATATAAGAAAACGAATTGACTGCATTAGGGGCTTATAGCCCATTTAGTTATGTTTAAACAAAAGAGATCTGCATGTATCAAAATATTTATTTTTATTTTGACTTATAAAACCACTTGCTCCTGAAACATGTTCAAAAAACAGAAGCCCATGAGGTTGATGTTTGGTTGGACATCTTTATAATGTAGGACCTGGTCTTTAAGAAGCCATTGAACCATGTTTCCACTGCACCGCTGATTCCTGTGTTGTCAAGCAGTGTCATTAGTGTGGTCTCTACTAGGTCAATTGCACTTGACATTCAAATTGTAGTAGTAATACGTTTTGTCCTTGACATATTATGCTTCTGAATTTTCTTATCAGGGTGATTATGACTGTTGCTGTGTTGTGGTCTGAAACATGATTGGGATTTATGAAGAATTGAGAATTTGGTCAAGCCAAAACGTTCTATTATGCAAAATACACAGGAGAATTCTCACTCAATATAAGAAAACTTTGTCCCATAGTTAACAGTCTGATAAATGCTTAACCATTAACTATTGGCAGTGAATTGGCTCCATCTGCAGACCAGTTAGCGAACTACTTCTCGCAGAAAATAATCAACATTAGAAACCTAAAAGGCTCAAAATCTACTTTAGCAGACCTTGTCATTTCTCCTACCACTTCATCTGTTTACCAGCAGACAGAATATTGCTTTCTTTTGCTCAACCATCATTAGTCAAACATTATTTATATAAATGCACTTCATCTCAATGTTTACTGAATTATTGTCTCAATTACTTTCTAAAATTAGCATCAGATTTATTAATATAATGCCTACAATCAAATCTCTCATTCATGTTATCTCGAGGCATTTTCTCCTCAAACAACGGCAAAATAATCCTAACCCCCATTCCTAAGAATCCCCCGGTCCATCATGAGTTAAGTCTCAAATTATAGGCCTGTAGCCTCGATACCAATATTGGTGAAGATGATGGAAGGCCTAGTCGCTCATCAATTTATGGATTATCTCAGCTTCTTTTTGATTTTACATACTTCTCAATCTGGCTTAGACCATCGTATAGCACTGAGACAGTCTTAACTACTACCCTAATAGCAAACGTCAGAACAGAATTCAGCAAGGGAAGAAAAATTATCATTTTACATTTTAACATGTCCAGTGCTTTTGATACAGTTGACCATGCAATATTACTAAACTTACAAGACCACTTTGGAATATGTGGCAATATACTTTTTTTTTTGTTACATTTGTACCCTGCGCTTTCCCACTCATGGCAGGCTCAATGCGGCTTACATATTGTATACAGGTACTTATTTGTACCTGGGGCAATGGAGGGTTAAGTCAAGTGACTTGCCCAGAGTCACAAGGAGCTGCCTGTGCCTGAAGTGGGAATTGAACTTAGTTCCTCAGTTCCACAGGACCAAAGTCCACCACCCTAACCACTAGGCCACTCCTCCACTGTTGCTACTATTTGAGATTCTACATGGAATGTTGCAGATCACCAATGTGGCCGCGCAGGCTTCTGCTTCTGTGAGTCTGACGTCCTGCACATACGTGCAGGACGTCAGACTCACAGAAACAGAAGCCTGCGCAGCCTTCTACATGGAATGTTGCTAGTGGAATAGCAACATTCCATGTAGAATCTCCAATAGTATCTATTTTATTTTTGTTACATTTGTACCCTGCGCTTTCACACTCATGGCAGGCTCAATGCGGCTTACATGGGGCAATGGAGGGTTAACCTATACGTCTAGCTCCATCTCTACCTGTTTTCTAATCTATGCTGAAAAAGCGAATGCTACATACCTGTAGAAGGTATTCTCCGAGGACAGCAGGCTGATTGTTCTCACTGATGGGTGACGTCCTCGGCAGCCCCTCCAATCGGAATCTTCCTAGCAAAGACCTTTGCTAGCTCTCGCGCGCACCGCGCATGCGCGGCCGTCTTCCCGCCCGAAACCGGCTCGAGCCGGCCAGTCCAGTATGTAGCAATACAGTTCAAGGGAAGACACAACTCCAAAGGGGAGGCGGGCGGGTTTGTGAGAACAATCAGCCTGCTGTCCTCGGAGAATACCTTCTACAGGTATGTAGCATTCGCTTTCTCCGAGGACAAGCAGGCTGCTTGTTCTCACTGATGGGGTATCCATAGCCCCCAGGCTCACTCAAAACAACAACCATGGTCAATTGGGCCTCGCAACGGCGAGGACATAACTGAGATTGACCTAAAAAATTTACCAACTAACTGAGAGTGCAGCCTGGAACAGAACAAACAGGGCCCTCGGGGGGTGGAGTTGGATCCTAAAGCCCAAACAGGTTCTGAAGAACTGACTGCCCGAACCGACTGTCGCGTCGGGTATCCTGCTGCAGGCAGTAATGAGATGTGAATGTGTGGACAGATGACCACGTCGCAGCTTTGCAAATTTCTTCAATGGAGGCTGACTTCAAGTGGGCTACCGACGCAGCCATGGCTCTAACATTATGAGCCGTGACATGACCCTCAAGAGCCAGCCCCGCCTGGGCGTAAGTGAAGGAAATGCAATCTGCTAGCCAATTGGATATGGTGCGTTTCCCTACAGCCACTCCCCTCCTATTGGGATCAAAAGAAACAAACAATTGGGCGGACTGTCTGTGGGGCTGTGTCCGCTCCAGGTAGAAGGCCAATGCTCTCTTGCAGTCCAATGTGTGCAGCTGACGTTCAGCAGGGCAGGAATGAGGACGGGGAAAAAATGTTGGCAAGACAATTGACTGGTTCAGATGGAACTCCGACACGACCTTTGGCAAGAACTTAGGGTGAGTGCGGAGGACTACTCTGTTATGATGAAATTTGGTGTAAGGGGCCTGGGCTACCAGGGCCTGAAGCTCACTGACTCTACGAGCTGAAGTAACTGCCACCAAGAAAATGACCTTCCAGGTCAAGTACCTCAGATGGCAGGAATTCAGTGGCTCAAAAGGAGGTTTCATCAGCTGGGTGAGAACGACATTGAGATCCCATGACACTGTAGGAGGCTTGACAGGGGGCTTTGACAAAAGCAAACCTCTCATGAAGCGAACAACTAAAGGCTGTCCCGAGATCGGCTTACCTTCCACATGGTAATGGTATGCACTGATTGCGCTAAGGTGAACTCTTACAGAGTTGGTCTTGAGACCAGACTCAGACAAGTGCAGAAGGTATTCAAGCAGGGTCTGTGTAGGACATGAGCGAGGAGCTAGGGCCTTGCTGTCACACCAGACGGCAAACCTCCTCCACAAAAAGAAGTAACTCCTCTTAGTGGAATCTTTCCTGGAAGCAAGCAAGATGCGGGAGACACCCTCTGACAGACCCAAAGAGGCAAAGTCTACGCTCTCAACATCCAGGCCGTGAGAGCCAGGGACCGGAGGCTGGGATGCAGAAGAGCCCCTTCGTTCTGCGTGATGAGGGTCAGAAAACACTCCAATCGCCACAGTTCTTCAGAGGATAACTCCAGAAGAAGAGGGAACCAGATCTGACGCGGCCAAAAAGGAGCAATCAGAATCATGGTGCCTCGGTCTTGTTTGAGTTTCAACAAAGTCTACCCCACCAGAGGAATGGGAGGATAAGCATACAGCAGGCCTTCCCCCCAATCCAGGAGGAAGGCATCCGATGCCAGTCTGCCGGGGGCCTGAAGCCTGGAACAGAACTGAGGGACTTTGTGGTTCACTCGAGATGCGAAGAGATCCACCAAGGGGGTGCCCCACGCTTGGAAGATCTGGCGCACCACACTGGAGTTGAGCGACCACTCGTGAGGTTGCATAATCCTGCTCAATCTGTCGGCCAGACTGTTGTTTACGCCTGCCAGATATGTGGCTTGGAGCACCATGCCGAGACGGCGAGCCCAGAGCCACATGCTGACGGCTTCCTGACACAGGGGGCGAGATCCGGTGCCCCCCTGCTTGTTGACATAGTACATGGCAACCTGGTTGTCTGTCTGAATTTGGATAATTTGATGGGACAGCCGATCTCTGAAAGCCTTCAGAGCGTTCCAGATCGCTCGCAACTCCAGGAGATTGATCTGCAGACCGCGTTCCTGGAGGGACCAGCTTCCTTGGGTGTGAAGCCCATCGACATGAGCTCCCCATCCCAGGAGAGACGCATCCGTTGTCAGCACTTTTTGTGGCTGAGGAATTTGGAAAGGACGTCCCAGAGTCAAATTGGACCAGATTGTCCACCAATACAGGGATTCGAGAAAACTCGTGGACAGGTGGATCACGTCTTCTAGACCCCCAGCAGCCTGAAACCACTGGGAGGCTAGGGTCCATTGAGCAGATCTCATGTGAAGACGGGCCATGGGAGTCACATGGACTGTGGAGGCCATGTGGCCCAGCAATCTCAACATCTGCCGAGCTGTGATCTGCTGGGACGCTCGCACCCGCGAGACGAGGGACAACAAGTTGTTGGCTCTCGTCTCTGGGAGATAGGCGCGGGCCGTCCGAGAATCCAGCAGAGCTCCTATGAATTCGAGTTTCTGTACTGGGAGAAGATGGGACTTTGGGTAATTTATCACAAACCCCAGTAGCTCCAGGAGGCGAATAGTCATCTGCATGGACTGCAGGGCTCCTGCCTCGGATGTGTTCTTCACCAGCCAATCGTCGAGATATGGGAACACATGCACCCCCAGCCTGCGAAGTGCCGCTGCTACCACAGCTAGGCACTTTGTGAACACCCTGGGCGCAGAGGCGAGCCCAAAGGGTAGCACACAGTACTGGAAGTGGCGTGTGCCCAACTGAAATCGCAGATACTGTCTGTGAGCTGGCAGTATCGGGATGTGTGTGTAGGCATCCTTTAAGTCCAGAGAGCATAGCCAATCGTTTTGCTGAATCATGGGGAGAAGGGTGCCCAGGGAAAGCATCCTGAACTTTTCTTTTACGAGATATTTGTTCAGGGCCCTTAGGTCTAGGATGGGACGCATCCCCCCTGTTTTCTTTTCCACAAGGAAGTACCTGGAATAGAATCCCAGCCCTTCTTGCCCGGATGGCACGGGCTCGACCGCATTGGCGCTGAGAAGGGCGGAGAGTTCCTCCGCAAGTACCTGCTTGTGCTGGAAGCTGTAAGACTGAGCTCCCGGTGGACAATTTGGAGGTTTGGAGGCCAAATTGAGGGTGTATCCTTGCCGGACTATTTGCAGAACCCACTGATCGGAGGTTATGAGAGGCCACCTTTGGTGAAAAGCTTCCAACCTCCCTCCGACTGGCAGGTCGCCCGACACTGACACTTGGATGTCGGCTATGCTCTGCTGGAGCCAGTCAAAAGCTCGCCCCTTGCTTTTGCTGGGGAGCCGCGGGGCCTTGCTGAGGCGCACGCTGCTGACGAGAGCGAGCGCGCTGGGGCTTAGCCTGGGCCGCAGGCTGTCGGGAAGGAGGATTGTACCTACGCTTACCAGAAGTATAGGGAACAGTCTTCCTTCCCCCGAAAAATCGTCTACCTGTAGAGGTAGAAGCTGAAGGCTGCCGGCGGGAGAACTTGTCGAATGCGGTGTCCCGCTGGTGGAGAGACTCTACCACCTGCTCGACTTTTTCTCCAAAAATGTTGTCCGCACGGCAAGGCGAGTCCGCAATCCGCTGCTGGAGTCTATTCTCCAGGTCGGCGGCACGCAGCCATGAGAGCCTGCGCATCACCACACCTTGAGCAGCGGCCCTGGACGCAACATCAAAAGTGTCATAAACTCCTCTGGCCAGGAATTTTCTGCACGCCTTCAGCTGCCTGACCACCTCCTGAAAAGGCTTGGCTTGCTCAGGGGGAAGAGCATCAACCAAGCCCGCCAACTGTCGCACATTATTCCGCATGTGTATGCTCGTGTAGAGCTGGTAAGACTGAATTTTGGCCACGAGCATAGAGGAATGGTAGGCCTTCCTCCCAAAGGAGTCTAAGGTTCTAGAGTCTTTGCCCGGGGGCGCCGAAGCATGCTCCCTAGAACTCTTAGCCTTCTTTAGGGCCAGATCCACAACTCCAGAGTCGTGAGGCAACTGGGTGCGCATCAGCTCTGGGTCCCCATGGATCCGGTACTGGGACTCGATCTTCTTGGGGATGTGGGGATTAGTTAAAGGCTTGGTCCAGTTCGCCAGCAATGTCTTTTTGAGGACATGGTGCAGGGGAACAGTGGACGCTTCCTTAGGTGGAGAAGGATAATCCAGGAGCTCAAACATTTCAGCCCTGGGTTCGTCCTCCACAACCACCGGGAAGGGGATGGCCGTAGACATCTCCCGGACAAAGGAAGCAAAAGACAGACTCTCGGGAGGAGAAAGCTGTCTTTCAGGAGAGGGAGTGGGATCAGAAGGTAGACCCTCAGACTCCTCGTCAGAGAAATATCTGGGGTCTTCTTCTTCCTCCCACGAGGCCTCACCCTCGGTGTCAGACACAAGTTCACAGACCTGCGTCTGCAACCGTGCCCGGCTCGACTCCGTGGAGCCACGTCCACGATGGGGGCGTCGAGAGGTAGACTCCCTCGCCCGCATCGGCGAAGCTCCCTCCGCTGACGTAGTCGGGGAGCCCTCCTGGGAGGTGGCCGCAGTCGGCACCGCACGCGGTACCGACGTCGGGGACCTCACCCCGGGCGATGGGCCAGCCGGCGCCACGCTCGACGGTACCGGAGGCGCAAGCACCGCCGGTACCGGAGGGGTAGGGCGCAACAGCTCTCCCAGAATCTCTGGGAGAACGGCCCGGAGGCTCTCGTTCAGAGCGGCTGCAGAGAAAGGCATGGAGGTCGATGCAGGCGTCGACGTCAGAACCTGTTCCGGGCGTGGAGGCTGTTCCGGGCTGTCCAGAGTGGAGCGCATCGACACCTCCTGAACAGAGGGTGAGCGGTCCTCTCGGTGCCGATGCCTGCTGGGTGCCGACTCCCTCGGCGACCCAGAGCTCTCGGTGCCGACGCGGGGAGGGGACCGGTGTCGATGCTTCTTCGACTTCTTCCGAAGCATGTCACCGGAGCTCCCCGGCACCGACGAGGAGGACGTAGAATCCAGCCGTCGCTTCCTCGGGGCCGAGGCCGAAGGAGGTCGGTCTCGGGGGGGCTGTACCGCAGGAGCCCTCAGGGTAGGAGACCCACCCGAGGGCTCACCGCCACCAGCAGGGGAATGGACAGCCCTCACCTGCACTCCACTCGATGCACCACCGTCCGACGACATCAGGAGACGAGGTCCCGGTACCACCGACGTCGATGCAGCTATCCGATGTCTCGGCGCCGATGCAGAGGGCCGATGCCTCGATGCACTCGATGCCCTGGCAGCCAAGGAAGAAGGTCTGGACGCTGATGACGTCGATGCACACGATGACCCCGGTGCCGATGCTGACGAAGAGCCCGAGAACAAAACGTTCCACTGGGCCAATCTCGCTACTTGAGTCCGCCTTTGTAAGAGGGAACACAGACTACAGTTCTGGGGACGGTGCTCGGCCCCCAGACACTGAAGACACGAAGAGTGCCTATCAGTGAGCGAGATTACCCGGGCGCACTGGGTGCACTTCTTGAAGCCGCTGGAAGGCTTCGATGTCATGGGCGGAAAAATCACGCCGGCGAAGTCAAAATCCGAAATGACGAATTTGGAGCACCAAAAGTTTAAGGGAGAAAAATCTCGACCGAGGCCGAAAAGAGGCCTACCCCGACAACGAAAGAAATACGGGAAGGGGCAAACGAAACCCAAGGGGGTTTCCGGAGCACTTTCCGAACGAAAAGAAACTTTTCCGAAGAAAAAACACGTCGATTTAGATAACGGACGCGCGAGGTCGACTCTCCGGGGCTCGACACGACAAAAACACAGCCGTACCGAGTGCGGACGAAAGAAGACTGGCCGGCTCGAGCCGGTTTCGGGCGGGAAGACGGCCGCGCATGCGCGGTGCGCGCGGGCGCGCGAGAGCTAGCAAAGGTCTTTGCTAGGAAGATTCCGATTGGAGGGGCTGCCGAGGACGTCACCCATCAGTGAGAACAAGCAGCCTGCTTGTCCTCGGAGAACCCACCTTTTCACTGCTGCTTTTTTAGCTCCCATTACTTCCCTCACCCTTAACTGTCTTGTCTGTCTGTATTATTTAGATTGTAAGCTCTTTTGAGCAGGGACTGTCTCTTTGTATCAGGTGTGCAGCGCTGCGTGTGTCTGGAAGCGCTATACAATTGCTAATAATAATAGTAATTGTTCTTGTGGCCTGGGGGATTGAGATCCACCATTTGGAGCCAAGGTAGCTAAATCCAGCTGTGTATAATGATTTGTAGGTTATGTTTTTGCAGTTTGGTAAGTGTAGTAGTAGGTAACCTCTTGTTTCTGGTCTTGTGTTTCTAGGAGATAGTTCAATCAAGTCTAACATGTAGTCAGGGGAAATGCCAAACAGAATTTTGAAAATAAGATTGCTAGATTTAAACAATAATGTGGCTTTGATTGAGAGCCAGTGTAGCAAAAACAAGAGCTAGGAACAAAATTGGAATCATTAAAACAAATAATTGATGTAGAGACCTTTTCAAAAGAAATGAACACGGAAAAGTTATGGAACAGTATAGGAAGGAACGTGCCCAGAAAATTAGTAAATTTAAACGGGACAAAACTGGCTATACCAAAGGGTTCTTATATCCCTGGATGGACAAATCCAGGCAAACCCCAAAATGTCAGGGATGCACCAATAATAAAGGTAGCTTGTAAATTATCCTCATCAAGTGAGTCCTCAGGTGAGGAGGGCATGTTGGTGTCCCTTCCGAGTCTATCGGAGCTGCAGGGACACGCTCCAGCTATGCTATCAGAATCTTTCTTTACGTCTACCTCAAATGATGCCACTCCCACAGGTGACTCAATCAGAAGGCACCAAGGTGACCAAGTCAAAGAGACAGGGCAAGAGTCACCACTAGCAGTATTCAATATTTCCTCCAAACATCTGACTCGTGAACAAATCTCTGTACTTAGTTTCAGTCTATCTTTTGTACCATCTATGATGAGTTTAATGCTCGTAGTTGTTTACAAAAGCTTTCTAGATTACTGAAGTTAAAGTTTTTTTTCCAGCACCAGCAGGTAGACCCCCCCCCCCCCCTTGAATCAGAATTAACTTTTTAGAAGCCAACGGATTACAGGACCTGAGGCAACATGGCTTTTTACCAAAGGAAAATCCTACCAAACAAATCTAATTGACTTCTTTGACTGGGTGACCAAAGAACTGGATGGAGGATGTGTGCTAGATGTAATCTACTTGGATTTCAGCAAAGCCTTTGATATGGTCCTTCACGGAATACTCGTGAATAAGCTGAAAGGGTTGAACTTAGGACCAAAAGTGGTGAACTGGAAAGGAAACTGGTTGACCAACAGGTGGCAGAGGGTGGTGATAAATGGAATCCGCTCGAAGGAAAGGACGGTGAGCAGTGGAGTTTCTCAGGGGTTGGTGCTGGGGCCTATTCTGTTTAATATATTTGTGTGAGATATTGCTGAAGGGTTGGAAGGAAAGGTTTGTCTTTTTGCAGATGACACAAAGATAGCCAATAGAGTGGATACCCTGGAGGGAGTAGAAATGAGAAGGAATCTCCAAAAGTTTGAAGAATGGTCAAGGGTCTGGCAGTTAAAATTTAATGGCAAGAAGTGCAAAGTGATGCATTTGGGGTGCAGAAACCCAAAAGAGAGATACCTAATAGGAGGAGAGAGATTAGTAAGCTAGACTCAGGAGAGAGACCTTGGGGTGGACGAGCAGTGTTGGATAATAATCATTAGGCTTAATGAGTTTTGACAAGTGTAACCAGGTACCTCTAGGTGCAGCCAAGGATAGAACAATCTCCTCCAGCCACAGACTCCCGGTTCAGTCAAGTAATAAATGTCCACCAGCAACTTCAATCTTAAGGACTTTATTCCATGCAGATTTCTAGTAGACCTGATACATAGTTCCAACAGCAGCATTCACCTTCAATCTTAAGAACATGTAAGCCACCTGAAAGTGTGTGGCAAATAGTCCTCTTTAAGCAGTAGGCTATCAGCACATACCAGGATTCAATACAGGCTCCCAGTCAGCTCCAGTCTGGGCTCTTTATCCAGTGCACAATAAACAGTAGCTCAATTCCAAACAGAAGCAGTTCATTCAGTTCATCATCACAGTTAAATCACAAAGCAGCAGTTTCTACCTTCTACTCTCTTTACCTTCAGGAGGGGTTCCTTACTTTAGGGATTTCTCATACCACAAGGGATTCCCCTTTACATCGGCTTCACTGGTAGATTCAATACTCTATGGACCTCTATTACCCAAGGGTTTTCAGCCTGTCAAATACTTTTGGGACTTTCTCACACCCAAGGGATTTCACCCTGCATCTGCTTCACTCTTCCCTGGGACTCCTTCCCACCTGCCTAATCAATCCCTGGCTTCTGCTACCACAACCAATCATTCTCCTTCCATTAGCTTCCCCCACACCCATACCAACTGAGTTAAGCATTAGACTAATGATGAGCTCCTGCACACAGGGTTTCCTATCTCTCTTTCCCCCTAGTGGCAGCCAATCTACACATCCTGCTAGCTTACACCCTTGTCTTCCCCTATTGCAGCTAGGAGTCCAGTCTGGGTTCTTCATCCCACCCCCTGGCTCCTTGCCTGCAATGCCTTCTGGGACTTGTATTTCAAACTGACACTGCCTTAACCCAACTATCCTGGATGCGACTTTATCACACAAGCTGTCAACATTTAGAAATGTTGGCACCTGGCAGACAGCACATCTCCTGGGACATCATGTCTGGTCTGCAGATGGATGCCTCTGTACCCCTCAGAAGAGAATCGCCAACCACCACTACCTTTCACCTCTTAGTGGTCACTGATCCAGCAACTTTGGGGATTTCAAGTTCAGATTCCTCCTCTCTTTGTGATGCTCTCACCTCCTCCACTTCCAGGGCTGCATATCGGCTCTTCAGTTTGAGGGCAGATGGAGTCATTGATCCTGCAGGGTCTTGTAATCTGATTCCAGTTGTCCTCTTTCAGCACAGCTCCCCTTTCCCACTGCTAGAAATCTTTGATGCTTCATGAAGCATTTCATCGATGTATTTCTCACTTTCTCAGATGCTTCTCAACCTTGCCACCTCCTCTCAGTTCTCACTTCTTTCATGAGGGATTCAAGCTGAAGACATCTTGCATATGAAACTAGCCCCTCTCCTGGGATCACATTTTCTGTCTGCACAGAGGCATAAGCTGTAACTGATGCAACAGCTTTGGTGACATAATGTTTCCCAACCATACTGCAGTTGCAGAAGTATTTGCACCTGTAGAAAGAAAACAGAAAAAGCTCTACCCAAGTACCTAACCTTTCCTCAGCTGTCCTGTAGACTAAATGAAGCAACTGTCTTCTTTTGTGTAAGTTCTAACCCTCAAAAGTGTGGGGACTTAAGAAGAGATTATTTAGGTCACCTCTGCTTTTGAAATGGAGGTAAAAAAGAAATCCTGGAGCAAGCAAGCAAAGAAGCTCCTTAAAGGGAAAATTAAATTAAGTCCTCTCTATTAAGATAAGAAAAAAAAAATAATAAACCAAGTTTTTCCAAAGTAAAATTAGAATTGAAAGGTAAAATTATGTATAATCATACCTGATAATTTTCTTTCCATTAATCATAGCTGATCAATCCATAGACTGGTGGGTTGTGTCCATCTACCAGCAGGTGGAGATAGAGAGCAAACTTTTGCCTCCCTATATGTGGTCATGTGCTGCCGGAAACTCCTCAGTATGTCGATATCAAAGCTCCATCCGCAGGACTCAGCACTTAAGAGAATTACACCCACGAAGGGACACTCTGCCCAGCTCACCACCGCCGAAACGGGGGAGGGGAATTAACCCAGCTCATCCCCACACAAGTGGGGGAGGGGAATCCGTCCAGCTCATCCCCGCGAAGCGGGGGAGGGACACCACACCCGCCGATGCGGGGGGATCTGGCTTATCCTGCAACCGCGGGAGGAGCTGACTGACCCTAACACCGCCGAAGCGGGAGGGGTACAAAGCTGCCCTACAGCCGCACGAAGCGGGAGGGAGTGCCGGCAGAATTTAAATCTCAATCCAGCCCCGTAAAACGGAGGGGAGAGGAATGCAGCAGCTCACTGTAACACAAACTCGTCTCAACTCTTGAAGAATCCAAGTGAAAGAAGAACTTGAACACGAAGTCCTCCTGAAGTAACTGAAGGCTAAACTTGAACCTAAAATTCAACCAGAATATAAACAGTACAGATATCTGGGAGGGGCTATGGATTGATCAGCTATGATTAATGGAAAGAAAATTATCAGGTATGATTATACATAATTTTACCTTCCATATCATCAAGCTGATCAATCCATAGACTGGTGGGATGTACCAAAGCAGTACTCACCCAGGGCGGGACATAGAAATCCCTGACCTCAACACTGAAGCTCCAAACCGGGCCTCCGCCCGTGCAGCCACAGTCAAACGGTAATGCTTGGAGAATGTATGAGCCGAAGCCCAAGTTGCCGCCTTGTATATCTCTTCCAAGGAGACGGATCCGGCCTCTGCCCTCGAGGCCGCCTGAGCTCTCGTGGAGTGAGCCTTCAGCTGGATAGGCGGCACCTTCCCCGTGGCCACATAAGCCGCTGCAATGGCTTCCTTGACCCATCTTTCCACTGTAGGCTTAGCAGCCTGCAGACCCTTACGAGGACCTGTGAACAGGACAAACAGATGATCCGATTTCCGGAAATCATTGGTCACTTCCAAGTATCTGATGATGACTCGTCTCACATCCAGATATTTAAGAGCGGAGTACTCCTCTGGGTAGTCCTCCCTACGAAAGGAAGGGAGACAGAGCTGCTGATTCACATGGAAGCGAGAAACAATCTTGGGCAGGAAGGAAGGCACTGTGCGAATAGTCACTCCTGCCTCAGTGAACTGCAGAAAAGGCTCTCGACATAAGAGCGCCTGGAGCTCGGAAACTCTTCTGGCTGAAGTGATAGCCACCAAAAAGACTGCTTTCAACGTCAGGTCTTTCAGAGATGCCCTCGACAAGGGTTCAAAAGGCGGCTTCTGCAATGCTCTTAGCACCAGGTTGAGATTCCACGCAGGCACCACTGAGTGCAGAGGAGGGCGCAGGTGATTAACTCCCTTGAGAAAGCGCACCACATCTGGCTGCGAAGCCAGGGAAGCACCCTTCAGGCGGCCCCTGAAGCAAGCCAGAGCCGCTACCTGGACTTTAAGGGAACTGAGCGACAGGCCTTTCTCCAGACCTTCTTGCAGGAACGCCAACACTGAAGAAATTGGAGCAGTGAAGGGAGAAAGTGAGCCTGCTTCACACCATGCTGCAAAGATACGCCAAACCCTGGCGTAAGCAGTAGAAGTAGAGCGCTTCCTCGCTCTCAGCATAGTGGCGAGGACCTTGTCTGAGAAGCCCTTCTTCCTCAGACGCTGCCGCTCAATAGCCAGGCCGTAAGACCAAAGGGAGAGGGATCCTCCATCACCACGGGACCCTGATGGAACAGGCCCTGCTCCACTGACAGCCGCAGAGGATCGTCGACTGAGAGCCTGATCAAGTCCGCATACCAGGGACGTCTGGACCAATCCGGACCCACCAGGATTACCCTGCCGGGATGCTTTGCCACCCGGTCTAGCACCCTGCCCAACATGGGCCAGGGCGGGAACACATAGAGGAGCTCTTGTGTCGGCCACTGTTGGAGAAGAGCATCTACTCCCAGGGATCGAGGGTCCCGTCCTCTGCTGAAAAAGCGCGGCACTTGGCAATTGGCCGATGACGCCATCAGATCTAGGCTCGGCTGGCCCCAGCGCTTCGTGATGTCCAAGAACGCCTGAGCAGATAGTTGCCACTCTCCGGGCTCCAAGGTATGGCGACTGAGAAAGTCCGCCTTGACATTCATGACTCCGGCAATGTGGGCCGCTGACAGCTGTTCCAGGTTCGCTTCCGCCCACTGGCATAGATTCATGGCCTCCTTGGCTAGAGGGGCGCTCTTGGTACCTCCCTGGCGGTTGACATAGGCCACAGCCGTGGCATTCTCCAACAGGACCCGTACAGGCTTCAACACCAGTACCGGGATGAACTCCAACAACACCAACCGAATGGCTCTGAGTTCCAGGAGGTTGATAGACCACTTGCCTCTGCAGGAGACCAGAGCCCCTGCGCTGTCCTTCCCAAGCAGTGGGCTCCCCAGCCCATCAAAGAGGCGTCTGTCGTGACGACAATCCACTCCGGGGTCACCAGAGGCATTCCTGCAGACAACTTGTCTGTCTGCGTCCACCAGCTCAGCGCCTTGCGCACTGCTGGGTCCAAGGGAAGGCGCACAGCATAATCCTCCGACATCGGAGTCCAGCGCAGCAGCAGAGATTGTTGTAGTGGTCTCATATGAGCCCTGGCCCAGGGCACTACTTCCATCGTGGCCGTCATAGAGCCCAACAGCTGCACGTAGTCCCAAGCCCGAATAGGAGAGGCTACTAGGAACTAGTCCACCTGAGCCTGAAACTTGACAATCCGATTGTCTGGCAGGAACACTCTGCCCACTTGGGTGTCGAATCGAACTCCCAGATACTCCAGGGACTGAGTCGGGCGCAGCTGGCTTTACTCCCAGTTGATGATCCACCCCAGGGAGCTCAAAAGAGCAACCACCCGGTTCACAGCTTTGCCGCACTCTGCATAAGAGGGGGCTTGGATCAACCAGTCATCCAGATAAGGATGGACTTGAACTCCTTCCTTCCTCAGGAAGGCCGCGATGACCACCATTACTTTGGAGAAGGTCCGCGGAGCAGTAGCCAACCCGACCGGGAGGGCTCTGAACTGGAAGTGTCGGCCCAGTACTGCAAAACGCAGAAAGCGTT
Source organism: Microcaecilia unicolor (assembly GCF_901765095.1). Taxonomy (NCBI): domain Eukaryota; kingdom Metazoa; phylum Chordata; class Amphibia; order Gymnophiona; family Siphonopidae; genus Microcaecilia; species Microcaecilia unicolor. The sequence goes on along the minus strand of NC_044041.1, from coordinate 2,528,994 downwards.
GATGAGGAGGCCAGATGGGAATATGCAAGTACGCTTCCTTGATGTCCAAGGATGCCAGGAACTCTCCTGCCTTCACTACCGCTATAACAGAGCGGAGGGTCTCCATGCGAAAGTGCCGAACTTTCAAGGCCCCATTGACCCCTTTGAGGTCGAGGATAGGCCGTATAGAACCTCCTTTCTTTGGTATCACAAAGAAAAAAGGAGTAACATCCCTTGCCAAGCTGATTTTCTGGCACCGGAACGATCGCCCCCAGGCGGATCAGATTATTCAAGGTCTGCTGCACTACCACAGCTTGACCGGAGACTTGCAGGGAGAGAGTACAAACCCGTCTTTTAAGGGTCGGCAGAACTCTAGCTTGTAGCCGTCTCTGATGACTTCCAGCACCCAAGCGTCTGAAGTTATTGTGGTCCACTCGCCCATAAATGAGGACAGCCGTCCTCCAATCTGCACTGGGGCGTGGACCAAGGCCCCGTCATTGGGTACGAGACCCTGGGGGAGGACCGGAGGGAGCACCTCCGGGACGGCGGTCTCTGCGAAAGGAATGCTGCTTGGGGGAGAAATTCCTCTTAAAGGAAGAGGGGGCAGAAGAACCCGACCTGCCCGGGCGGTACCGACGGGCTTCCTGAAACCGTCCTCTGGAGGTACCGGGACGAGCACTAGCCCGAGCCCTGACCTCTGGTAACTTCTTGCCCTTAGACGTGCCGAGATCGGTCACGATTTTGTCCAGCTCGACCCCAAAGAGCAGCTTGCCTTTAAAAGGCAACTTAGCCAGGCGGGATTTAGAGGCGTGGTCAGCAGACCAATGTTTCGGCCAAAGCCACCGCCGCGCAGAGACTGTCTGAGCCATGCCTTTAGCTGAGGCTCTCAAGACATCATACAGCAAGTCTGCCAAATAGGCTAAGCCCGATTCCAGGGCCGGCCAATCAGCCCTCAAGGAAAGATCCGAGGGGAAAGCCCGCTGCACCATAGTCAGGCACGCCCTGGCCACATAGGAGCCGCAAATTGAGGCCTGCAAACTTAAAGCAGCTGCCTCAAAGGACGACCTTAAGGCCGCCTCCAATCTTCTGTCTTGGGCGTCCTTTAGGGCCGTGCCACCTTCCACCGGCAACGCCGTTTTCTTAGTCACCGCAGTGATTAAAGAATCCACGGTAGGCCACAGATAGGCCTCACGTTCACTTTCAGTCAAAGGATAGAGGCGGGACATAGCCCTAGCCACTTTAAGGCTTGCTTCCGGGACATCCCATTGAGCCGCAATTAAGGTGTGCATGGCATCATGCACGTGGAAGGTTCTAGGCGGGCGCTTCGTCCCCAGCATAATGGCAGAGCCAACAGGGGCTGAGGGAGAGACGTCCTCCGGAGAGGAAATCTTCAAAGTGTCCATGGCCTGTAACAACAGGTTGGGCAAATCCTCTGAGCTAAAAAGCCGCGCTGCAGAGGGGTCATCCGCTCCATCCGAGCGGGGATCCGTCTCCTCCAAGGAATCCGCAAAGGACCGTTGGGAGACCTCAGACACGCTGCCCTCATCTACATCGGAGGAGACAAATTCCTCCAAGGCCTGGAAATCAACCCGAGGGCGTTTACCTCTGGGAACCTCAACCTCTTTACCAGAAGAGGGAGCAGGGGCAGCGTTTTGCATGAGGAAAGCCTGATGCAGCAGCAAAACAAACTCGGGGGAGAAACCCCCCAAACTGTGCACTTCCGCAGCCTGGGCAACAGCCCTAGACGCACCCTCAACCGGCGCTCGCAAGAGCGGGGGAGAGACATGCTGCGCATCCAAAATGGCGTCCGGCGCGACACTCCGCGAAGGAGCCGCGCGGGAAGAACGGCGCTTAACTTTAGCCGCTTTTGTGCCGTCGCCCAAATTAAGGGCGTTCATGGCATTAATGTCTCCAACCTCAAGGGCGGCCCACGAAGAAGCCGTCCGAGCCGCGTGGCCGGCCAAGATGGCGGAGGCGAGGAGCGGGGGATGGGCGTTTATGGCGGGAAAAACCGCCACGCCGGAGGAAGGACCGGGACATTCATCGGTCACGAAACTGTCACCCAACAAGGGCGAATCAGGCTGTAAGACCCCCGCATCCCCTCTAGAAGCGCTCAAGTGATCCGGGGAGCGACCCTTTGCGCCCTCGCCCTCTGACGCCATATGCCACGAGGAGAAGAATCGGGGAACCCCCTGCCCGCTATAAAAAGGTAAAAATTACCTGCTGTCCGCTCCGAGTTGTAACGACCTGGTGTCCCAGTGAGTAGCTGCAATAGACGCTTAAATAAACGTCGAAATAAACGCCTTTAAGGACGTTCAAAATTTTTTTTTTTTTTTTTTTTAACGGAGCCAGCGGGAGGGGGGAGAAAAGGAGGGACCTGGCACCACCAGGTTTGCACTTGCTCAAAAGAGCCCTCAACCCCAGGCACTCAACAAAACCTAAAAATTAGGCTTGGAGGCCTAGCCAGAGCTGCTGCTGTGTGTGACCACCACCTGCTGAGATAGAGAACATACTGAGGAGTTTCCGGCAGCACATGACCACATATAGGGAGGCAAAAGGATTGCTCTCTATCTCCACCTGCTGGTAGATGGACACAACCCACCAGTCTATGGATTGATCAGCTTGATGATATGGAATAAACCCTTTCCTAAAATAAATAAATAAATCAGGCACAGCACTGATGAAATTTCAAGTGACCTCACTAAAACTGTACACCAAACCAGAACCACAGACTTTCCATGTCCACCATCTGCTGGAGACAGAGAAGTACTGGCTCCCTGGTGTTCTCAGTTCCATCTGCTGGTTGGTATGGCACAAGCTTGTAGTTCTGTTACATTTAGGAGCACTGAGTGCTCAGGCACTCACAGTTCCCAGATGAACTACATCCTGGATGGCAGAATAGTGCTTATCAAAGAATGCTAAATGCTCTCAGCTAGCCTCTCTTTGGTCTCATCTCTGCTCAGCTGTTTGCACAGCTTAGGCTAAAGAGTCTCTCTCTCTCTCTGTGCCCTCACAGCTCTGTGTAGGATGGCATAGCCTGGCTTAGCTTCCCAAAGCCACCAAACCCCTTATTTCAGCAACAGTCCATGATTATATGCCAAATATCAAATCAAGCATAAATCAGTTCTCTGATTGGATGACGGGAGGTCTTGGTCACATGAATTCCCTTGGAACCAACCAACTGCGGGTGTCCACATGAAAAAAGGTTATGAGCACAACAGCTTAAGTGTTGATGAAAAAAAAGCACAAGCCAGGATGGACTACAGTATCAGACCAGTTTAGGCCAGTGTGCATAGTTTTGCTAAATCAAGGACAGAGGCCTCAACAAACAGCATGGGTACAGTCCCAGGTCTCATGAACAAAAGCCAATTCAATGTCTCTAACATGACAAGTGTCCTTGGCAAAGTCCAAAATCCATGACAGGATGCTTATGATGCAGTCAGTTTGGTTTATAGGCCTGATGCACACAAACAGGTACATCAACATATACTCCCTACACGGAACCCCACTTCTAGCAGGTTGGTCTGATTCGCTAACAATCCCTAAAACTACAGCATGGGAGAAAAGCGTTAGTGACTGTTAAATTCAGAATGGGTTTCATACAGGATTAGAACCAGCAGCTCAGTCATATATTGCTGTCACTTTAATCTGTGCACACAACTCAACTACTACCTGATTTGAAAGTTAATACAAAGGACAAAGTGTCTTTCAAAACAAAAAATGAAATTTTTATTGAAAATATACAAATGCTGGTCTGGTCCACAGAAAAGATCAGCGCTTAGTATTCCATTACCAATACATCTTTACAATCTTATCATTAAAATGTACTCCATGCGTTAAATCCGCAACCCCTCCACCTTCACACACAGATACCAGCACAATGTATGGGGGCGGGGGGGGGGGGGGGGGGGAAGTAACCTTTTGGTTACAAAACCTCAAGTGAGTTTTAGTAGTAAAAATAAAATATGTACATTGTGTTTTAGGATGTAAAGATGACATCACAGGTTCTCTTTCCAAAGATCTTGCAACTGACCCAGAACAAGAGAAATAACACAGTAAAACATGGAGAACCTTTTCAAACCTAGAATTTTACAAATAAGGTTCCTCTACCACAGAATCGTGTCCCAGCCATTTCCCCCTCATTGTCAGTAGCTCAGGTTTCTATAAAGTATGCAAGGGATGATTTTTCACACAAGACAATCTAGCTGGCCAACTACACATTACCCTGACTAAAGCACTTTCAGAACTGCTCTCTTAAAATATACGAGGCTAAAGGACACAGTAAGATCTTTGGCTTGCACTCATCAACTCTCTCATTATCTAGGTCACTTTCATTTGGTTAAAAATAACATTTTACACCATTCAAACTTGTTTTCTTAGAAGCTGATGCTCCAGATCAGTTTTTACTGTCACCATTCATTAGTGATACTCTCCCACATAAGGTTCCTGCAGAATGGACATGGATTGTGAAGCTCAAACTGCGACTCCTCAGATCATACTTCAGATACAGAAAATACTCTGACATCTACGTCACAGCAGTTTGCGCTAATGCAGCTTTTAGTATAGGCTTAAATAGGCCCTTTAAAAATTATATATGACAATGCTAACCTTAGCACTGTTTACTTTATTTGTGGTCAAAGAAGGTCACAATAAAATTTGCTATAGTTCAAACTGTTACACATTAGAAGTCAAAGTATTCCTGCAAATCTGAACTGAGTAGTGCTATCCAGTTAGCAAAGCAATGTGGTGTTTTCTTTTTACATTTTATATATGTTACACAAAGAGCAGACCTCATTTGTGTTTGAGACCAGAAATGAAAATGCCTAAAAGCAATTAAGGTGGAAATAGTGTCAATAAAAGGAATTGCAGAATAAAAGCCAAGCCACGTACAACCCTGTCCACGAAGACAAGTGCTATTAACAGTTACCACTACTCCGGCTCTTCAACACTCATTCATGTGGTGCAAGATGAAAAATGCCTTTGTCTTCTTGCCTTTTCTAAGTGGGTGGGGGGGGGGGGGGGGAAGGTCACACCAAGTGGTGAACAGAAATTCAAGCCTGTTGAGCTCTTTTTTCACAGACAAAAACAACATATACACACACAAAAAGCCTTACAGGAACAGGGTCACTAACTTTAAGGGAAAGAGGATGGGATTTTGTACACTTGGGAAAAGATTTGCTTTTAGACAGCATCATTCATAATTTGGAATCATTTCTTACATTTTACTCTTACACAACAATAACAGGTTTTTTCCTAAGCAGCCGAGTTAGTGGCCCTGGATTGTGAGTGCCTGAAAAGAGAAAATGGCAGTAGCTGGCTGCGGCCGACTGTGGAGAGCAGAGCTCTTCTTCACGCATACACATATGTGGTCCAAAGGTCTCACGTTTACACAGTAAACACAGTACCATCGCACATCCATCAATTTAAAGGCCACATGGAAGAAAGTCCAAAGCTTTCAAGACAGTTTTGGTTAATAAGATTTGGAAAAAAAAAAAAAACAACTATATCATTAGCCCAAGGGTTCAAGAATTCCTGCAGCTTCTGAACGGGAAAACAGTCCACAGGAAATGTATGCTCAAGTCTGGAATTCAGCCCACGTTCCACGGTGCTTTCTACACAACTTCCCCCCTTCTTTTCTCTGTTTCCTCTATGGTAGCTCTAAAAATATGCTTTGCTTCAGTTACTGAACATAACTTCCTAATTAAAAGTGTTCCTAGTGGGAAGAGGTGAAATATTCTGGCTAATATGCTAATTTCTTAGCAAAAATATCCCATCTCTCATTTTAGAATGGAACAGCATCTCTGGAATAGAGACTACTTTTTCCTAGACCACACCCACACAGCGGCCCAGGGTATTCCAGCTAACCTGAAAACAAACAAACAAAAAATTATCCACGTTTGCAAATGCAGGATGTGTACTGTCCCTCACCCTTTCATTTTAGCCAAAGTCAGGGTCGCTCGAGGCTAACAGATGGTCTTTAGCCAGATCATCATCGTCAGAGTTTATAAAGCACAGATAAATTCTTTAAAGTACATCAATAATGCATTATATAAAGTCTATAGCTTCTTCCCTGTAGAAAAAGGTGGAACAGCCACAGAAAGAATGCACGTGGCACTTCTAATTTACTGGAACATGTTCAAGCTAGCAAAAATGACGTGTACGTTAGCTCTCTACCCACTAGGGGAACAAATTTACTGGCTATCTGTGTCAGACTGCAAAGAACAGTCAACCCCCCCCCTCCCCCGTCTGCTTTACAGAGTAAGGGAAATATGCAAATCGATTTGACTCTCAGGACTCAATGTATTCACGAAAAAGAGCTTATAAATATTCATTGGGAATATCTTGCAGAGCACAGCTGGCTGGCAGTTCTAAGTTCAAGCTTGGGTGTAATCACATCCCTGAATGTCACAAACCATTCTGACAAATGACACTATTTACATATTTTAGTTATGTTTGAAAACAAAAAGAAGCAGGCCTGTGTGCAGAACTCAAAGACCTCACTAATCTCTCTAACTAGAACTTTATCTCAGTTTCACAAACTACGAGAATACAGAACAAGAAGTATCTGAGGGACAAGAACATGTGGGGGAAAAAAAGCAAAAAACCTAAAATTTCTTCCAAAACACTGCTGCATCTCTTTTTAAATGTTACTTTCTCGCTTGGCTGTACTGTGTCTTGGCGATGTAAGATCTGAGCTGGTCCTGAGTGAGAAAAGGGAGCACTTCTCCTCTAGTCCTCAGCCAGTAGGGGGCAGAAATCACTCAGCACACGCGTGACAGCAAACACAAATGCACAGTAAATCTTCTTACAGAACTATCACTTACTGAAGATGGACAGATTCAGGTGGACTTTCCATTTGCAAGAAGATGAGCTGTTTTGATGTCCACTGTCAGCAGGAGAAAGTCTTTACATCTGAGCATTATGTATAAAACCACTTTATTCACATAAGAAAAGGGAATTTGACTGCAGGTGATACATCACAGAAGGGCCTATTTTAATGTTACACACTATACCATAACTTACACATAAAACCTTTGTAATCCTTTTAGATGCTTTTTCTACCTAGAGGGACAAAGATTTTCTCAATTTCTGCCGGCAGGTTCCAGGTCCTCATTTGTATTTGCATCCTAAATGAAAAGCACCCTGGCCCCATACACAGTACTGGAGGCTGCAGCTCTGTTTTCATCCCTTTCCCTCCACCTGTAAAGGAAGCAGCAGCTCCATCGGAAACCTGGCACGAATGCACTTCTCAGCCAGCCTGTAGGTCTTAATTTTGCACAACAGATATGATTCCCTTTCCTTTCAAGAGCTGCAAATGCCTGCTCTTCAGTTATCCAGGCCCTACAAGTCTGATGATAAAGGTCCGGATTGGAGAATCAAAGCCATGTGTCAAAAAGAAAATGAAGATACCCTGCATTCTAACCGCACTGTGTCACAGGCAATCCAGGTGCTGAGAAGAGAAAGTCAAGGACAATCAGACTCTACAGGTCATTTTATAATCTTTCAGCTGTGGATGAGCAGAAACGCATTTTTTGGCGACAGTTCACTTTACAGATTTATGCAGTACTTTCAATCATCACACATTAACAGCTAGGGTTTAGTAAATCTTGGGCACCTAGTGAATGATGTTCTGAAATGCAGCTGGTACATTAGGCTTACACCAGGGCATATGAGTTTCTAGGTGTGTGGAAAACATGGATGAGAAATATGAATCTGGGCCAGTTAGCCACATGTTCAAGCTTAGGTACCACTCATGCTTTAAAAAAAAAAAAATAATTCTGCCAAATTGTGAAGCTTTAAAATAAAATAAAAAATACGAATACCCACACAAGACGTTCTGTGGGTTAACATACACTTGCACAGCAAATCAAAGAAAAAAATCTAATTCATTTTCAAATGTCACATTTGTAGGCATTAAATGTGGAACTGAGAGACCCCTGCTGCAGCACTTCTCAAACTCATCTTGCTGACCCGTACGACCAACTGATTTCCAGGATACCCACAATATGCAAGAAATAAACCTGCATGCAAAATTCTCACACCCTGAAAACACAACTGGCTGTGGAGCCACCGAGATAGGTGTGAGAAGCAGTGAGAAATACAAAGGGAGCTCCTGGGCCCAGCTTCACTACTATTCACTCAAAGCCAGGAAAAGCAGACATTTCATAGCATTGCGGTTAAGTCAGTGGCGTAGCTACAGGTGGGCCTGGGTCCACCCACTTAGGGCTCAGGCCCACCTAACAGTAGCACACATTTAGCGGTAGCTGGTGGGGATCCCAAGCTCTGCCAGCTGAAAACTTCCCCCTGAATGTAACGAAAACGCTACTCTCCACGTTACCAGTACCTGCACAAGCTCAGTTTTCAGCGGATGCCTGTGGAAATTGCCAAGGTGGAAAGAAGCGTTTTTCCACCAGCTGAGATCATTTTTTTTGGTGGTGCGGGGGAGAGAACACTTAGTGCCCACCCACTTCTTGCCTAGGCCCACCCAAAATCTGTTGTCTGGCTACGCCCCTGGGTGAAGTTGGGTGAAAATCGCCCAGGTCATCAGTGTTCAAATGCTGGAAGTACTGCCAGGATGCCTAAGCCCTAAGGATGCTGTTGTACTCCGGTACTAACCTCTCACCATCCAAGCGTCTGGCGCTGAAACACATTCAGCAGCCACCACTGTAGCACTTCGTGTTTGAAATCTATTTGGTATTTCCTTAACAAAGCTGCTGACTTTTAAATCTTTACTGCTTTAAAATCTCTCTTTTCTTGATTCTTTGACATGGCTAATTACTAGAACACAAATCAAACATACACTCCAGAATCAACGCATCTATCTCGCCAAAACCAGTTTCGCTAACCACTCATAACTTCAGTATCTTTCTTGCTGTTGTACATTTTCTGAGTGCTGTTCAAGGATTACCTTCACTTGTTTCTATTTTTTTTGTGCTACATTAAAGATAAATGTTATCCATAAAATAAAAAAAACCAGGAGTCCTGAAGATGCAGAAGGGTCAGCCAGAGACCAACTCTCAGTGCATGCTGTGAGCAAAGAAAAATACAATTTGACACATTTTCAGAACCAATCACCCTCTGTGAAAAGCTCAGCTGCAGTCATTCCCTTGCAACCTATACACGTTATTTTACTGCTACCCTGAACCCACATTTTATTTTATTCTTACCTCACCCTATCTATAGCCTTGCTTGGTGCTGAATAAAAACAATACATGCCCCAAGACCTAAGACAACTGTAACAAAGGAAGAAGCCCATTTGACAAACTCCCCAACATTTATAGCAAAATACCTGCGGTTCTAAAGCTTTACTCACTGTAAACAGCTAAGGAATTCTTCAAGTCTTCCAATTCAGTTAAAGCTTTGGGGGGGGGGGGGGGGCTGCTTTTCTCAGGCCTCTTTCCCACAACTCCACAGACTGGGATCTAAGAACACCCCCTGCCTTAAGCCTTTTCCTTGCTTTTGCTGCTCAACTTATGTTCCCTTAACCCTGGCTGAAATCAGAATTCTTTGTTTCTGTTACAAAATAAGAACACTTCAGTTTTACAACTTTTACGTCCCAGCATCTTCCCCCTTCTCTACAGAAAAACGTGAATTAGAGGAGGTTATAAATGACACCAGAAACTTCTAAGGATGGAATTTCCTCAGTCTTGTAGGCTCAGCTGCTAGAGTTCCATCTCTTCTTCTGTGCACCAGGTTGTTTCCAAGTTGGCATATGGGCTTGGTGACGCCACACTCTGTCCAATCTCCGAAAGAGGCTCAGTCTGCTGCTGCTGCTGGAAGACAGCAGCTGGTGTGATAGGCTTTGGGATACGATCCACCACCTCCTGTTTATACTTCTTAGCGACAGCCTTCAGATTGTCTGTGAGAAAATCCGACGGAGGCTTCCACAGCACCAGCTCCATGGATGGTCTGCTCCTGCATCAGATTCCAATTGTTAGCAAGACCACTATAGCTGTATACAGATTCTATAAGTTACCCTCTACAAGCGAGACCTTTAAATTGATTATGCGTAGCTAGTTGTAAGCAGGATATAAATATTACAAACAAAAAAATACATTAATAATATAAATAAACCTGAGAGATGGTATTAAATATTTACCATTCATTTACTCTGTGGAGCAAAGGGAACAGGACACTGAAGTGATGTACTCAAAGACCATAAGGTAAAATTTAGACACTTACCTGCCCATTTCTTTTCCTTGAATCCAGCTACACCAGTCCAGACACATGGGTTGTGCCTCCTTGCCAGCAGATGGTGGAGATGGAACACAGTTCTGCAGTGACATCACTGCCTATAAAGGGGCTACATCACCAGCTAACCTGCCCGTATCTCCTCTCAAGCCAAGAAATCAACAAAAACACAACTAAAATCCTGAGTGTGGCCCAAACAGACAACTGCTCTATAAAAACTGAAAAGGGGACAACAACCACCAGGACAACAAACACTATACTCCCTTCTACTAAGGGGGGGAGGGACTTGGTCTGGTCTAGCAGGATTTAAAGAAAGGAAATTAACTTGTAAGACTAAATGCCACCTTCTTTACCATCCTGCTAAATCAGTCCAGACATATGGTAAGTACCCAAATCAATTACACATCTAAGTGGGAAGCCATGGCAGTCCTAAGGACCTGAGCCTCAAAACTAGTCTGCTCTTTTCTCCATACATTGATTCCATATTGCTTAGTAAAGGAATATGAATATGACCAGGCTACTACCTTACAAATATACTACTTTCTATAGCACTACTTGATGTAGGCAGCATTGTACACAAACATGCAAGAGACAGTCCCCACTCGACAGAGTTTACAATCTAATCAAGACAGACACGACAAACAAGGGATTAGAACTTTCATTTATATGGGAACAATTAAAAGATGGACACTGAACAGGTGAGTAAGAGGTTAAGATTTAAAAGCAGCCTCAAAATGGTAGGCTCTTAGCCTAGATTTGAATAGGACCAGACGTATTGACTCAGAAGTATGTTCCAGGCCTTCAATGCAACAGGACTGAAGGAATGAAGACTGTAGTCAGCAGTGGAGAAGGGTACAGAGATCCTGGGCGGAGTGTAGGGAGAAATAAGATACAGAGCAGCTGCAGAATGAATATTCATGCATCAGTAAGAGGAGTTTGAGCTCTATATGGACATGAATAAGGAACTTATGAAGTGACCTAAGGAGATGGATTATTCGAGTATAAAGACCCTGGTGGAAGGTAAGCCATGCAGTAGAATTTTGAATAGACTGAGGGGGAGAGAGATCGTTTAGTAGGAGATCTGTAAGAAGCAAGCTGCAGTAATCTAAGCAGGCGGTAATGAGTGTGGACATGGGTTTTGGTAATGTACTCAGAAGGGAAGGAAAAAATATTGGTGATGTTACAGAAAATAAATGACAGGTTTCAGCAGTCTCTTGGATATGTGCAGCAAAAGAGAGAGAAATCAAAGATGACCCAACATTATGAGCTAAAGAGATGGAGGATATGAGTGTTAGTCAAGAAATAGAAAGTGGGGGAAGAGGAGAGGTGGGCTTAGTTTGGTCATAATTCAATTTCAGATGGTAGCCTACATCCAGACTGCAATGCCAGACAAGCAGGTTGAGACTTGAACCTGGATTCCTAGTGTGGAGAGGTAGATCTGGGATTTATCAACATAAAGATGGTATTGAAAAGCATGAGAGGAGAGTAGAGCACCAAAGGAAAAGACGCCCCGAGACAGAGCCATGAGGTACACCAACTGACTGTCAAACAGAAAGTAACAAAGCAAATGATGGCAGAGAAAGACCTCATGGTCCATCCAGTCCGCCCAACAAGGCAAATCTGCACCTGCCACTCTGTGTAGATTCATGCTTAAAACACTGGTTGACAATTTGCCGTCATGCCAACAACATATAAGCAGTTAAATATGGAGACTTCCCCTCCCCCTTGAGATGTACAGCCTCCTCACTCACAGAATGTAATAAAGTGATATACAATACTGTATTCACCAAATCTCCATCTGTCTTTGGCCCTTTGTGGGACCCAGACTGTAGACGTCTCCTCTTTTATGCACAAAATTCTTAACCCCATGAACTGCACTGTTCTCTTGGGTTTTTGCAGCCCAAACGCATGACCCTGTATTTTTAGCATGAAATTTGGGCTGCCAAATTCCAGACCATTCCTCTAGCTTCACTAAGTCCTTCCTCATGTTATTCACACCATCAGGAGTGTCTACCCTACTACAGATTTTGGTTATCATCCGCAAAAAGGCAAACCTTACCCTTCAGCAATACCAATAACAAAATGTTAAAAAGAACCGGCCCAAGAATTGAACTTGTGGCACACCACTGGTAACATCCCTTTCCTCAGAGTGAACTCCGTTTACCACTACTCTCTGTTGCCTTCCATTCAACCTGTTCCTAATCCAGTCACTTCAGGATCCATACTGAGAGCACTTTATTGGGCTTCTAAGCAGAACCATGTCAAAGGCTTTGCTAAAATCTAAATAAACCACATCTAGTTCGCTTCCTCGATCAAACTCCCTGGTCACCCAAAGAAATTAATCATGTCTGACAAGACCTGCCTCTAGTGAAACCATGTTGCTTCAGGTCTTGTAATCCATTGGATTTCCAAAACTTTTCTGTTTTAAAAGCATTTCCATTAATACACTTACCATAGAAGTCAGACTTACAAGCATGTAATTCCCAACCTCTTCCTTACTTCCGCTTTTGTGGAGAGGGACCACATCTGCCCTTCTCCAATCCTTCGGGGCCATTCCCGACTCTAGAGAAGCACTGAAAAAGGTCAGTCAGTGAAGCCACCAGAACTTTCCTAAATTCCTTCAGTACCCTTGGATATATGCCATCAGGCCCCATTGCTTTGTCCACCTTTAGTTAAGCTAGCTCCTCACGAACACAGTCCTCTGAAAATTGTTCAGGGCTACCACACCTCCATTCCTATTTGTTTGTCTTCTGCTTCAATTCTAAAGGGCTACTTTCCTGCAATAGATACCCCCTATTCAGATTTCATTAGCACCTTTCTGGAGTAGGGTCCCAAAATGTGCTTCTTGAAACTGCACAGGAAAGTATATTTTGGCAATTCATTTCCACACTGAGAGAAGCAGAGTCCTAGGACTGGGGAGACCACCAAGACAGCAGCTCTTGTTGAAGGGAATGCATTTGAACCCTGGCCCAAGGAATCAGATCCAGGTCCATAATGGACCCCACAACCAAAAGATAGTACCAGGCAGAAGACCACTACCAAGCCAGCAGCCATCAAATCTGAGATCAGAGATTGACTATCTGCTCCTGAATCATGAATGCTTTGCCCAACTAGGTGTTGAACTGAGTCTCCAGATATTTCAGAATGTGAGGGGGACTGGAGTGGCCTAATGGTTAGTGTAGCAGGTTGCAGACCTGGGGAATTGGGTTCATTTCCCAATGCTGCCTGATGGTGGGTAGTGGGTTGAGATCCTGGGGAACCAGGATCAATTCCCTCTGCAGCTTCGTGTGACCCTGGGCAAGTCAATTAATCCGCCACTGCACCAGGTACAACAGTAGTACAATGTACTACTCAGATTGTGAGCCCACTAGGGACAGACATAATACCTGTAAAATGAAACTGTAAACCGCTTAGGTCTAAGCGGTATATAAATACTGAAATAAATAAAAATAGACTGCTCCTTCTATCCAGCCTAAGCCCTACAAACAGCTCCTCCCCCTGTCTGTCACCACTACCACCTCCGCTAAATAAAGGATTTTGCCCAAATCAGCCAATTGTCAGTAGGGATAGAACATAATTCCCTGCTTCCACAAGGTGGCTGCCACTGTTACCATGATCTTGGAAAAGGTCTGAGGAGCCATGGCTAGACTGAAGGTCAATACCCAAAACTGGAAATGCTTGTCCAGACTATCACCAAAACTGTAGACTGAGCTGAGAGCCAGACCAAATCATACATGGCATCAGCTGACTCCAAGCAGGATACCTCTGAAATTTTCTGAAGCTGCTGACACCATCTCAGCGCCGCACAGGTCACATAGCCATGACAGCGAGCCACTTGAACGACCCGTACCAAGACGGTAAAAGACCTGCTTCACGAGAGCCTCTACTGGAATCCTTCAAAGCCATGCTGCTCTCCATAGGCAGAATAGTCTTGCAGGTGACCACCCCCACTGGAATGTTCACTTTGAAAACCCGAAAAAGTTCCTTCCAGTCCAGAGCCAGAAGTGGGTACAGCCTAGCCAGCATTTTAGTAATCCCAAGAACGCTCCCATTCAGACAAGGTCCACAACCTCTTATGTACCAGAAATGCTTTGGGCAGCTTGTGAGACTATACAAGATAGAGTTCCCATCCACTAGCTCCTTTCTCTCTGGCTCCAAAATCCACAGAGCCTCCAAGATGAGAAGTCAGGATGGCCAGCTCCTGCTTATGGAAGAGCTGCAGAATGGAGGATCCTGCCTGTCCAAAGACAGCTCACTTTCCTCCAGAAAATCTAGTGAAAAGAGGTGGACTTCCAGATGCAGGCTGACTCAGTCCTGGAAACTGGCCACAGGGACTCCTCTGATCAATCCGGTGTCAATCCCCCCCCCCCCCCCCCCAATGAAGATTTGCCCTTTTGTGGCCTGGACTGAAGCCTCCTCCTGCTGAGTCAACCCTGTTTCAACCACTCCCCTGAGTGAAGTAGCTGACCCGGCACCCAGCTTCTGCAAACTGCAGAAAATCTAGTGCATCACCATTCTAAACGCCATAGAAAATCCCCTGGGGCAGAGTACTACTCTCGGGAGCCACCTTCCCAGCCTCTATAACTTGCTGTGAGGACTGGGGGACCTAAAGAGCCAGCTTGCGGAGTAATTACAGAAGAGGAGATATACATAACTCCTTCAAAATGACCATTGATTCAGACTTCACCAGCCCCTCCCCTACCCCAATGGGTGCAAATATATTCCCATTCAACCTGTCTCCTTCACATGAGACTGCTTATCTAGATCCCCTGCCGTCACTGGCACCAAATTCCACATGTCCTGATTGCAACTGACACATGCCCTGGCAACAAGGCTCCTCTTTGTGCCACAGCTCCCACAGCCAAGCCACCTGACATGGCCAAAAAAGTCGGGCCCTTCCTGCTTGGCCTGAGCTTTGTGCTACCACATTCCCGAAGCCAGGCAAGCCACACAAACTCACAAATTGCCTAATATTTTTGTTTAATTTAAATTCCTGTGCTGACCAATTTGGAGGGATGGGGTGGAAGGGATAGAAGTTCACATACAAGCTCAGACACTGCCACCCACAACAGGAAGCAGTGGAAGCAGGGCCAACACGACTCCCCTCTCCACCAGATCAACCAGACCCAAAAGGAATAGGAGCACAGCTAGACCCCCAAACCCAGAAAACTCACTGTCACACATTGTCTACTCCACCTGGGGACACATGCTGCAGACTGGTGCCCCGGAAACCCTTGACCAGGGGAGACAGATCACAAGCCACAGTCCCAAGAGATGGACTGGAGGGAGCACTTGACCTGCAGACCAGCTAGGACCAGGGAAATCAGTCCTGTTAGACCAGATCAGCAAGTACCACCATCTGCTAGAGGCAGGGAATACTGGAAGGTTGCTTAGTGACACAGCCCCTTATAGACAGTGATGTCATCACTGCAAAGATGTATTCTATCTCCCTGAAAGAGACCCAAATCATATGGTTTAACCTACAAACTATAGCCTGGAAGCTAGTATACAATTCTTGGTGAAACTAGCAGAATCAATTGTAGCATGCCAGCTTCAAGATTATTTGGACAGATAAAATCTATTCAACCCTCAGTAGTTGAGTTTTAGAAGGTATTTTAGTACTGAAGGAGAAATTTGATTTTACCTGCTAATTGTCTTTCCTTTAGTCCCTCCAGACCAGTCTAGATACTTAATTATGCACTCCTACCAGCAGATGGAGATTAAATGTTCTGACTTGTGAATACCCTATAACTGTCCGGTGCGATCTCAGTTGTCAGTATTCCCTACCAGAGCCAGATGACGACTCCCAACCTCTCCGTCTCATTGCAAAGAAACATTGAGAAACAGCTGAAAGACACTCATGGAAAGGATTCTTTGATGTAGCACTACCCTCGGCATCAACCTGATATAAACCTTTCGCCAAATGGAAGGACTGAATAAGTGTGGGTCCTGGACTAGTCTGGAAGGACTACAGGAAATAAAATTATCAGGTAAGCTTTAATTTCTCCTTCCTTATCATCCCTCCAGACTAGTCCAGACACTCAGGAAGTACCAAAGCAGTGACCAATAAGGAAGGGCCGTGCCTAAGCCAGTCGGCCAACAGGATCTGTGCACTGAAGGTCCCATCCTGTTTGCCTGTACATCCAAGTGGTAGTATCTAACTAAAAAATGCAAAGATGACCAAAAAGCTGCTTTACAAATATCTAGTGGAAGAAATCAGAGATCTATCCACCTAACAGGCTGCTTTGCCCTCTAGTAGATTGCACTTCTAGTGCCACTAGAAAAGGCTATCCTTTAAGAATATATGGAGGATGAGTTATGGGATATAACCATATAGATAATTCTCTAAATAAGAGAAGAGCAGTCTAACACAGATCCAATGAGACCAATGTGCTGTAGATGGTCGAGGAGAACGGAATGGTCAACTAAATCAAAAGCAATAGCTAATAGAATAGTTTCTGTACTCTGATATTGTTGAAATGCAGTCCGATTAGGGTGAAGTACATAAGACTTTGTAATAGTCAACTGAGAATGAACCATAGATTCAGTGAAAGGAAGATTAGCAATGGGACGGTAGTTATTGAGATCAGTGACTGACAGTGACATCCTTGATTGGTTCTCTTTAGTTTGATCCGATAGGTGAATGACACGCTATCTCTGTATAAATGGCTGAGAACACCACCGCCATTGTAATGGATGATCACTATATGAACTGTGCCAAACTGATATGAGCATTAGTAAGTTTTGTAGACAATATTAAAAATTGAATATAGTGAGATTGATTCTTTTTTGTCTTTTTCTGCAGGAAGATTACCCTGATGCAGCTATGATAGCGAAACATAGCGCTATGTCACTCAGAAGTATAACCCACTTTAAGTTCTAACTATGAGAGACAGTACCTCATATTCATCAACTTAAGGTAAGTGTGCTATCACTAATTTAGAGACTCTGAAATTCTAGGGAAGACAGATCCATTAGCAAAGTTTACTTATATGAAAAATAAGGGCCGATGAGCAAGCTTGAGTGTGATGTGCAAGGCTTGGAAAGTTTGATTCATTCACTTTCTGATGAGTCAAAACAAAGTTAGGGAGTCAAAACTAGGTCCACCTAAGTTAGGTCCACAAAAACATTTAAAATATAGTTCTAAGGAACCTTTGTTTGATGTTATTATTGTGGAGGATTTCCTTCAATATTTTTGAGAGCACATTTTTGTTTTCAATCCTTGATCTTTGGGTATACAGTGGCTGATTTCCAGTTGTTATCTGGAACAACTCCCATTGACAGACTAAGGGTAATCATGGAAAGAATGAAAGGAAGCAATGGATCAAGGGCCTAAAAAGAGCAGATGGTGCAGTTATTGCTCTCATACATTTAATAGTTTTGCCTAATATTGAAAGGGTTGGCAAGTTGAACTTGGATAGAGTACTACAAGGTACAGCAGTAGTCGCTGAAGACAATGGAAGCAACTGGGAAGTGGCTGAGGGATGCAGACTGTTTATCAAAGTGATTGTTTTATTCTCAAAATGGGATGCAAGTGTCTGGGCAGTAGGTGATTGCCCTGGGAAGGCAAGGGTGGAATGAAAAGTAAACCTCCAGATAGTCAATTACCTGGGTCTTGGCCAGATTGACAATCCAGACCAACTATTCCTGGAACTGAACCATTCAGCCACACACTCAGTTTCATGACAAGACTTCATGTGAATCAGTCAATCATCCAGACAAGGATGTATCAGATATTCCCCTCTCTGTGCAGTGTCGCTGCTGCCGCCACCACCACTACCTTAGAAAACATCTGAGGAGCTGTGTCTAGGTTGAAGAGCACAAAACTGATAGTGCTGTCCCAAAACAGCAAAGTGAAGGAACCTCCGATGAAGGTATGCTTCTGTGAAGTCTAATAAAATTAGAAATTCTCCTTGCTGCACTGCCATGATGATGGTCCAGGTCTTCAACTTAGACCCTTCAGGGAGACTCTAGAAACATCTCACAATGGCTGGGCAAATTCCAGTGCAAATCCATGACAAGCCACCTCAAGAACCCAGTGGTCCACCATAATGTGTCCATTTTCGATAGAATTGCCTCAATCTTGCAATAACCACTACTGAGGGATGGATCGCAACACCTTCATTGGGCTCCCTGAGTCTGTCCAAAGGGTGGATGCACTGGAGTCTCAACCTCCTCAATGTTCTCAACCCCCTGGTAAGGGCTGCGTTCTCTGGAAAAGCCTGCTAAGCTTGCCACCACTCAGCCGCTCAAAACTTGCCTCTACCACCAGACTTTGGGTTTGTCTTCTAAGAGACAAAGAACCCTGGCCTCCTTGAAACTCTGCTCCACATCCTCAAACAGCTTTCCCTTGAAAGGCAACCTGTTCAACTTCAACTTGGATTTTATATCTGCTGACCAGCTATGCAACCACATTTACTGGAATAATGTTAGGATAATTTAACTTCAAATTGTATTCTTCCCAGCAGTCTTAGTCCTGCGGAATATAAATGTAATTTCAATTCAATTCAAGGACCTCTTGGCTGCCACCACAATACCCATGTTCTTAGCAGAGGCCCTCAGCAAGTCAAAATGCGACTCCACTAGGAGGAGGATCCCCCCATCTCAATCTTGGTGACTTCTTGAATTACCAATACATACACTTCTGCTATTCTATCGAGGACCTTTCAGACCAATGAAAGCAAGCCCTAAGCCATCAGGCCCCCACAAATAGCTGCCTGTAGAGCCAGGGCCAAGACATCAAAACTGTTTAAGAAAAGAATCCATCTTCTAATCATAAGGATCCTTCAACGCTGCACCATTGTCCACCAGGATAGTCAATTTTCTTTAATGTGGTAACCACCACATTCACTGTGGGAGGCTCAAGAGAGTCCTTGTACTCTCCAAGGATGGGGTATAACCGAACCATGAACCTACCCCCGCCTTACCCTCACTCAGCCTAAAGTAAATCTCGAAATGTCCTGGATGCATGGAGAAGGACCTAGCCAGCCTGTGGATCCCCTTGACTTCCTCTGAGAAATTTAAAGCTGAAGACACCTAGGATATGAGTTCTTGCAGCTCATCCCTATTAAATATCTGTACCACCATGGACTCCTCCCCCCAAACCAACTCCTCTAGGCATGCTACCTCCCCTCGGGTCCTCAGACAAAACATCCAGACTTTCATCTAGGGCAGAGGTTCTCAACCGTTGTGTCACGACACACTAGTTTGTTGCGAGTACTGGGAGGTGTGTCGCAGGACTGGTACACAGCAGCAGGGATTTTTCTAAAGTTTGCGGCATGACTGACTTCCTCTTCTCCCCTTCCCCCGTGGAACCAGCACCACTCCCTCTTTTTTCCTCAACCCTCCCCCCCCCCCCCACTCGAGTCCAGCACCACTTTCTCGTCTCCCTCGTCCATCAAACCTGCTTTCTTTAGTGGCCCCTGCAGCAATAATAGGTTGCCTATGTCAGCATTGGATCCTTCCCTCTGATGCTTCCCACCCTCACACATACACAGGAAGTTGTGTCAGAGGGGCGGGGCAAAACAGAGGGTAGGACCTGAACCGGCTCAGGCAGCCTTTTATGGTTGCAAGGGCCACTAAAGAAAGCGGGTTTGATGGATTGAGGGAAGGAGGAAGTGTTGTTAGTTTCACCGGGGGGGGGGGGGGGGGGAGGTTTGAGGGAAAAAGAGAAATTGGTGCTGGACTCATGGTGGGGACTAAGGGAACAAGAGGGAGATTTGCTGGACTCTGGGGGGGGGGGTGGGAGGAAGCTGAGAGAACAAGAGGGAGAGTTGCTGGACTCATGGGGGGGTGCTGAGGGAAAAAGGAGATGTTCTGGATAAGGGGGGCTGAGGGAAAAAGAGGGAGAGGTCCTGTAGTCGTGAGGGAGAAGGGAGATCTGCTGATCCCATGGGGGAAGGGAGGGAAGGTGACAGGTGCTGGACCTGTAAAGGTAGGGGGGATAGGAGAGATGTCAGACTAAGGGTGAGGGAACCGGTAAGAGAGGAGGAAGATGGCAGACCATACAGGGAGCGTGAGTAAGAGAAGGGGAGAAATGCTGGACCCCCCAGGAGATGTAGGTACACAAACTCTGATGCTGTGCTCCTTCCTTGGTTGTGTAGGCAGTAAACCATGATTAACAGTCTTTCACTTCTAGTATGCAGTTTTCCCCTTACACAACCTAGGGAGGCACACAGCTTTGGGATTTGTGTAGCTGCGTCTCCTGGCACCAGGCTGGATTTCCTTAGTAGGCTCTCCTCTTCCGACCCGCTGCCTTGCTGAACACTGAAACTGCACTTTTTGGGGGGACGAGGAAGGGAGAGATAGCGAGGGCAGGGAATTGCTGAACCATGAAGGTGAAGGGGGAGACAAGTTGCTGGACCACAAGGGTAGAAGGGAAGGGAGAGGGGACAGGGAAATGTTGGACCATAGTGGTGGAGGAGAGAGAGTGGTGGGGGGACAGTGAGATGCTGGGCTACAAGGGTGTAAGAAGGGAGAAGGAGGCGAGATACTTGGCACGGTGGAAGAGACCATGAGGCTTCTTAAGGAGATGAGTGAGAGGAAGATGGTAAATAAAGAGGGCAAAATTTTACTAATGGGGAGTGGGTGAAAGAAGGGAATAGGAGGCCAGGAAAGAGTGAAACAGGAGATGTAGGGATAAGAGAATGAGATAGAAAGTTGATAGGTACTTGCAAGTGAAAAATAAGTGGAGGGCAGAAGAGTGAGAAGGTGAAATTCAAGTGGAGAGAGAGGAAATATATCATAGATATAGTGAAGGAACAGAAAGGACAAATGGACCGCACTCACTGGAAAGAGAGCAGAAGACAGATAGGAAAACAGAAAACAAGAAACTGGGACCAACATGTTTGGAAAAATAAAGTACCAAGATAACAAAGGGAGAAAAAAGTGTTTTATTTTGTATTTATTTGGTGGAATATGTTAGCTTTGGGAAAGTGTGTTATGGATGTCTTTATATATATTTTTTTCAGTACAAGAGGAAACGCATTTCTATTTTTATTTCTCCTATGTTGTGGTACATGCTTAGTTTGACTTCTTGGGGTTCCCAGGTCAAGTTTTGTCTTTGTATTTCATGTTTGTCATTCCTTGTTCCGTAATTGAAGTGTGACTGAGGTGTGGTATTCTGTTGACAAGCAGTTTCTGCGTAGAACTCTGTAGCAGTTCCCCTTCTGTTTTATTATATATTTTTAATCTCTTCTACACGGTTTACAATTTACACACACAATAGACAGCTTTACCATTAGAAAGTGTATTTAGTGTTCTAGGGCCCCGTGTGATATTTGTAGTGTAGGGTTCTTGTTTAAATCCTAGGAATCGGTGAAACTGTTCTATGGTAGATTTGCTATATGTATGATGAGTTAGGATTTTTTCAGGTTTTGTGTTATTTCACAATGTGCCTGGTAGTGGAGAGATTTATTTAGCTATTACTGAGAACATGAGAATCAGAATTTTTTTTGGTATGGTAACTTCCATGGAGAAAACATACTACTTCTGATCTGCACCTGTTGTTCAGGGGGGGGGGGGGGGAGATAGGGTTTTTGTGAATGCAGAGTATGTTTACATTTAATATATAAGAACTGACATTCTGTATTAGGCCAAAGGTCCATGAGTGTCATATATGCAGTCTGTCATGGATGCAAGCATCATCCAACACTTGTGTCCTGACTAAAAAAAGGTTCAGAACCACTGATCTAGGTGAAGGTCTTCCTCTGAAGGGACTGACTTTACCTCCTCCAGATCGGACAAAACCAGTTGGTAGCTTCGGCCCATTAGCTGTTTAGGAACATAGGGATCCCCCTTCCCCCGAAGACCCTCCTGTAACAGTGCTGCCTGACTCTCCAACTTTGAGGCATATCACCTGATACATGACCAAAATAAAAACCAGAGGGAATTCCCCCCCCCCCCCCCCCAGTTCCTCCTCTGCTCTGCCACTGGCTACACTAGAGAGTGGCTGGTCCTGCATGCAAGCCTCAATCAAAGCCTCAATTAGGAACTGCTGTCATCTTCGATAAGTTGTAACAACCACTATCTCCAAAGCCCACAGCCCCCCCCCCCCAACACCATCCAGGGCTGCCCTCTGGCCGCACAAAACCATCAACGTGCTCCAAATTGCAGCACCTGAGCCTCTCCCCACTCATGCTAGTCGTGTGGGGACGGTGGTCACTCCCCCCTCAGCCACTGTCCCTGCGTTGAAGGGCCAGGGATGAATTGTCACAGAACAGCCAGAAGGTTCCCCCTTCACACTTTTTTGCACCTTTTTTTTGACCTGTTGCCAGCTGCAAGCAAGGGCATCGATGCTCCTCTTCCGATGCAGGGAAGGAGTGCTAAGGTTAGCCCTCATTCCCATCCAAACTCAGGAAGGAAAGACACAGCCATCTAGGTGTGATACCTCCCTCAGACCTCAGCCCCACACGGCAAGAGCCTAAAAGGCGGCTGAGACCAACAACAAAGGGAAAGAAGGAATTTTTTTTTCAATGACCAAAGAAACATTAGAAAGAAAAATATGGAGGCCTCCCCCAGGTAGCCAGTGCGCATGCACGCTGGGTGCCACAGACTAGTCCTGTCTGCAGAGGGTTACCTTTATCCACCATCTGCTGGAGACTGAGAAATACTGACTTAACTGAGACTGTGCAGGACAGATATAGGGTATTCAGAACTCTCAGTCTCCATCTGCTGGTAGACTGGAATGATCTGGAGGGATACTAAGGAAACATGTCTTTTAGCTATTGTTTAACTCAATACAATTTTGAATAAAAGAAAATGTGCAATGGTATTGAAATTAGACCTATCTTCAGTGTTTGATGATGTTGATCACAAAATGTTATTACGTAAACTGGATACTAGTTGGGATTACCAGCAAGGTATATAACTGGTTTTCAATGTTTAGAAAAAAAAATCTGTGTTCTAGAATAAGACATCAGGTTGAGAAATCATTCTTGTGGAGTACCTCAAAGTTCAGGAGAAAGAAAAACAACAAGGCAGATGGACAATTAGATCCAACGTGAAAAACAAAAGAGAAGCAGACCTTGTAAGAAAACATAAGTCTCTGATTCATAAAAGCTCCCAGGATTTAAATGCTGTCACTCGACATGGCCATGTTTCGCCAATATCTGGCAGAAAAACTGAAATAAACAAAAAAATTTGGTTTTCAGGTACATTAAAACTAAAAAAAAAGGTATATGTAGTCCAGTAACTAAGAACACTTGACTGTGTTTTCTTATAAGGTCTGCTTCTCTTTTGTGTACCTCACAGTTCTCCTCTTTGCCCAATCCTTTGTAATGTATTCTTCAATTCTTAGGCTCTATTTCACTTTGTTAGCAATGGATGGTAGCTCATTTTCTTAAATTAAATTTGGAGTTTTACTGGATTCAGCTTTGCATGGTGAAGCTCAAGTTTGCTGTGTTACATCTATGGCTTTTCTTAAATTGCATTTTATATGCCAAATTTGTTTGTTTTACCAGTGACCTGCAGGAATTACTCTACGCTCTTGTTTTCTCACATTTAGGACTACACAGGCCTTGCAAAAAAATCACTAACATGCCTTCAACTGATACTGGGTAAAATTAATTTGATAAGATCACTCCTATTTTTGACTTTACATTGACTATTACAGTTCATGTTAAATTTAAAATATTACACGGAACGAGCCCTTTGAATCTGGAGCTCTGCTACTTTTACGATCTTAATCTAGACCTGAATGGTCACCCCATAGAAATAAGTTACATCAGTAATCCCTCAAGTACGCTTAGAAACATCTCACAGAAAATTATTTTCTCTTGTAGCACCTGATCTTTGGAACTCTATTTCATATGAACTTAGTCATGAATATAATTATATGGGCTTTCGTAAGTTGCTAAAAAACAAACAAAAAAAAAACAACCCATACCATAGCTGTTTCGTAAATACATTTGAATTCAGTCGCTCTATTTCACTTATTTTTGTTTAAATCATTTTTATTATTAGTTTTCAAATGCTGAATATACATACGAGATATTCACTTATTTTTATGTAAATTGCTGTCCGTTTTATATTGTAAATCATCAAGCTTTTTCGGTATTTGACGGATATAAAAATTGTGTATTAGAAGCAGGAAACAAGTAATTGAAATTAAGCCACTTACATGCATTCCACTATTTTCTTAGTTAGATCTTCATTAAGTTCTCTTTTCAGGCCATTTTTCAGTGCATCAGAGAGAACCAGAGTGGGCAGACTGGAAACACTGTGATCTGCTTCAACCACCTCATCTTCATCAATTAATCTGAACACAAAATTAGAATTTGTGACAGATATTCTGGATGGCCAGAGGGGAAACTGTTCACAGAACTTTGCAAGTGCTTCTTTAATTCTGTATTGCATAGGCTTTATAAAGTGAATAAATCATGACCAGAAGCTGTTTGGTGCACAAAGAGTAAGAAAATATTAGTAGAGTCCCACACTAAAGTGAGAGTATTGCTCTATCCTAGAAAACTAATGACATCACTTTGTTCTTTGTATTACCTGGCAAACTAAATAAGCAGAGGGAAAAACTAGCAGATTTTTCTAAGGACATATTAACAATATAGCTTCTGAACAAGTACCCCCTCCCCCAGTCTCAGACCTCCCTCCCCACCCAAAATCCTGATTATAAAACTATCATGCCTCTATATGAAATCCCCCCCTGAAATATTAGGAATTGCACTTCTCAGTCTCATATAGTTAGAGAATTCACAAAGAGTGAAGCACTTGTAAACCACGGCCTACCCTTACTGCGCATAAAAACTTTAAACTCTAAAAAGTGCAATGCTGATTAAGAGAAGGTCATTCTAATAAAGAACATCCACTTCAATACCTTCACCTAAAAATGTTTTCCAAATGAGGGGCTCTTATCTGCAAGCACAGCAACATCATAACCACTCTATAATTATGGGTAATCTGCCCTTTCTTCACCTGGTCTTTGAATTTGAAACATCAAAAATGGTCTGACCAAGGGATAACTTTAACTTGCAAAGTAAACCAAGACATATTTTAATTAAGAAAAATCATCCAACACGATTAGCACCCATTAGAATCTGAACAAAACCTACAGCTGATACACTCCTATAACTGCATCCTCTTGTAAAGGTAAATTAAAATCATCCAAAACACTCAGGGCCCCTTTTACTAAGCGGCGGTGAGCCCAACGCGGGTGGCGTTAAGGGCTCGGCCATTTCCTGCAGGAAAGGGACATCCCTTTTGCCCACTGCGATAAAAGGGGGACTTGGCACATGTTATGCCAACGAAGGCCCCCTTTTGCCGCAGCTTGGTAAAAAGGGCCCTCAATTTTGAAAAATCCATCTGCAACTGTTGTAACATCCAAAAGCCTACAACTATCTCACTGTAAAACCTATGGAGGGCAATAAACCTCAAGCTAATGTTGCAGATTCTAACATCATCACATCATCGTGGGGTAATATTACTAAATGTTATTGCACTTGTGGCCTCTTTCCTGACCATATAAACTTCAACGTCCTATTCTACTGATTGGCCAGTGCTCAGAACTCCGGCGCTATACCATGGAACCAGCGCACAAAAATAACTTCCCAATGCTCAACGTTAACAGCATGCAAATTATGTGTGTGTGGTGCAAGGGGTAGGAATGTGCCTGAAGCATGTACACAAGAGTTTTGTGGTAAGCAAAGATCTTGTGCACATACCCATTCAAATCCAGAAGTGCAGGCACACATCAGCATCGTTCAGCATTCGTAGTGCACTGGTCCCCCTCACATGCCAGGACACCAACTGGGCACCCTAGGGGGCACTGCAGTGGACTTCAGAAAAAGCTCCCAGGTGCATAGCTCCCTTACCTTGTGTGCTGAGCCCCCCAAAGCCCATTCCCCACAACAGTACACCACTACCATAGCCCTTAGGAATGAAGGGGGACACCTAGATGTGGGTACAGTGGGTTTCTGGTGGGTTTTGGAGGGCTCACATTTACCACCACAAGTGTAACAGGTAGGGGGGATGGGCCTGAAGTGCACTGCAGTACCCACTAAAACTGCTCCAGGGACCTGCATACTGCTGTCATGGAGCTGGGTATGATATTTGAGGCTAACATAGAGGCTGGAAAATATATTTAAAATTTTTTTTAGGGTGGGAGGGGGTTAGTAACCACTGGGGGAGTAAGGGGAGCTCATCTGGTCATTTAGGGCACATTTTTGTGTTTTGGTCGTAAAAAAAAAAGGACCAAATCGCCCAAGTGTTCGTCAGGGACTCCCTTCTTTTTTCCATTATCGGCTGAGGACGCCCATGTGTTAAGCACGCCTCAGTCCCGCCTTCGCTATGCTTCCGACACACCCCTGTGAACTTTGGTCGTCCCCGCAACGGAAAGCAGTTGAGGACGCCCAAAATCGGCTTTCAATTATGCCGATTTGGGCGACCCTGTGAATACGCCCATCTTCCATTGTGTGTCGAAAGATGGGCGCCCTTCTCTTTCAAAAATAAGCCTGAATATGGGACTCCAGAGCTAGATGGACACTGCTTGTTCCTTCTTGTCTGTTCACATAAGCTGCTGCCGTTGTATTGTCAGAGAAGATCAGTACTGACAGCGGCGTTCCAAGGGCGGGGCGGTGGGGGCTGTCCGCCCTGGGTGCACGCTACTGGGGGGGGGGGGGGGCTGCATGCCTGTCGGCTCCGCTGGTTCCCTGCTCCCTCTGCCCCGGAACAGGTTACTTCCTGTTCCGGGGCAGAGGAAGCAGGGAGCCAGCGGAGCCGAGAGCCGCGCGGCTGCTCTCCGCAGGTAAAGATGCACCCGGTGGGGGGGGGGGGGGGGAAGGGGTGCGCATCGGCGAGCCGCCCCGGGTGGCAGCCGACCTAGGATCGTCACTGAGTACTGAATGACCAGAGAAATGAGGTGCAAACGCTAGTAGGGCCATCTGAATTGCTCTCAGCTCTAGGCAACTGATTGACCATGTGGTTTCCACTCTGGACCACTTGCCCCGAGCCACCTGAGATTAAAAGTGAGCCCCCCCCCCCCCCCAGCTTGACAGCTGGTATCTGTGGTGACAACCTTCCAATCTGAAACTGTGCGCTTAGATAGAACTGAAAAAAGCCGCTGCTTTTTAACATATTTAAAATGACCTAGAGATGGGAGTAACTAGTGAGGTAATTAAATTTGCTGATGACACAAAGTTATTCAAAGTTGTTAAATCGCGGGAGGATTGTGAAAATTACAAGAGGACCTTATCTGACTGGGAGACTGGGCATCTAAATGGCTGATGACGTTTAACGTGAGCAAGTGCAAACTGATGCATGTGGGAAAGAGGAACCCGAATTATAGCACTGGGTATGATCCACACTGTCAAAAGCTGATAAGAAATCCAGCAGTACTAACGCCAAGGAAAATGCAGTCTGTGAAGATCACCTAGTAGAGATACAAGACTATTTCCGTTCCATATCCAGGAGTTGAACACAAATTTATTCTATACGTTTTCCTACAAATGGGATGTTAGATACTGGCCAACAATTTTCATTATGACCAGAACCAGCCCAACTAAAAGAAAAAAAAAAGAGGACTACCAAAATGATTGAGCAATTCTTTTTAAAAGCATTCTTTTAAACTACAGATCCTGGCAAAGATGAAATAGTTCACAGGGATGGCTGTGAAAGAAAACCCAAACCTTAAATTAAAATGTTCTTATCCCAAAAAGTCCTTTCAAACTGTCAGTTCAGCTCGAAAAGTGCTTCTATATGAGAATTAATAGCAGATAAGCGTTTTAATCGCGCTCCCGCCCCAGTGGATGATTGTCAGCTACACCCAAACTTGACTGTGCACGTTTTAAAACTGAGACAAAATTAGCCCTTTTTAAAAAGATTTTTTAAGTGTTTTAAGTTTTAAAATTCCTTAGCCAAAATTGGGTGTAACATACCAACAGCATTAAAAAGGGAAGTGGCGTGTCCTTTGCTAAAGAATAGCCTTGACCTGGACAAGTCTCTGGATCCTCTGGAAAGCACCTGACCCTTACCCAGGCTATTCAAAAATATTAGGCAGGGTTAAGTCAAGTCATTTGCTCATGCCAAGGACATATTCTTGTTTTGTCCATAAAAGATTTCAAGACCATGAGAGAGCAACCACCAGTTGTGGAGGACCAGAGTGACAGAGGCCAGCTATACAGAGCAGGCAGGAGCCTTTAGGATGGCATCATTTATTAAAGGACCGCAATGGGGATAAGCCAAATTGAAACATGCCTTTAAATGCCTCTCTTGCAGTTTACAGTCCGATCAGCTGCTCCTTGTGTAACCCAGATGTTGTATTTGGGTTGAACTGTTCTTTCTGCAGCTCTACCAAATTGGTTGAGAATAATATTTATGTGATCCTATGTACTGCTAGTTTTTCCCTCTGCTTATTTACCCCGACATTGCTATATGCAATAGGGTTTGCCTTCACTGTTGGCAAACAAAAATAAACAATGTTAAAAAAGAGCTGTATTAGGATTTGAGGGAGGAGGGAAGGAAAATATTTAAATGGCAAAGTTCCAGAACAAGAGGTCATGATACAAGGCTGAAGAAAAACAGAATGAGAGGTTAACAGGAAATTTCACAGAAAGATATCCATCCAGTTCATGGAATGGACTCCTAGTGAAGACAGAAACAGTACTAGAATTCAAGAAATGTCTGGGATAAATGTAGAGAAACCTTAAAGATATGAGAATAACGGTGTAGATCAGACAGGCCTTGCTGTATTCAATAAGGAATGGTCATGTAAAAAGAATCAAGGAACAGAAGACCATTTCAGATACCAACCATCCTCCCCCCTCTCAAGACAGCCCATGTAAACATCCCTCATACAGACCTACCCCTCTGTTGTCATTTTGGGAACAAGTTATGTTTCCCCCACATACACACAACTGATAGAAGCTTGTGTAATGGCGCCGTATATACTTCAAGTAATCTAAACCTGATGAGAACAGACACAAAGTCACATCTTATTACTATAGCACTACTAGATGTACATAAAGCTGTGTCTACCTGTCCTCAATTTCCTTCAGCTTCCTTTGGGCAGCTTCACACTGCTGTTCCCAAGCTGTCTGTTCCATTTCTTCAAAGGGGCTTTGCAGCACGCTGTCTGCGGGAAGGCTGTTGTACTGGTTCAAAACCTCCCCCAGCATCTTCTGCCTTGTGGAAGGATCACAGCTCTCAGATACAGGGCTCGGAGAGCACAGTGCTTCAGTCGGCCTCTTCTTCCTCACGGGGGAACTTGAAAGAGCACTCAGTCAGTACAAGAGTAATACTTAAATGCTGAATCCCCTCCCCCCCCCAGCCAACCAGTACTTCCCTTAAAAATAAAAAAATTAATCAACTAGCCTAATTTTGGACTTGTGCTGTACAAACTTTTCTATTTTCAGCATACCAAGGGTGGCTATGTGTGAACACTCGCAAATGATCAGCAGTGCAACGCTAGTTACTTGTACCAAATCAAGCAGTATGAGCAAACTCTTTTCCCCATTTGCTACAGCAACAGATGTTAATGGATTACAAGATGTCTAACCGCCATTACCTTTAACCACCTCCTGAACCCAATCCTGGCTAATCTATTTCCAAAATGTTTTAAAATATGTACACTTACAAACACAAATCTTCGTCCTCCCTTCTTACCTATAGTACCTGTAACATTTAGGGAAATACTGAAATGCTCCCCCAAATCACAAACAAATCAAAAGCAAACACAAACAGAGAAGAGAACATTTCATGGTGCATAATATCCTTCTAGGAGTACAGACACCAAGCAATGATGACAGGGCAGCTTTCAAGATGCTCAGTGACATCACAATGTGCCCCAGCCTAACTGAGATTTCATCTAACTGCTCTGTTTCCTAAGGCAGAGACGCTAAGTGCCAGGCGTCTGGGGTGGGGGGTGAGACGCACGTGAAAAAACGTGAGCTGGAGGTGGCAGGGGGACTATCACCTGGCATCTCTCCACTGCAGATCCTTTGATTCATTCAATCTCCAATCATTGGCCATGAAGAAGGCTCCAGCACTCGAGAAAGGCAAAACAACCTCAAAAATGAATGTGGGGCTCTGGAGAAGACCTGCCTGCTCTTAAGAGTTTTCAGTGAGTTCAGCTGGCATTAACAGAGCTAGTCAGAGTGGGAAAGTGGCAGTAGAGGCTAGACACAGGCATCTGCGCCATCTTCCTCTATGTGTAGACACTGAACGGGACAGCAGGGAGCAGACACAAACTGTGACAAGGGCCTAGGCCCATACACAAAGCAATAAACAGCTACAGTCTGCAACATCTGAAGATTCGGGATACTTGCACTCAGAGAAAGTCAGCACAAGAAAGAAACATTCTCATAGTGAAGTCAATTGCACCAGCTGAGTCCATCACGCTCTGCGGTTCTCTGTTACAAGAAGTGGAGGAGTGGAGCTCCAGCACTGGCTCAGGACTGAAATAACATGGGCGCTGCAGGGCAGGCTGAGGTGCACAGGCAGGGATGTGTACCGGAAAATGACAATACAGAGTGGAGCTAAAAATAAAACCCCAAAATGACCTTCCACTTACTCTTCATCTTCGGCCACCTCTTCTCGCTTGTGTTTCCTTGCACAGTGTCCAGAAATTCTAAGGATAAGAGCAAGCAAGCAAAGACTGTGTGGGTATTAATAAGTCACAGATATTTAAACACAGAAAAGCAAATCAAACAAATCAGATAAAACCACGAGAGCTGGACTGCTGTATGATTTAAACAATCTTATATTTCTTGACTAATTACGTAAGACTTGGTAGTCACTGCAGTTTGTGTCTAACAATTTAAAAAGCATTCACCGCAGCCCTCATTTGGTCAATTCTCTCCTTACACAAAGATAATGTTCTTTTCTAAAAGGTACTATTTGACTCAGCACAAGGTAGGGTTAAATGGCCGGTTCTCTCAATGGAGGAAGGTGAATAGTGAAGAGCCACAGGGATCTGTACTGGGATCCGTGAGTGATGAAATGTGCAAACAATACAAAAACATGACCTTTAGAGATTGGAAGACTGGGCATCTAAATGGCAGATGACATTTTAATGTGGACAAATGCAAAGTGATGCATGTTTGGAAGAACAACCCAAATTATAGCTGCACAATGATTTCTTGGGTTGTGACCCAGCAATCTATCTGTCATTGCGGACGATATATTGAAATCTTCTTCTCAGTGTGTGGTGTTGGCTGAAAAAGCAAACAATGGTAGGAATAGAAAATAAAACCAAGATTATTATAATGCCTTTATAGCAGAAGATTCAAAAGCAGGACACAGTGAGGACCTTTTTATTGGGTCAGATTTACCACTGGCAAATAAACTTTTGCGTATTTTTTACCCATAGTCAGCTTTGGTTACTTGGTACAGTCCCACTTGTGGTTTTTTTTTTTTACTCTTTTCCTGTGGAAGGTACGTGGACCCCCCCCCCCCTCTTTTGGGGGGGGGGGGTGGTTCCTCGTCAAAAGCAGGACAACCATAGGAGGAAAGGCTTAAGAGATTAGGAGACAAGACAGATGAGAGGGGATATGATGGAGGTCTACAAAATCCTGAGTGGAACAGAATGAGTAAACAATAAACTATTTACATTTTAAAAAGAAAAGTACAAAGAAAGGCCATGAAGTTACATAGTAATACTTTTTCAAACGAGGAAAAAAATTTTCACTCAGGGCTTTAAAAATAAAAAAAAAAATGTTTGGACTAGGGTTTATTAAACTTGATATACTGCTCTTCGCCTCTGGGTAAGTTCCTGGAGGTAAAGTCCATAAGTTAGACCAGGGGAAAGCCACTGCTTTCCATTCCACCATAGGCAGTCATTTACTCAGACATTTGGGGAGCCTAAAGAGGGGCAAGTTAAAGTCCTTGGGGTGGGGGTGTAAATGGACAACGGGTCACTTTTCAAAATAGCAAGGAAAGACCCTGTTGCGCTGGCGCAGTTATCAGTTGATTTCCCACCCCATCCCTTCTCGTATGAACAGTAACATTCACACTGAATACACTCCAGAGAATGATGTGCCATAAAAACCAGAACAATGCATCAAAATACAATGTAGTAAACAGAAAAGTATGTGAAGTATTATGTGCAGGTATACTAATATTGGCTCCTAGTTAGCCCAAGTCCCCCTCCAGTCCAGCATCTTCCTGTTGGCTCTTTGAACAGTGGTGTTCACAGCATCGTAACAGAAATCCAATAGTTAGCGGCAACCATTTGCCCATTAACATTTTTGGTACACTGTCAAACGGTCACCAAGCTTCAGATCTGCTGGCTTTTAGTTTATTATAGAGCTACCAAACATGTTTAGAATATGTGATAAACCTAATGAATAGAGAACCAGGGTTAAAATCCTGCTGCCAGTTGGGCAATTCACTTAATTTTCCATTGCCTCAGGTACAAATAGACTAAAGCCTTCCAGGAATAGGAAAATACCTAGAGTAGCTGAATGTAACTCACCTTGAGCTACTACTGAGAAAGGTGTGAGCTAAATCCAAATCCCATTACCATATTGTGAATCAATACAAAACCCTACAAAAGTCACCCAAGACCTATAAGGCAATTCTACCACAAAATAATAGCAGTAAGTTCCAGAGTTAGGAAGGAAGGGGGCCTACCTAGGAAAACACTAAACATTGCAGTGGGCAGTAAAGTATTTAATTTGTACGTTCAACTTGTCAACTATTATCAGGTCTGGGAGTAGAATATAAGATCTACACAGATTTACAATTTTTTGTTCCTATTGATACTTCAATGACTAACTCTAGAGTTAGTGGTATTACACTTTCGTACAATTCAAAGACGGATGTTAGCAAATAAACTTTGCCTTAATATGGAAAAGAAAGATCATGTTTGTACAAAGATCTACCAAGTCTGTCTACTGAAATAGTTGTATTACTGTTTTGAGGTCTGAGAAATCTGGGTCTTATATTAGATTCCCAGCTAACGATCAAGTATCCTATTGCTTTACGTGTTTATAAAATGGGGTGGGGGGGAGGGCTAAAGTTATTAAGCTTATATCATTTGAAACCCTGAGTTTTAGAAATGTACGTACGTGCTCAATTTGATTTTTGTAATGATTATGTTGGTTTACCTGCTGTCAACTCAGACCTTTGCAGATGGCACAGAATGCTGTAGCTAGAGTATTAATGGGAGGAAGACATTTTGACTCAAAAATATTGCAATCGCTGCACTGGCTATCAATTTTTTTCTTATTAAGAATTTTAATTATTACAAAGGTAATCAATAGAAATATTGAAATATACAATCTACATTCCCTTCAACCCTCATGTTGCCTGATACACACCTACCTCATTAGACCACAATATAACCTTGCATTTGTTATCAACCGAATTGGCGAATGCCATTACGGTACTATGTAAGCCACATTGAGCCTGCCAATAGGTGGGAAAATGTGGGGTACAAATGTAACAAATAAATAAATAAAACATGGAAAAGAAAATAAGATGATACCTTTTTTATTGGACGTAACTTAATACATTTCTTGATTAGCTTTCAAGGGTTGCCCCTCTTCGTCAGATCAGAAATAAGCAAATGTTGGTAGATGACAGTATATATAAGTGAAACATCAAAGCATTGCAGTGACAATCTAATAGGATGAGGGTGGGTAGGTGAGAGACAGGAAGAGTCGGGTGGATGAGGGACAGGGAGATATTCATGAAGACAGGAGGGTGACAAAGCAGTACAATTTTATGGTTTATAATGGGCTAGAAAACCCAGATCTTTGTTAAGTCCTGTCTGGTGGGTGTCAAAATATTTAATCATTCTCTTGCTTGGATCCAGGCCGGCAGGTCTAACGTCTGACCAGTGGCTACTGACAAGGTGTGCTGTACATGCGGCCCGAATAAATTTAGCGCAAAGTTGGAAATCCCCGCTGGTGCCCCCGATGGGAAGATGGATTACCAAAGTAAGATATATGTGTGAGATGGAAAGACTGACTGCCGTGAAACGGAAAACCATGCCTAAATGGAAAAGCGTTTGGGAACCCTTCTTACAAAGGTGCCCTGGTTGAGAGATGTGTTGGTTGATGGATGGGGGGAGGGAGTGAAGGGGGGAAGGGGAGTTCAAAATCACAAAAATTGGATAAAAATTGAAGTATAATAAGTTTCTGTCCTAGCATTGATATTATGTTGATACCTTTTGGGTGCTAGTTATGTACATTGTTTGTACCAGACTAAACGGTTCTGCATTGTGTTACATATGTATTGTATTATTTATCGATGCTTAATAAAGACGTCTTTAAATTTAAAAATATATATATTTAATCAATCAAAGGTCTTACGTTCCTGTATTGTTTTAAAGTTCCCTTTCAGGATTCTTACCATGAAATAACTGGTACAGTGTTCTGGTTTTCTAAAGTGCTGCCCCACAGAGGTGGCATCCTGATTGGTACTAAAATTTTTCACATGGTGTCTATGTAAATTAAATCAGCCTTCGTTGCATTTTTTTACACGGAATGATATATACCACATTGGAAGGAAAAATATTCAACATTAAGGAGTCTTTCACGTGCTCATCTTCCAACGTGGTATATATCATTCAGTGCAAAAAATGCAACGAAGGCTGCTACATTGGAGAAACAAGTCAGATGCTAAAGAAGAGATTTAATTTACATAGACACCATATGAAAAATGCTAGTACCAATCAGGATGTCACCTCTGTGGGGCAGCACTTTACAAAACCAGAACACTGTACCAGTGATTTCATGGTAAGAATCCTGAAAGGGAACTTCAAAACAATACAGAAACGTAAGACCTTTGAAGTCAGAATGATTAAATATTTTGACACCCACCAGACAGGACTTAAAGATCTGGGTTTTCTAGCCAATTATAAACCACAAAATTGTACTGCTTTGTCACTACTACTACTACTTATCATTTCTATAGCGCTACAAGGTATACGCAGCGCTGTACACCATACACAAAAAAGACAGTCCCTGCTCAAAGAGCTTAAAATCTAGATAAGACAGGCAGACAGAAAGAACAATTAAGGGTAAGGAAATAAAGAGGTGAGGATAAAAGGACAGGGCAAATGAACAGTGGTTAGGAGTCAAAAGCAGTGGTAAAGAGGTGGGTAAGTTTGGACTTGAAAACGGCCAAAGAAGGGGCTAGACCTGGGAAGTCACCCTCCTATCTCCATGCATATCTCCCTGTCCCTCATCCACCCGACTCTTCCTGTCTCTCACCTATCCACCCTCAGACTGTCACCGAAATGCTTTGATATTTCACATATATATACTGTCATCTACCAACATTTGCTTATTTCCGATCTGACGAAGAAGGGCAACCTTTGAAAGCTAATCAATAAATGTATTATGTCCAATAAAAAAGGTATCATCTTATTTTCTTTTCCATGTGACTAACAAGGCTACCACACCTCTCTACTCATTATTACAAAGAAATCACTGATTCAGAAATATGCAAAAAGTAAACAAAAAAAGAAAAATAATTAAATTCCACATTATTGCAAACAAGTCCACATCAAGGAGCACCTGAGGAGTGTGGGAATCTGCTCTGCTTCAATGGGGAAACGGAAAGGAGGGAAAAAGAATGCTCCGGTTGTAGTGAAGGGACCTATGGAATTACCATCTTCTAGGATAAGTACTACTCCCTCTCAGGATGCTTCTGTCTTCTGGGGGTAGAACTTCACCCCCACAACCTGTTGTGTAGCGAGAGTTGGTTGATACTCCTGGTCATGTAGGCGTGGTACCCTTTGGGGATTCCCCGTTAGAGGGTCCTTTTTTCTCTTCTCCAGATAATGGGTCATTTTCTATAGTTAAGGTTCCCTTACTTACTACTACTATTTAACATTTCTAAAGCACTACCAGGGTTACGCAGCACTGTACAATCTAACAAAGAAGGAAAGTCCCTGCTCAAAGGAGCTTACAATCTAAAGGACAAAAAGTGCAGTCAATCAAATTGGGGGCAGTCTAGATTTCCTGGATAGAGGTACAATGGTTAGGTGCCGAAAGCGACATTGAAGAGGTGGGCTTTGAGCAAGGATTTGAAGATGGGCAGGGAGGGGCCTTGGCGTATGGGCTCAGGGAGTTTATTCCAAGCATAGGGTTAAGGCGAGGCAGAAAGGGCGGAGCCTGGAGTTGGCAGTGGTGGAGAAGGGTACTGAGAGGAGGGATTTGTCCTGTGAGCGGAGGTTACGGGTAGGAGCGTAAGGGGAGTACTGAGTACATATAAGACACTGAAGGACTTCTCGGTGTTAACAATGGGTAAGCAGGATATTTCCTTGAAAGATGTCTTTGTGGCAATTACTAGAACGAATACGAATTTACAAGATAATCTTTTACTGCATAGTAAATTCATTGAGGAGACTTCAGCCAAGTTTGCTGAGCATGATACAAGGTTGACTACTGCTGAAAAAAACATCAAGGTTTTTGCTGTTTGTCAATCAGTTTTGACTGCATCGACTAAGAATAGTCTATCATTACAGATGAAAGCACTGAAAAATGCTTCCTCAGTTTGCAATCTGAGACTATTAAAAACTTTCCAGTTACCCATTATTTATCCACCTTGGAATTGTTTAAGAAGTATCAGAGATGTTTTGCAACTTGCTTTTGAATTTAAAAAGTACTAAGATAGTTAATCAAGAAGGGGACTATGTTTTGAACTCTGATAATTTAATTTGACCAAACTCCTCAAGTCATCTCAGGAAAATGTGTTAATATTGGTGTTACTGGACTCAGTGGTGCAAAAAAAAAAAATGCAGGTCTTGAAGTCTCATTTTCCTAAGAAAAATATAACTTTCTGTGGATAGATTATATATATGTTCCTGGATGTGTCCATGCCTGCTCAGTTGAGGCATAAGGCCTTCTTGCAGCTAAGGCCTAAGGTCTTGGCTGCAGGAGGGACCTTCTTTTTGAAATTTCCCTGTAAGTGCCTGGTCACATCTGGAAACAATTCCTATATTTTTCTGGACGCAATGCATCTGGAAAGTTTTCTTTCATCTAGAGTGGAAGCTTCTACTTTAGCTTCCGAGTTAAAAAAAAAAAACAGATTGAAATTGAGTTTGAGATTAGTTTTCTTCAGGCCTACAGATTTATGTTTGTGGTTCTAATTTATAGACATGTTTATTTTTTAATAACACCTCAGCATTTGTATTCCGTTCTACTTGATATGGACTGTTTGCAATAATCAGGCTATCACACCAAATTCAAAGTTTTGTTACTAGTACACAAAGCTTTGAATAATGACGTTGCTATAACACTAGCCACACTACCATCTAGAACTTTAAGATCTGAAAATCATTGCTTATTAGACATACCAAATCTGAAAAATGCATGACAGGCCCGTAATATATCTTCTCTCTGGCAGCTCCAGCATTATGGAATGCTCTGTCACTAAATTTGTGGTTAATTTCAAATACTATGAAATTTAGAAAGTACTTGAAGCTACATTTGTTCCAATTTGCATATCCTTGTGGTTAATGGTTGATGGTATAGCTCATGCTGAAGGAACAATTATGTCTTACCTGATAATTTTATTTCCTTTACTCCCAACAGATCAGTTCAAAACTTGTGGGTTATGTCCCTCGACCAGCGGATGAAGACAGAGAAACAAAGTAGCTCTTCATGATTCACCCCCTTAAAGGTACCATGCAACCCTAGACCTCAGTATTTCAAACGATAAAGCAATGGAACTCATAGATTGAAATCAGCGCATGCGCTATAAACATATAATATACAAAGTAGATAATAATATGAATTGCTCACAGTTGTCTGACCAAAGTCGTCTCCGTGGCGGACTGCGGCTGGGGGCACCCAAGATTGGCTTTCGATTGTGCTGATTTGGACGACCCTGAGAGAGGGACGCCCATCTCCCGATTTGTGTCGGAAGATGGGCACCCTTCTCTTTCGAAAATATTTCTGATAGTAACCTAGTAGATGACGGCAGATAAAGAGCTGTATGGTTCATCCAGTCTGCCCAACAAGATAAAGCATACCACAACGATCAAGAACTGTAAATGTAACACATTATCACTTTACCTTAAATGCTGAACTGTTTTCTTCCTATATCTGTTTACTTAATTCTATTATGTTATCCATGATCTTTATGAAACACCAATTGTTTTCTTCAACTCTGGAATGGCGAAAGCCATAACGGAGCATTGTAAGCCACATTGAGCCTGCAAATAGGTGGGAAAATGTGGGATACAAATGCAATAAATAAATAAAAAAGGTATTGAAGACAACTGACACAGAGCCAAGCATTTAAAGTGGTATGTGAGATCACTGACAATGATATGCAACTGAGGCATGAAAGACTGAAGTGAAATGATAAATACAGTTTCTCATATAAAGTAGTAACTAGAACTCTACCGATCAGAATATAAAGCCTCTTCAGAACAAAGACCTGTCGACAATCTGTTTTGTTTTGCATAATCAACCTGAAGGTGCTGAAAATGTCTCCCAGACTCTCCTGGGAAGAATGTGCTCTTTTCAGAAAATAGACCTGGTACACGAAACCCATAAAAATCCACTGTGAAAACCAAAATAGGGCAAGCTTCTGGACTGATCTGTTGGGGCTAAAAGAAAATTATCATCAGGTAAGAATTTTTCCTTTTTTGGCATCCCACAGATCAGTCCACAACTTGTATGATGTAGCAAGCAGTTCCCAAAGTATAGGGAAGCTGTAGGCATTACAGAAAAAAAATGAACATGGAAAGGAAATACCTTTAATACCAAGAGTTTGCGATGCCACAAGCACTAGGCTAACTTATCTTCGCTCACCATTCCCTACTCGCCATCTCATTTGCTTTGGTCCCTCAACGACCGCCACCTAGCTCTTCCAAAACAGGCTATTCTCGAATCTACTAGATACCGAGCTTTCTTTTTCGCTGCGCCTTTGGATCTCTATGCCCCTATCACTCTGTGTTGAACAGTCACTGAAGCACTTCAAGATCAACTTCAAGACATGGCTTTTTACTCTGGTTTTCAACCCCCCTTGAGGTATATCGTACCAAGCTGCTAGACCAACCCGCCCTTGTTCCCTTTCCCTGAACTTCTTTACCCCTGCCAAAGTCCCTCCTTCTTTCCACCTCCCCTTACAGAATGCTCCTCATATGTCCAAATTTATCTTTCCTATCAATTATTGTAGTTTTCCCTACTGATTTATTTTATAAAGTTTTAAGTCTGTGCACCGCCTTGGTCTGCAAGTTAGCAAAGGCAGTATAGAAAGTATAATAAATGAATGAAAATGAAATAGGCAGCCAAAGTACAGCAGAAACAGAGGCTGAGGTCACAAAGACATTGAAAGGCATCAGCAGAAAAGATATCGCTAGGCTGAAGCACAGGTGATATTGAGCAGAGGAAGAGACGTGAAAAAATTAGGCTCTATAAAGCTAAAAACAAAACACACAGATGGTCTGAAACAGATTGAAGTATGGCTTGTACTACAAAAGAGAAGTACAGCAGAGAACTTTAGACTAACTGCCAACTGAAGTACTGAGGTCTAAGGAACCAATGACAATGCGAAGCTGCAGTCTATCAGACATCATGATGGTGAGTCACAGGTGATACTGAGTATCAGAAAGACATTACTTATAAAAGACTGGAAGTCTAGTCTGTATTAAGGACCAGGAAACTAAGTATCACTGGTAGTAACAAGGCAGCATCATGGTAATGGCCAACTGAGGCACCGCTTGCATTGACAAGTTGAGTTACTACTGACACTGAGAAGCTGAAGCACAGCTGATGTTATGAGGTGAAAGCAGCATGAACTTAACGAAGACAAGATATTCTTTATTCTTCTTTTCTCCATCTATACTTCTTCCCTTGGTACTCTGATCTCATCCCATGGTTTTCAGTATCATCTTTACGCTGATGACTCCCAGATCTACCTCTCCATACCAGAAATCTCAGCCGAAATCCAGGCCAGTGTCTGACATTGCTGCCTGGATGTCTCAGCACCATCTGAAACTAAACATGACCAAGACTGAGCCTCTTATCTTTCCCCCTAAATTCTCTATTTCTGTGGATAACACTCTCATCCTTCCTGTCTCATCAGCTCATAACCTTGGGGTCATCTTCAGCTCCTCCCTCTCCTTCTCTGCACATATTCAACAGACTGCTAAAACCTGTCGTTTCTTTCTCTATAATAATCAGCAAAATTCACCCTTTTCTTTCTGAACACACCACCAGAACCCTCATCCACACTCTTATCACCTCTTGCTTAGACTATTGCAACTTGCTTCTCAAGGGTCTCCCACTTAGCCATCTCTCTCCCCTTCAATCTGTTCAAAATTCTGCTGCACGACTAATATTCCGCTAGTGTCGTTATGCTCATATTAGCCCTCTCCTCAAGTCACTTCACTGGCTTCCTATCCATTTCCGCATACAGTTCAAACTCCTCTTATTGACCTATAAGTGCATTTACTCTGCAGCTCCTCAGTACCTCTCCATCTCTCCCTACATTCCTCCCCGGGAACTCCGTTCACTGGGTAAATCTCTCTTATCTGCACCCTTCTCCTCCACCGCTAACTCCAGACTCCGTTCCTTTTACCTTACTGTACCATATGCCTGGAATAGACTTCCTGAGCCGGTACATCAAGCTCCATCTCTGGCAGTCTTCAAATCTAAGCTAAAAGCCCACCTTTTTGATGCTGCTTTTAACTCCTAACCCTTATTCACTTATTCAGAACCCTTATTTTATCATCCTCACTTTAATATTCCATATCTCTTGTTTGTCTGTCCTAATTAGATTGTAAGCTCTGTCGAGCAGGGACTGTCTCTTCATGTTCAAGTGTACAGAGCTGCGTACGTCTAGTAGCGCTTTAGAAATGATTAGTAGTAGTTTATTCCAGAAGACTACTCACCCGATGATACAGAAGAATGAAATGTGTGTGGTTAAGCTCCACTGACTCTACAAGGCTAAATGCCCTTTAGTCTATGAGACAAAAGCCAGCTGATTCTGCGAAGTTAGATGTTAGCTTATCCTAACAAGTCAACCCCCTCTAACCATATGATTTAAAACCAACCTAAGATGTGAGGTTAACCCACCTGAATCTGTGACATGAAGACCAGCTAAATCTAAGAAGTTTATCACTGATTCTTTGGGAATAATCAAAACCAAATTCTCGAGAAGCCTAGTCAAATCCTGGAAGTTAAACTCAGCTGATTCTGAAAAAGAGCTTCTAAGGGTAAGTCCAGTTGATTGCTGATGTTAAGTACAACCAATACTGTGAGGTTAATCACTGTTCACTATGCAAAGGTATATCCAACAGTTTGAGGCAAGCCCAACTGACTTGCAAGATTAATCTGAATGAATTCTGTGAAGTCAAGAACCATTGATTCTGGAGGACAAACTAAGCTGTTCCGAGGGAAATCTCAGCTACAACTGCAATTTGAAGCAGAGCTGACCAAGAGAAGAGAAACACAGCTGAATGTGATGAAAATCCCCAGTGGGTCTGAGAGAATGAGCACGTGAATTTGGGAGGCTAAGTATAGTTAGAACATGTGTGGGTAAGCACAACAGATTGTATACAGGTAAGGACTATAGACCAACGCCCAGTTTAAGGATTCTGTGCTGAGGAACCTAGCTGAATACATACTATGAAACTGAATTGTGTGTGTCAAAGCACAGGTGACGCTGTGCGGATAACAACGCTTGATACTGAACAGTTACACACTGCCAAATTCAAGGTTGAGGCACAGATGAAACACAAGTGGCAAGGTGTCCAGGGCACCAAAATACCCAGCTTCTGACCTCACCTGGTCTACAAGTTGTCTTTCCTCCTCCCTTCTCACTTGACCACGGGGAGTGAGAGAAGTGAGGGAGCAGTGCCCTCACCCATGGGGGGGGGGGGGCAAGGGAGACTGGATGGGGTGGAAGTGAACAGATGCTGGTCAAGGGAGAGAGATATGCCAAACCTGCAGGAGGAGGGAGGAGGCGACGGAAGCAATGCAATGAGGAGAGGGTGGGGTGCTGCCAAATTAAGTTGGCTCAGGGCACCACTATCTGTTGCCCCAGCCCTGAGTAACTGGTAGTGAATCTGAGACAAAAGTAGAATATGCTGGGTGGCACTGAAAGTAAAGCAATTCCATGAAAACCACTATTTTGCTAATCCTATAAGGTAGGCGAGAGGTACACTCTAGAAGAGGTAAGATGTAGTCTAGCATGGATAAGACCATAAGGAGAAAATAGCAGAAACTTCGCCACTAAATATGCCTAATAGTTTCAGGACGAAAACTACCTGAAAGAAAAATGCAGTCAAAACAAATCACAATGCAACCCACTGAAATGGAGCTGAGAACTGGGCTTCGCACAGCTGATGGAACATAGCTGAAAATTCTATACAGCAATGTATTACATGATGACAGCAGAAATGCAAATCCCAGAAAATGTCCCTGCTAAAAAACTGCAGCCCACATGATGAAGAAACATAGAAGTACCACAGATCCTGCTGAGAAAAGAACAGGCTAACGCTGCCTCCTCTAAACACAGACAAAAGTGCAGACAGAATGTAACTCAACTGATGCAAATGAGAAGCAAAGGAAGAAAAAGAAAGGACCCATCGGATGACAGAAGGCCAATGCTAACAGCCCAAACCAAACACCTAGGATATGAGAAAGACCATACTATCTCCGTATCACTAACCCCAACAAAAGGGCACACATAACTTAATGGATGCAACAAGGTACCGGAAGGCAACTACAGCCTGAATGAATGGAATCAATTCTCCAGTATAGGGGACAGGAAAGAACTTTACTCCTGGGGGAATTCTATGCTACTGTGCAATACAGAATTTGTGCAGAGTACCCCACCTCTGCAGAATTCTGTGATCTGCTTTCCAGCTGCCTCCCTCCCTCCCTGCACTCACCGCTCCAGCGCAGCAAGAGGAGGAGTTGTACAGCCGCATGTTGGGCTGCTTCCCCCTCTACTGCATCGGTCCACGGCACTACCTTTAAGCTGTGCGGCCATACGAAGGCCTGTGAGGCTCAAAGGAACAGTCAGGCTTGGGATGGTGGAGATGCAGGAAGCAGCCTTGATGCACTCAGGTGCAGCTCCTCCTCCTGCTGCGCTGAAGCAGTGAGTGTGCAGGGAGGGAGAGTTGGGGGCCTCGGAAAAAAACCCCCATAGATGAGCGAGGGGGGGCTGGGCTGGAAGAAAAGATGGATTTGGGGGGGGGGGGTGTACGCACCATGGGAATAAGATGGAGGTCTGCAGTAAGGTGCATGGGAAACTGCTTTGGGATGAGGGTGGTCATTGTAGGGGGTATTTTATGCCTGGTGGGGAGATGACATCCTTACAATGGAGAAATTCTGCACAAAGAATTTACAAATCAAGTGTGCAGAATTTTCAAATATTGTGAACAATTTTCAGTTTTTTTGCACAGAATTCCCACAGGAGTAGAACTTATATCTGAGCAGTCCCTTAGGCCCTCCAACAGAAGCAGGCTGCCAGAATTATTAGGAGTAGCCTAATGGTTAGTGCAATGGGCTGAGAACCTGGAGAACTGGGTTTGATGCTCAGTGCTGCTCCTTGTGACCCTGTGCAAGTCGCCTAACCCTTCACTGCACCAGGTACAAAAACCTAGATTGTAAGCCCAGTAGGGACAGAGAAAGTACCTGCATAGAATATGTAAACCACTTTGGTTGTACCACAGAAAGGCGGTATATCAAGTTCATCCCTCTGACTGAATATAGAAAGGGGGAGCACTCTAGGCTGAGAG
Organism: Microcaecilia unicolor; assembly: GCF_901765095.1. NCBI lineage: Eukaryota > Metazoa > Chordata > Amphibia > Gymnophiona > Siphonopidae > Microcaecilia > Microcaecilia unicolor. Next base: position 2,485,166 of record NC_044041.1, on the reverse strand, counting down.
CTCTCCGTCTTTTAATGGGATTCAAAAATAACAACTCATGTGAAACAGGATCTCTTTCTGGTGAATAGGACCAGAGCTTATCCTGCAACTGCATTGGAATGCTGTAATGGCGCTCTATGAAAAGACTGTTTTAAAAAAAGGCATGAATGAACACTGAAGCACAGCTCACCTCAAAATATGAACCAGACATCTGTGCCTGTCGCTTCCCCCAAGACAGTTCTAACTTCCTCCGGAATATTGAACTGCAGCTCCACAATGATTGAAAGAAAGCATCAGCAACCCAATCCAGATACCAACCTTCCCCAACTGTTCTGCATGTTAAGAAATTTATATTGCAGTCATGGGCTGACCAGAAGGACCTGCTGGTTAGGGTGTGGTATACAGCTATGCATGAGATGGCAGAGTGGATCCTATTTCAATTAAAAAGCGGAGTGGATCCTATTTCACTCAAGCAGCGCCAATACTGAGATATCTGGGAACGATATCTCACCCTGTTTGCACCTGGGAACACTGGAGAGGAGGGACACAATCGAGATTGAGGTATCTACGACAGGTGTAGAGTATATTGAGGGAGAGCAGGAGGTTTTAATTGGGTTGTTTGCTTTGTTTGTCTGTCTGTGTGTTTTTGTGCATTGAAAACATTCAGGGAGGGGTGATGTATTTTTTTCTCAGGGTATTGTAACTTATTTATGTCGTTGATTACCTGCAGTTGGTATCACCTTACTTGGAGACCTGCATTTCTTTGTATTGGCATTGTTTTTGCTTGGACCTCTGTTTCTGTCTGCTGCACCTCAGCTCTGAACTAATACAGATATTTTCAAAAGAAAAAAAAAAAACAAGCAAACACATATCCACAAGGGTATGCCAGCTAAGCAGTGTAAAGCCGTAAGTCGCATCCATGAAGAGGACAGTAAAATCCTTACAAACCCCCTGATGCCACCCTCCCACACTTGCTGAGTGAAAATGTAGAAATCCCCTCAAGCAAAGGCAGAGCAGGTCACTAGCGCCAAGGAGCTGCCTATGAAGAGAAATAAGCCCAGACAGACAAATACAATTGAGAGGATTTAGTGTACTCACAGCTGATTTGCTGCTCTCAATATTCTGGCAGGCAGGAACGGTGAGGGAATTCCAAGTCACAGCTATGCTATATTTCCAATATTTTTATACAGTATACTGCTTCTCCCTGCTACATGCTGAATCTCAGCATTCAGAACAAAAGCCTCATACACACCAGGGAAGGGGGTAGGAAGCTCAGAATCTCTGAACTGTATGGTGCCTCAACCTTAAAAGGTACTACTACTTATCATTTCTATAGCGCTACTAGACGTACGCAGTGCTGTACACTTGAACATGAAGAGACAGTCCCTGCTCGACAGAGCTTACAATCTAAAAGGTACCCACAAGCTCAACTGAATCTCAGTTACCAAACTGGATCAGGAGCTGATCCATCTAGAAGTTGTATGGTTAAGCCATCCTCCATCTGGTGGAGGATTACATTGCACCCTTAAGGGATGAATCACAAAGAACTACTATCTGTCTCCATCTGCTGGTCGACGGACATAACCCACAAGTTCTGAACTAATCTGTGGGAAGCTAAGGAAAATATAATTCCTCTTATTTGTGAATGTTTCTATGTAAACATTTTATTTTACAGTACGATTTTTATTTTAGCTTTTTTTTCTGATAGATTGTTTTTTTGTCTGATATCGTGTATGTAAGACTGTAACCCACTGAACATTGGAAATGGTGGGATAAGTTTTTATTAATAACAGAACCACTAAATCCAGGGGCCCTTTTATAATACTAACTGTAATAAAGTTCATCCTATGTTTAACCTAATCTACCTTGCTGCAGACTAAGTTATCCACAGTTGACAAAAACTTTCCTACTTTCTAATCATCTTAAAAAAAAAACAAAACCCCAAAACAAAACACAACCTATGGTTTTAAATACTGCCATCAAATTTATTTGGATTTGGCTTACACCTTTTTTCAGTAGCAGCTCAAGGTGAGTTACATTCAGGTACACTAGCTATTTAGCTATTATCATTTTGTGTTTGCTAGTCAAATTATGTAGAACTAGGCTCCAAATATAATAGAGGTCTAAAAAATACAGAGTGGAGCAAAACAGGTAGACATTAATTACTTGTTTACTCTTTCCAAAAATACTAGGACTAGGGGACATGCAATGAAGCTACTAAGTAGTAAATGTAAAACAAACCAGACAAAATATTTCTTCACTCAACATGTAAATGAATTCTGGAATTCGTTGCCAGAGAATTTGTTAAAAGACCTTAGTTTAGCAGGGATTAAAAAAAAGATTTGGATAATTTCCCAGCCCTTGATTTGGGAGGGGGCATGAGCCCAAAGTGTGTGTGTGGGGAGGGGGGCAGATTTTGCACCGCCTCCCTACCACTCTTGACACCTGCCATAACCCCACATACCTGGGCTGGCAGGGGTTCCCAAGCCCCTCCAGCAGCTTTCCTGTGGCGATATTTGCCTCTACACAGCCTGTCCTGCTTTCCCCACCAAAAGCGCACACGCTCCTTTTACTGAAGTTTAGCATGCATGAAAGCTCATGCACACTCAATTTCACTAAAAATGTGCATGTGCACGGGGAGGGGGAAAGCAGGGCAGGCAATGTGGGGGCGAATACCACCGCAGGAGGGGGACCCCCACCAACCAAACCAGCAGACCTTGGGGAGCCCAGGAACCATGGCTCCGTCACAGTGGCGTAGCCACAGGTGGGCCAGGGCCCACCCAACAGTAGCACATGCTTAGTGGTAACTGGTGGGAATCCCAAGCTCCGCCAGCTGAAGATTTCCCCCCGATGGTAACGGAAACGCTACTCTCCACAACACCGGCTCCTGCGCATTCCTGCTGCCAAGGTGGAAAGAAGCGTTTTCCCCACCAGCTGAGATTTATTTTTTATGGGGGGAAAACACTTGGTGCCCACCCAAAATCTGTTGTCTGGCTACGCCCCTGCTCCGTCACTGTAGTTTTGTAAACAAAAGCTGGTAATAATAAGGCATTATTAAAATGGACTTGGGGCAAAATGAACTGCTTATGTCTAGGATAAGTTTTGGCCACTGTCCCAGTAGTAGTAAAAGGCTTCTTGTTATGTGTGGGTGGGATTATTAAGGTCCTGCAATGGGTTTATTTCTAGGCCTCTGAGAATAACCTGATCTTTGTATAGTAGAGATAAAGGACGGTTATGATGTCTCCAGCTGGAGTCACGTGATGTCCCTCCTCCCCCCTCCCCCCCTCGCGGGCCTCCTTACCCCGGGGAGGAAAGGGCAGGGGTCAGCCTGGCCGCGCTCCCACAGTCTATGCGCGCCCCCGCCCAGACGACCCCGCCGCCGAACGTGCCCGCGTTGGCCACGGGGGGGCTGAGGTAAGGGCGCTCCCGCACGTCAAAGTAGCCGCCGCCGTTCCCGCCGCCGGCCATGGCCAGTTCATGAAGACGACGACTTCCGGTCACTTAAGCCGTAGCCGCTCGAAATCTCCAGCTGCGGCCGCTGCGCCGTGAGGTAAAAAATGAAGCAAAAGAAAGCGCGCGCGCGGCCCTGCAGTGCGCCCGCCACGAAGGACTTCTTCCGGGGCACCTCAGCAGCACGCGGCATTCTACCGCGCCGGAAACGAGCGGCCGCGGAATGACGTAGCGCCGCGTGCGGCAGCGTCCGTCTACGGCGCACGCGTCCCTCGGAGGATTCTGGGACTTGTAGTCCTGAACATTGTCATCGAATAAAATAACGCCATATATAGCAAGCCAAGAGGAGACAATGAAAACAACGAGACGGGCTGTAGTGGAATCGTTGCTGATTTTACACCACTTATATATACATGTACCAGCACTTTGCATTATACACTTTCTATTCCAGCTGCAGAGGCCCAATAACTGCCACAGTCTTAGTTTAATTCCACATTTTTCTCTGGTTTTGCTGTTAACCACGTGCTGGCCCTCAGGGCTCAGTCTTTTAAGAGAACATGTGCTCCTTTTGGACTTGTTCAGATATGTCCTCTAGGTTTTTTTTAATTTTTAGGAAAATGTCCTCTTTTTCTTTTATGTGACTATTTAACACACCTACTCTCAGATACCCTAAATCATCTCTGGCCTATTAGTCAGTCTGGACATATGGAGGTGCTAAAGATAGAAAAAGGCATTGCTGATCTCCTCTCTGTTTCCCTGCTGGTTGAGTCTGTCAAAGGAATTTTGTTTGTGCAGCACAACTTTATTTACTTATTGGGATTTATTAACTGCCTTTTTAAGCATAAGTCATTCAAAGACTTTCACACGTATCTCAGAAGCCAGCCAAAGTTGTTGAGGGACATCCGCTCTTCTTAGGGTTACCATTTTGTGTCCTCTGAAAAAGAGGACACATGTCACGCCCCCTACCCCGCCCCGCCTCATGCCCCGCCCCTGCCACGCCCCCTTCAGGTCCAGGTTCCGCCCCTATTCCCCCCCCCCCCCGTCACATAGTCCCCTCCCCCCCATCACATACCCCCCCCTCACTTACTGTCTAGCCCTGGTGGTCTAGTAGCGTCTTCTCTTCGGGGCAGGAAAGAGCCCCTTCTTTCCTGCCCGGAGCGCTGCCTGCCCTTGCCTGCTGCATCCTCCTCGGTCTGGCTGGGGATTCAAAATGGCCACCGAGAGTTGAAGCGGCCTCGCGAGAGTTCAACTCTCGGCGGCCATTTTGAATCCCCAGCCAGACCGAGAAGGATGATAGACAGGGGAGGCAGCGCTCCGGGCAGGAAAGAGGGGGCTGTTTCCTGCCCCAAAGACGTCACTAGACCACCAGGGAACATGGTAAGGGAGGGGAGGGGACAGGAGACCACGCGCCGATCGCCCGCCCACACGCCCACCGCACGCACGCGCCTGCCCGCACCCGCGCCCACGTTTGTCCAGAAATCCGGACAAACGTGGGCGGGGGCAAAATCCGCCGGACGCCCCGGACATGCCCTCAAAAAGAGGACATGTCCGGGGAAATCCGGACGTATGGTAACCCTAGCTCTTCTGATAAGCACACTTGGGCTCAGCCTCAGTCAAACTCAGATCTGGAAGTTTTTGAAAAGTACATTATCCTCTGCTGCTGTACAGTCACTGTTTGATGTGTGTTTATTAAATAAAAGTCATTTACACATTTGCTACTATTAAATATTTCTTTAGCAAGGTTGGTAACCATTTACATTTTTTTCTCCTCTTTTTTTGTATCTACAAATATGGTAACCCTAGCCCTCAGGGATCACTATTGAGGCCTGCACTGTTGATTTGTTTATTTATTTATACTTCTATCTCACAGTTATTCAAAAAGGAGTTTTGGTTCAATGTGGCTTACATTTAACATGACTAGGGTTCCATATGGCTCCAGAAAAAGGAGGACGGATTCAGCCAGCCGGGTTTTACTTCCATTGCTTTCAATGGAAGTAATTGAGCCAGCCGGGTTTTACTTCCATTGCTTTCAATGGAAAGCAATGGAAGTAAAACCCGGCTGGCTCAATCCGTCCTCCTTTTTCTGGAGCCATATGGTAACCCTAACATGACCAAAGGACCCTATCCTATATCTGTGCCCCCCCCCCTCCCCCGGATATAAAATCGTACACTGGACCAGAAAGGAAAAGAGAGGCAGAGGCATAGCATTAATCTATCGATCCCAGTTTACCATCGAAACCACTGCCGAGTCCATAGCACTGCAACTTGAAATTGCCTCAATCAGAGTGCGACCAACTCCAACATACTAATACTAGGACACATCAACCTTCACCTAGAAGTCCCAGACTCCACCATGCACATGATGTAAGGCATTCCTCCATTCATGGGACCTCACATGGCCACAAATGCAAGCAACTCATGTCAAAGGGTATACTGGACCTCATCTCACACAAACTGCCAATAGACCAGAACCTAATAATAACAGATATCAAAATCACTACAAATTAAACCTATCAGTAAAATGGAGGAAGAAGGGCTCATACCGCACACAGGAACACACAACCTACAGCACCAGAGGCCAAATAGACCCGGAAACATTCCGGCTACAGATATACAATAATGAATGGACAGCACAAACTGACTCCACACACTATCTCACAGAATGGGATAAAAGATGCAGAAGCATACAAGACAAAACAGCACTCTTACGAACAAGAACCTCACGTAGGCAGAACTCTATACCATGGTTTAACGATGAACTGAAAAAACTAAAAACACAATCCAGGAAACTCGAATGAGCATGGAAAAAAATAAAAGATGAACACATACTCAATACATGGAAGCAGATACAAAGAAAATACAAATACGCAATAAGACAAACCAAAAGGACATGCTAGAAAACTAAAATAGGGCCTGACTACAAAGACACAAAGAAACTATACCAGCTTGTGAACAAACTACTAGACACTACAGCGGTCACTGCAACCAATACAGACATCCCATCTGCAGACAAACTCGCTAAATACTTCAATGAAAAAATTACAAACTTACGCAAAACGCTACCTCAGGACAATACTGATACCGAAAACTTTATCAATAGTTTGGATCCAAATCCTGGAGAATACCCAGCTGACCGAATTTGGTCACATTCCTCACTGTCGAAACAGTCATCCAGGCGATCAAAAGGTTCTCCAGAACCCACTGCAAACTGGATACCTGCCCCAGCTACCTACTAAAATCCGCCCCTGACCGCTTCATAACAGACCTCATATCCCACCTAAACTACATGCTCCAACATGGTCTTTTCCCTGAGGAATATGGTCCATCAAGCCCATCGTCCTGTTTCCAACAGTGGCCATCCCAGGTTGTACGTTACATTGTTATAACGGAATGATTAACCAGATATTGGTAGTGTGCATAGATTAAGCATAGAATTTCTTGAAAACGTAGGTCTTCAGTTCTTTTCTGAACTGGATGTAATTTGTGATGCTTCTTGTGACCTTGGGAATTGCGTTCTACCATTTAGTGGCCAGGCAGCTAAATCCCACTGTGTAGATGGATTTGTAGCAAACCGGTACTATTTAACATATTTATAAATGATATGGTATTTGGAACAACGAGTGAGGTGATTAAATTTACAGATGATACAAAACTATTCAAGGTTGTTAAAACACGTGCGGACTGTGAAATATTGCAGGAATACTGGTGATCCAAATGGCAGATGAAATTTAATGTGGACAAATCCAAAGTGATGCACATAGGAAAGAATAATCCGAATCATAGTTACCTGATGCCATGGTCCACCTTAGGGGTCAGCACTCAAGAAAAAGATCTAGGTGTCATAGTGGATAACATGCTGAAATCTAATGCTCAGTGTGCGGCGGCGGCCAAAAAAGCAAACAGGATGTTAGGAATTATTAGGAAAGGGATGGTGAATAAGATCAAAAATACTATAATGCCTTTGTATTGCTGCATGGTGCAACCACACCTTGAGTATTGCGTTCAGTTCTGGTCGCCGTATCTCAAAAAAGATATAGCAGCATTAGAATAGGTTCAAAGAAGAATGACCAAAATGATAAAGGGGATGAACTCTCGTATGAGGAAAGGCTAAAGAGGTTAGGTCTCTTCAGCTTGGAAAAGAGACCTTTAAGGGGAGATATGATTGAAGTCTACAAAATCCTGAGTTGTGTAGAATGAGTAGAAGTAAATTGATTTTTTACTTGTTCCAAAAGTACAAACAGTAGAGGACACTCAAGGAAGTTACATGGAAATACTTTTAAAACAAATAGGAGGAAATATTGTTTTACTCAACAAATAGTTAAGCTCTGAAACTCTTTGCTGGAGAATGTAGTAACAGTGGTTATTGTATCTGGTTTAAAAAAGGTTTGGAGAAATTCCTGGAGGAAAAGTCCATAGTGTGCTATTGAGACAGACATGGGGAAGCAACAGCTTGCCCCGGGATTGGTAGCATGGAATGTTGCTGCTAATTGGGTTTCTGGCCGGTACTTGTGACTTGGCTTGGCCATTGTTTGGAAAACAGGATACTGGGCTAGATGGACCATTGGTCTGACCCAGTATGACTACTCTTACGTTCTTATGAGTGATGGCTGAGCTCTACATTGAATGGTTGATGGTATGAGAGGGGTAGAGGCTATGGAGGAGAGGCCGAGTTCAGGCCCCCTGGGTGTACAGGTCCAGAGTTTAACTTTCTGGACATGACTGATGAACAATGTATAGGCCACTACTGCTTTATAGAGAGACTATTGTACACCTGTGTGAGCAACTAGAGGAGAACTTGGAGCCCACCACTTGAAGGGGGCATGCCCTTCTGGTCCATGTGCAAATGACGACAGCCCTGGCCTTCCTGGCAACCAGCACCTTTCAAAGACCTCTAAGAGCTGCAGCAGGCATAAGTCAGCCATCTGCCTCACGCATGATTAGCAACTTTCTTCAGGCCTTTTTGTGAAGGGAACTCCCTGGTTCTCCATGCATGAGGCAGAACAGCAACAGACCATGATGGCCTTTTACCAGCTAGCCCAATTCCTCTCAGTCTTGGGTGCAACCGACTGCACACAGATGGCCCTCAGACCACCTGCAGAAATTGAGCAAGAGTACAAAAACCGGAGAGGCTGTCATTTGCTCAACACACAGGTCTGCATTTCTAAAATGAAAATCACAGATATGTGTGCAAACTAGCCAGGATCATGCCATGATTCCTATATCCTGTCGAGGTCTGGCATTCGTGCTGCTTTCCAGAGGGTACACATCTGAGGTGGCTGGTTATTAGGTGAGGACCATGCTACTACCCTAACACCCTTTTAATCGTTGACTACATATCTCTCTATTCACCACAGGTGCTTGGGCAGCGTGGGACCAGTGGTCTGGAAGATGACACAGAATACACTTGTGGAACATGCAACAAGACATTTGTGTCCATTCTCTAACATCATGTGTTTTCTCCTGTCCTCAATGCAGGACACCCATTTAAACAACACCTGTAAAAATGTTAGAATTTATAAAAATAAAATAGTAGTATTTCAGATATCAAATCCCGTGACTGGTTCCTGCTCCCATAAGCAGATAGATTTTGCACTTGTACCTTGAGGAATCCAGGCTTTCCTACTCTAGGAGCCCTCACTATTCAGGGAAGGAGGTGGCCAAGTGCTTAGATCTAAAGACTTATACTGGGGTGGTGAGATCAAATTCTGTCACTGGTCAGCTCCCCCCATGCCAAGAGACATCCCCAAGCAGGGGAGGAAGTAGCCTTGCAATTAGAAAATCATACACTGCCCCAGGGTTAGCTAACCACTACAATCATGACCACCACTTTTGCACGTACTTTGCATGCGAAAGGAGGCTTCAGCCTGATTGCTTCAATCAATTTGTCACCAATGAACATTAACATCCTACCCCCTATCTCTCATGTCTGAAATGAACTGTTTATTTAACTTACTTTATAATTCACTTCAACATTTATGAACTTTAATGTAATAATACATTGTATTTCTCATTCCGGAAATGGCGATCGCTATTACGGCATACTGTAAGTCACATTGAGCCTGCAAATAGGTGGGAAAATGTGGGATACAAATGCAACAAATAAATAAATATTTCTCTGTGAGTCTCTCCCAGGCCCTCCTATGTCTTAGGCATAACCTTCTGTGGTCTGGGAGGACAAAATAACCCTTCTTTTTGCAGAGGAACAACCTTGCTGATAGGACAGTGTCCCCAGTAGCCATTTTCCCTGTGTCCCCGCATAGATGACATCATAACACGCCAACACCATATCGGCGTTGATACAGAACGTGGAATTGTTTTGTCAAATGTCTGGAGATTCTGAATAGAGCATGGAACAAGGTAGGCATGTTCTATAAATGACACTTTTTTAGACAGGCCGTGACACATAAAAATAACGCTAAATGTTAGCGCTTAGCGCAGTTCTTTAAAGGCCTTGTGTCCTTGATAAAATCATGCTACCCGTGCTTTTAGTCGGTGTCAATTTTTCAGGCGCAATATATAGAATTTGGCTTTCCATTCATCTTGGTTCTTGTTCCAGTTAGTCTTGGATTCTCTGTCTCTCCTTTCACCCCACCCTGGGAAATCTGTTCATCAGTAAAGTCATTCTTACTGTTTCCTTCTCCTCTACCGCCAACTCCAGACTCTGTTCCTTCCATCTTGGTGTGCCATATGCCTGGAATAGATTTACCAAGTCCACTTTTTTGAGGTTCCTTTTAACCCCTTATTCACCTGTTCAATACCCATATTGTTTAAATCACTCCAATAATAAATGTAAGTCCCTAATCCTTTGGGTGTCTTGAATAGATAGAAAGCTCTGAGGAACATGGACTGTCTCTTGTGTGTTTGTGTGCAGTGCTATGTATGTGTAATAGTGATATAGAAATAAAAAGTACATCCTTCTTCCAGTGTTCACAGTGGGTTACAACCTTACATAAACAATATCATGAGATAAAAAACAATCTTTATCAGAAAAGAAACAGCTAAAATAAAAATCATACTGCACAATACAATTATTTTACATATAAACATTCACAAATAAGAGTAACCATATTTCCTTTAGCTTCCCACAGATCAGTTCAGAACTTGTGGGTTATGTCTGTCGACCAGCAGATGGAGACAGAGATAGAAAGTAGTTCTCTGTGAGGCTCAAAGCTGAGGGGGAGGAATATGTAAAATTTGTAAATGTGCCTACTTTGGAAGAAAGGAGATTGGGAAGATATAAAGATATTTAAATACATATGTCGTATAAATGCATAGGAGGCAGGCCTCCTTCAACTGAAAAGAAGCTCTGGAACGAGGGGTGATAAGATGAAGGTGAGAGGAGATAGACAAAAGTAATCTAAGGAAATATTTCTTTATGGAAAGGATGGTGGATGCAAGGAATGGCCTTCCATTGGATGTTGTGGAGATGAGGACTGTATCTGAATTAAAGAAAACCTGGGACAAGCACAGAAAAACCTGGGACAAGCACAGAAGACCTCCGAGGGGGAGAAATGGACTGTAGAGCTTAGTAGTTGGTATAGATGGACAGACCAGATAGGTTGGATGGTCTTTATCTGCATCACTTTCTGTGTGGAATGTGGGGGAGAAAATAAGGAGTTAAGGAGAGAACCCTCAGTTGTGAAAGGGCAGAGGTACAAGGAATCCAGGAGGAAGGAGATGAAGACTGGAAGAGAAGAATAACTGCGAAAGGAAAGCAGACAAGAAGAGGAATAAGAAACAAAGAAAAAGAGTAGCAGAAAGAGAAAATATTAAAATATCTACTCTGAAGGGAAAAGCCAATGAAGGAACACTGAAACAGAAAAGATAAAGAATGGATGACATCAGCGGGGAGCAGAGAATGAGACAAAAGAGAGACGGGGAGCTGGAAAATCAACTTGGTATTTGCTGCTAGAGAATTTTAATTATCGAATATAGAGAAACTGGAGACCCAATCCAAAAGTATTACAGTCTTCATGTATAGTCCATAGACAGACGATGTTTATATTCTGAAAAAAGCTGAATCTGGAACGTTTGTCTGTTTCTGATATCTGCTTACCTTTTGTGAAGGACATACCTCAGAAGAGAGCTGGATTGCTAACATTTCATGCTAAGAAAACTTAAAAGAATGTTTCTTAGATGGCGGAAGATTGTATATATCAATACTTGGTTGCTTACCTAAATGAAATCTCTGGATCTCTTATGACAGGCAAATTTGTCTCACAGGATGATCAAAATTTTGGTAATGTTAGATTTGTATTCGACAGTACTTTGGAAAAATCAAGGTGCAATGGCTGAACTGTAACCATGCTCCTCTGCTTGTGCTTCTCCTCCACTGTTTAGCTAATGAATGCTTTATTTATTTATTTATTTATTGCATTTGTACCCCACATTTTCCCACCTATTTGCAGGCTCAATGTGGCTTACATAGTACGTCAAAGGCGTTTGCCCAGTCGGTGGATAGCAAATACAAAGTTGTATAGTGATCGTATGATGTGGAGAGTCAGAATGGATGAAGATTGCGTGATGTCTTGTTCGATCATAGTCACAGGGCCGTGCCTAGGGTCTCTGGCGCCCCCCTGCAGTTGGTCCCGCCGGCGCCCCCCCCCGAAAACGATCGCTACACTACCCGCCCTCTTCTCCCCAGATCCTTTTCCTTTTTGTTTAAATTTACCTCTCCGGCGCGCGGCAGCGTAGCGTTAGTGAGAAGGAGGCGGCGCTCCCCCGCCCCGAAGTGTCTTCTTCCCTTCGCTCAGTGTCCCGCCTTCTTCTGACGTCATTTTTGTCGTCAGAAGAGGGCGGAACCGAGCGAAGGGAAGAGACTGACACGTCGGGGCGGGGGAGCGCCGCCTCCTCACGCTACGCTGCCACGCGCCGGAGAGGTAAATTTAAACAAAAAAAAAAGGACAAGGATCTGGGGAGAAGAGGGCAAGGTAAGCATGGTGCGGCGGGGCGCCCCCCAGAGGATGGCTCCCTCCTGCCATGCTTACCTCGCTTACCGTGTCGGCACGGCCCTGCATAGTCATGCTGTGTTGGTAGGTATTTTTAACATTTTATTTTAGGAGGTTTTGCAGTTCATTTTAGAAACCAAAAAACAGATTTACGTATTTAAGTAGCGATTTTAGAAAAGATGCTATTTAAAGGCGAGATGTTCTGGGAGAACCTTCCAGATATACCGAATACCGTATTTGAGAACATCAATACGCATATTTCTTGGAAGTTTTTCCCATCAGTATTTACCCTGCTCAGAATCTGACATGGCTCCTAACGTCTCTTTTAGACCTGGGGCTTGGAGGAGCGGTTGAAGGGGAAATGTGCTGACCTCTCCGATGTTCAAAACCAACTCCCTTGGGACAGGGATCAACTTTCAGAGGCGACTCTCTAATTAGCTCACACTTGCATCTGTTTTCCACCCTTTGCATGGATATAGCCCCTCCGGACATGTACGCTTGTAGAACAGGTCTTTCTGGTATGTAGCACCATTTCTACATGTATCATTGACAGTGCTATGTGTATTTTACAAAAAGCTTAGCACTCGCTGGTTCTTTCTAAAAAAAACTGCTCTACCTTTACGTTCACAGACTGAAATGTCCTTTTTTTTTTTTTTTTGCTATCTGCACACCCTCTATCCCTTGTGCTGTAACGTTTGCTTCTCTCCCTGAAGTCAGTCATCCAAATGTAGATAAGCATTGTTCTTCCAAGGGAGTTGATTGCCACCTGGTTGATCTTTGGTTTAAACGAAGACCATATAAAACATAACACAACAGTTCATTATTTTCTTTTAATGGTCTATCAAAGCAATGCAAAATCTTTGACTTTTTCTTGACATGAAACATATCAGGAATTTGCTGCAACTCCATCTCATAGCATCTAAATTTGTAAAGCTTGGGGGGGGGGGGGGGGAGGTGTAGAGCCCAGACCCTCTGGTTTTTATTTTTCCTTTCTCTGCCCTTTAAATTTTATTAACAGTGTTGGTATATAAAGAAAATATTAAATTCTGATACAGTCAATACAAACAAAATAATGTGAACAGAAAATGGGCAGACTCCCCCCCCCCCCCCCCCCCTTTGATGCTGCTCTGCTACATGGATAGTGAAAGAGTATTCTGAATCCCTCTAGATAAGTAGGCAACCCTAGTGATACAATTCATTCACTAATTCTTTTATTACACTGGAGTGAGGTTACATTTAACATAGTTTCTGCTTGTATAGCGCTTTGAGCATTGGAGTCCAGCCTGGATCAGGCAAGATGTATAGCAGGTATTACTATGGTGCTCTCGGTGTCTCTCTTCTTCACACTGTCTCACTCCCATCTTCCACTTTCACTTTACTAGTCTTTCGTGTTTCTTTCCCCTCCCATTCTCTGTCCCCTTCACCTCAATACGTTTCCCCTTCCTTTCCTTCCCTCTTCTCCTGCCCTCTCCACTCATTCGTTTGGCCACTCTCACACTCTTGACATCCGTCTCTCTGTTTCACTGTCTTTCTTTCTCGTCCCATATATTTAATGCCTCTTTCATTTTGTCAGAGGCTTTCTCCAACCCTGAGAATTTCTATATGTACTTGTTCATAACTCAAGATTCCTGACTGTAGAAACTAGGAAATCGTCTACTAAAACTACTGCAGAAGGCACTGCGCTGCTCAGGCCTTTGCGTTCTGTGGTCTATCAGAAGACGAAATCCTGTGTGTACAGTCTGCAGCTTTAAGCAGGACTGTAGAAGGCTGGAGAGGGAGGAGCTTATATAGACGCTTACTGACTTCACTTTTTCCCTTCTCTGCAGTTATACTTTTGGAGGCTCTCTGATAAAGCTTAATGACGAAGCAGGTGCTGCTAGGCATCAGAGTTTCTCAGAGCCTGCTAGATTGCTAAGGAATGCGAGTACAATTGAATATTTTGCAAATGCCCAGAATGAGGCTATCAGCTTCCTTTTGAGCGCTCAGCAATGAGAGTATCAGGGTCTCTAGAAGAGGACCTTACTGCGCCCTCAGAACTTTCAGGGTGTTTGAGGAATGAGCTCTGGGATCTATCTCACTTTGGCATGATAAGTTTGATGTATGCAATGCTCCCTGCAATTCCTCCCCCCGACCCAATACACAGCAATAACCCAGTGCCAGGCTCAGATCACTCCAGACCAAGTCCAAAACTCTCCACGCTCCAACTCCATGAACCGTTGTGAACTAGCGCAGGACACTGGAGAGCGCTGTAGAGGAGATGCAGCTTCTGCTGACTGAAGACCCACTTCCTGTTTCTCAGATTCTTGTTCCTCTTCTTTTGATGGCAACAAGCTGATTGGTGGCTGGTGAGATCACAGGCACAGCTCTGTTGTCTGGTTGTTGGGGGTGGAGGGGAGGGGGGAGGACAAGGATGGAGATAATACAATGAGACTTGCATGAGGCTCTTGGAACCATGTGGTCAGCAGTCCAAAAAGAATTGAACCTCTCCGCTAAAGTCCACTGTTTTCATCTGGGTCCTTTTTTTTCTTTTCTTTTTTTTTTTTTTTGTTCTTCTTTTTCTCTGCAGTTCATGCCACGATCCAGAGTTATAAGCCCTTCCCAGTTAACCAGGACATATCGCCAGTTCTGAAGGGCAGACAAGGAAAAAAAACAAGTTAAATTGTAGCCCACAAAGCTAGGCCAGCTTAACTAAGATTACTGCCTGACCCATGTCATCTCTCCCCAGCTGACCAAGTTGTTCTTTTCCCATTGCTACCAAGGACATTTTCATTTCAATTTTTCTAGAAACCTCAGAACTAAGTGTAATGAGGGAAAAGCAGCACTAGATCAGGTTTTCAGGATTAACCTGCTTGTGATGATAATCAGAGGCACAAGAAAGCAGGAGGTGGAATGGAGGATGCACTGTACAACATGCTCCGCTACAATCATAAATCCTACCTACTACAGCATTACAACAGAAAGGGGCATACAACAAAGATTTCCCTCAGTATAAAAACTGTTCCAGCACTGGTCATCAGATTTCTCCCTGAACATACCACTGCAGAATCGCATCTCATCATAATATATAGACTTGGAGCCAAAAAATGTCTTTTACAAAGAGGGGGAGGTGTGGTCACAGCAGATCTTCCCAAACTTGTCCTGGGTGCTCAAGACAACCCACCATGAATATGCATGATTGAAATTTATATACTATATATTAGGTCTCCAATGCATGCAAATATACCTCATGCATATTCATGATATTTCAAAATCCTGACTGGCTGTGGGGTATAGCAGGACAAGTTTGGAAGGAAAAATTATCTTACCTGATAATGTTCTTTCCTTTAGTCACCTTTCTGATGCTGCTTTTAACTCCTAACCCTTACTCACTTGTTCAGTACCCATGTTTTATCATTCCCACCTTAGTAATTCCCTTATCCCTTATTTGTCCTGTTTGTCTGTCCTAATTAGATTGTAAGCTCTGTCGAGCAGAGACTGTCTCTTCATGTTCAAGTGTACAGTGCTGCATACGTCTAGTAGCACTATAGAAATATAAATAATACTAGTAGATGAATTCAGGAACTTGTGGATTATGACCCTCTACCAGCAGGTGGAGATAGAGGACATCAAACTCTGTCATATAGGACAGTGTGCAACCTGGTAAATCAGTATTTCCCATAACAAAGCAGAAGCAAAAATTAACCAAACATACATGTCTCCTTCCTCACAGAAACAAAGCAAGAACAATGTAATGTGGAATTTACAACACAGGAACATGCAGCAAAGTCTAAACAGAGAAATATACTAATACAGAGCAGTACACCGCTGAGCAAGGGAGGGACCCTGGATTCACCTGCTGTGACTAAAGGAAAGAAAATTATCAGGTAAGACATAATTTCTCCTTCCATGTCATCAGTAGCAGCTGAATACAGGAACCTGTGAGATGTAGCAAAGCAGTCCTCAAACAGGGTGGGACACAGAGACTCCCATGATGATAACTGAAGCTACAAAGGATGCTTCTGCACAAGCTTCAGTGTCCAAGTGATAATGCTTGGAAAAGGTATGCAAAGAGGACCATGTAGCCGATCTGCAGATTTCTTCAAGAAAATATGCTTGAGACTTGGCCCAGGATGTGAAAAGAACCCTCTTAGAGTAAGCTCTGCACAACATCGGAGGATGCTTCCCAGAAAGAATGTAAGCTGAAGAAATAGTTTCTTTAATCCAGTGAGCAATAGTTGCCTTTGATGCTGCATTGGCCTTGTTTGGCCCTGCCAGCAAAACAAGAAGGTGGTCTGAACGCCAAAAATCATTGGTGGCCTGCAGATATTGAAGGAGAACTCAGCGGATGATGGAAATCCTTACCATACTCATCCTTCCTAAATGATGGAAGAAAC
This sequence comes from Microcaecilia unicolor, assembly GCF_901765095.1. Lineage (NCBI taxonomy): Eukaryota > Metazoa > Chordata > Amphibia > Gymnophiona > Siphonopidae > Microcaecilia > Microcaecilia unicolor. Next base: position 2,468,416 of record NC_044041.1, on the reverse strand, counting down.
AACAGTTGCTTCTTGTGGAAGGAAGAAGCTTTCTCAGAAAGAAAAGACAGAACCGTTCGAATGGTAATGCTCACCTCCAAAAAAGCAAAGAAACGGATCTCTACAGGACAAGGCCTGAAGCTCTGATATTCTGTGAGCTGAGGAAATAACCACCAGAAAAAATGATTTCAAGGTAAGAATGGAACTGCGAGACTGAAAGATAATGAGAATGGCTATGTGAAGAGTAATGAAGATAAAGCGAACATGCTAAACAATTATTTCTCTTCAGTGTTCATGGAGGAAAATCCTGGAGAAGGACCGCAGTTGGCTGCCAAGGTAATGTCTGGGAATGGAGTGGATACTGTACTGTTTACGGACGAAAGAGTTTATTTTATTTTTATTTGTTACATTTGTATCCCACATTTCCCCACCTATTTGCAGGTTCAGTGTGGCTTACATTGTTCCGTAGAGGCGTTCGCCATCTCCGGTAGAGAAACAAATACAAGGAGTTGATGTGGTCGGATAAGGTTCATGTGTTATAGAAGCATTAGGAATTATAGAGAGGAAGAGTTATGTAGAGTCTGTTACAAGCTTTCGTTTCGTTGTGTTGCGGAGTTTAGGCACTTAAGTTGGGTCGATGGGGTATGCCTTTTAGAACAGGTTGGTTTTTAGTAATTTCCGGAAGTTTAGGTGGTCATATGTTGTTTTCATGGCTTTTGGTAGTCCTGGAGAATCTGAAGGTGGACAAAGCTATGGGGCTGTCTGGGATACATCCCAGGATACTGAAGGAACTCAGAGAGGTCCTGGCGGGACATGTTAAAGATTTATTTAGATCTTTAGAGACAGGAGAGGTTCCGTGAGATTGGAGACGAGCAGATGTGGTCCCTCTTCACAAAAGTGGAGACAGGGAAGAAGTGGGAAACTACAGACCGGTAAGTCTCATGCCGGTGGTAGGAAAAGAAATGGAGTCGCTGCTGAAAGGATAGTTAACTTTCTAGAAGCCGACGGGTTACAGGACCCGAGGCAACATGGCTTTATCAAAGGAAAATCCTGCCAAACTAATCTTATTGACTTCTTTGGGTGACCAAAGAACTGGATGAAGGACATGCGCTAGATGTAATCCACTTGGACTTCAGCAAAGCCTTTGATACAGTCCCCCACAGAAGACTCGTGAATAAACTGAAAGGGTTGAACTTAGCACCGAAAGTGGTGAACTGGATAAGAAACTGGTTGACCGACAGGTGGCAGAGGTTGGTGGTAAATGGAATCCACTCGGAGGAAAGGAAGGTGAGCAGTGGAGTTCCTCAGGGGTCGGTGCTGGGGCCTATTCTGTTTAATATATTTGTGGGAGATATTGCTGAAGGGTTGAAAGGAAAGGTGTGCCTTTTTGCGGATGACACGAAAATAGCCAATAGAGTGGATACCCTGGAGGGAGTAGAAACAATGAGAAGGGATCTCCGAATGTTAGAAGAAAGGTCGAGGATCTGGCAATTAAAATTTAATTGAAAATCCAAACACAGCCTCACACTTAACTATGTATATTTGATGTAGAACACTCACTCTGCTATGAAACCTATAACTTCTGTTTAAACTTAATGATGGAGAAAAAAAGCCATCAGAGTCGCCACCCAGCCAGCCCAACTCAGCAGGCTATAAGGCGTAGGCTCGGCGTGCCATAGGGTTACCATATGGCTTCAGAAAAAGGAGGACAGATTATGCCAGTCTGGGTTTTACTTTCATTGCTTTCAATGGAAGCAAAACCTGGACTGGATCAATGTGTCCTCCTTTTTCTGGAGCCATATGGTAACCCTAATCATGAAGCTTTTAAAAAACTCCATCAAATTTTACTCATTATAATATCAACCAGAAAGTTTCTATCTCAATATTTAATCTTTTGGTTTGCAGTCGTTTGTGTCTACCCTCCTGTAGATCAATGATAATTTATATAGTGTCTATTCCAAATGTTGTGGCTACCACTTTCAAGAGTGCAGACCAAGGAGCAGGGTTGCCAGGTGGAAAATATTTTTCCAGCCTAAAGGAGCCCAAAATCCAGCCCAAAACCCGCCCAAACTCAAACCCCGCCCCTGACACCCCCGCCCCCGCCGTCATCAACCCCGCCCCCGCCGTCATCGGCCCCGCCTTCCCCGTCACTAACCCCGCCTCCCACGTCACTAACCCCGCCTCCCACGTCACTAACCCCGCCTCCCACGTCACTAACCCCGCCCACCGCGGCCGAAAAAGCCACCTAAAAAAACCGCCCGAAGCACAAAAACCAGCCCAAAAAACCGCAACCCGCCGCGGGCAAAAATTTCCCGCGGCGGGTCGCGGAAAACCGCCCAATTGGGCGGTAAAACCGCCCACCTGGCAACACTGCCAAGGAGGTATGATTGAGAACAGGAGACGGCATGACATCAGAAAGTTGAAGCCAATTAGGTTAGTCTCAGTTTCCTCTCCCTTGCGCAGCCGTTTTTCCACGTACACTCAAAACAAAGCAATCATATGAGCTGCTGCATCCACGTAGTTCTTTATTGTTGATGGCATTTTTATTTAATCTCACTTATATTTTCAAACATGCTGGCTTGTGCAGCATACGGATGTACACCAAGGAAGTATAATAACGGAATAACTTTTCATAGGTAGAGTAGTAATTTGTTATAAATTGGAATCAGTGCATCATTTGGAGAGGCTGGTATAGGGACACCCTTGCATGTGTTATATTCGTGTAGAGATTTTTTTTCTCCTGGTAAAGGGCCAGTAAAACAGACATCATGTTATGAGAATCGGGTGCTCAACATTCAGAGTTTCTATCTATTTATTTATTTTCTTACTTATGGCAGCTATATTCCAAACTAAACATGAATTAGGTTGAAACCCAGGAACATTTAAAATCTGTTTTTCCTGTGCCTAGATCAAAAGAGAAAGATGGTTTGTGGGAACTTGCTCCTTTTTTTTTGAATGCAGTAGTATATTATAAAAAATTCACTTAATATTGTTTCTTACTACTATTTAAAAGAAAGATATTAAATAATGAGGGCAGAGCTACCTTCATGCTGAAGTCCAGTCTAAATGTGCCAACATTTTTCAGTTCTGTGATTATATACTTATTTCTTCTTCAGGTCTGGTTGGTTGTAAAAGGCATTTTTTTTGGTGGGGGGGAGAGGGGGGTTAATATTTGTCTCCCGGTCATGTGTTTGTATATAGATGAGTCCTAGGAATAATGATGGTTAAGGGAAAGCTGCAGTAGAAAAGATGGAGCTGAATGACATTTATGTGTTCCACATGGTGATGCACAGCTTGATGGGATTTCCTTGTTGTAAGACTGGAGTAAATCATTTCTTAGCTTCTTGTTTAAAATTAACCAAGAAGGAACAAATCTGGTAAAGGGGAAATGAGGCAGCATGAGTTCAGCCAACAAAACCTAGCCTTAAAACTATTAGCTGCTTGATCGACGTCAAGCTTCCTAATAGGATTTGAAAACAGCATTTTCTCAGTTATTAGCCAAATGCGAATACAGTTATAATGTTAATAAGTTTTGGATGTTACTGAATTCTATTATTCTGTCTTGCTGTATTTCCAGTTTTGGCACAGTATAATTCATCACAAGGAGAAAATATAAGAATACCAATGGATTGCATGAGAGATCTGCATGAAAGAAAATATTTATTTTTATTATTTTGACTTATGAAAACCACTTGTCCCTGAAACACGCTCAAAACAGAATAATCCATTTGTACAAAAGTGAAGAGGTGAAGATGTCTATAAAATAATGAGTGGAGTGGAACGGGTGGACGTGAATCACTTGTTTACTTTTTCCAAAAATACTAGGACTAGGGGGCACATAATGAAGCCACAAAGTAGTAAATTTGAAACTAATTGCAGAGAAAATATTTCTTCACTCAACGTGTAATTAAACTCTGGAATTCGAAGCCAGAGAATGTGGTAAAAGCAGTTTAGGATAACTTCCTAAAAGAAAAGTCCATAAGCCATTATTAAGGGAAGGGAAGGGAAAATGATCCAGTATTTTACCTTCTCTCTCCACCCCACACACACACACATGGTCCAGCATTTTACCTTCTTTCCCCCCCCATCCCCCCACACACACATATGGTCCAGTATTTTACCTTCTCTCTCCACCCCCCCATCCCCCCACACACACATATGGTCCAGTATTTTACCTTCTTCCCCCATCCCCCATCCCCACACACACACATATGGTCCAGTATTTTACCTTCTCTCTCCACCCCCCCATCCCCCCACACACACATATGATCCAGTATTTTACCTTCTCTCTCCACCCCCCCATCCCCACACACACACACATGGTCCAGTATTTTACCTTCTTCCCCCCCCTCCCCCATCCCCACACACACACATATGGTCCAGTATTTTACCTTCTCTCTCCACCCCCCCATCCCCACACACACACACATATGGTCCAGTATTTTAACTTCTCTCTCCACCCCACAAATAGTTCAGCATTTACCTTCTCTTCCCCACAAATCAGAAATAAGCCAACATCTCTCATTTATCTCTCTATCCCCCCCCCCCCCCCCCCCCCGTGTACCTTTTAAAAGTTTTCTTGTCTGTAGCAGTCGGTGACAGAGAGAAGGCTCTAGGGTTGGCGCAAGCAGGATGTATGAATCGTCGCTCGCCAGCACCGACCACTAGAGACAAGAAGACTTCTAAAAAGATACTCTCCTTTTGGCACAAATGAAGCTGGCTATGTTAATAAATGACCCTGCGGAACACCTGTGCACCAGGCCACCGGTTGAAAAATGCTGACCTAGTGCATTGATGTTATACAGTGGATGCAGTATCCATGTAACCTCAAGTCTATCCTACACACAGAGTTGCCAGATTGTTAAGCAGGATAAGTAATAAAGTGATGCTTACTTGCCATGAAGAACAAAGATCCTTTATTTGTGAAAGCATGAAGAGAAGGAAGCACATGTCCTTAATGTACCTATCACTATGGATTAATACCAGGAGCATATACATTGTCACACACGTGCGTACATATATAGAGAAAGGCTGAATCCCAGGAAAATGCATTGAAATGAATATTTACTTTTATTTATTTAGGATAATCATATGTACCCCTCCTTTCCCCAGACAGTCACACTGCGATCGTGCCAGGTCCTTCTGACCTGAATTGGCCACTGTTGGAAGCAGATGGACCATCGCTCTGACCCAGTATAGGTATTATGTTTTTATCTCCTGCTGGATTAGTCGAGGGGGCTCTTCCTTTAGCTCAGCAATTGAATCCCTGTTTATCAGTCAGAAAGTTGCCAGTGTGAAACCTTCATAAAAATGGAACGGCATTTTCACTGGTGCTGGTGCAGTACTTTAGAACAGGATCTGCCGATGTACTGCCTGTTCCACAATACAGACCCCATGTGCTGGTTATTTCCAGCACAGAATTCCATTTTACAAACTAAAGGGTCCCTTTTACCAGCTGTGGGAAAAGGGGGCCAGTGCTGGCTTCGGCGAATGTATCGAGGCCCCCTTTTACCGCAGCTGGTAAAAGGGAAGTCTCGCCTCCCTGCAGGAAATAGCCGTACAGCAAGTAAAGCACTTACCACGCAGCCATTTGGGGGGGGGGGGGGGGGCCGAGCCCTTACCATCATCCATTGAAGTGGCGGTAAGAGCTCCTGCATTAACCCAGCGGTAACTGGGTAGCGTGCAGCACTGCCCGATTACCGCTGGGTACATTTTTGTAGCGCCGGAAATGAACGCCCACTAGGAGTGGGAAGTACTGCTGGGCTGCTGCAGTGGTGCTTCCTGTACGTCCTACCAATCTTCTTACCCTCCATACTCTTCCCCTACCTCTTCTTCATCGCTCCACTTCCTTACCTACCCTATCCTTTCTCTCATACCTCTTTTATCCCATTTACCCTTGTTCATTTGTCCTACCACATACCTCCTTTGTTGATTCAGATACTACGGATTGTATTCTCTGTTACTATGTAAGCCACATTGAGCCTGCGATGAGAGGGAAAGCGCGGGATACAAATGTAATAAATAAATAAGCCCGCGTTGGGCTCACCACCGCTTAGTAAAAGGAGCCCTACGGGGCACAACAAGGGACATGACATCATTGTGGCAGCAAAGGAACATCCCTGTTATGAAATGACCCTAGGTGTCCATGTGGAGTGAACATAGTAACATAGTAGATGACGGCAGAAAAAGACCTGCATGGTCCATCCAGTCTGCCCAAGACAAACTCATATGTGTATACCTTACCTTGATTTGTACCTGCCTTTTTCAGGGCACAGACCGTACAAGTCTGCCCAGCAGTATTTCCCGCCTCCCAACCACCAGTCCCGCCTCCCATCACCGGCTCTGGTACAGACCGTATAAGTCTGCCCTCCCCTATCCTAGCCTCCCAACCACCAACCCCTCTTCCCCCCACCTGAGTGAAGGTCCAAGGGACCCTGGTTCAAATCCCACTTCAGCTCTTTCTGACCTTTTTTTTTTTTTTTTTTAATTGTGAGTCTGAATGTCGACCACTTCACTACCCTTCAGGCTTGCAGGTGTCTATATATATTCAGGTGCACTAGGTATTTTTCTGTCCCTGGAGGGCTCACAATTTAAAAAAATATATCACAGAGTTGAAGTGGGATTTGAATCGTGTCCCCTGGGTCTTAGTCCCCTGCTCTAACAATTCGACTACTCCTTCACTCCACATGGAAGTCTATTAAGAAGTTAATGTATAAAACATTTTAGCACCATCAACATCCACAGTGCCTGCAGCTGTCACAGAGTCCAGTATTCCTTACCCATTTCACATTCCAGGGAGGGTGGGGGACAGCGACCACTGGGGGATTAAGGAGGTGATTTGCCTTAATCTCTTTACAGGAAAGCTGCACAACTGGAGAACCTCTCTGTGACTTGGATGGGTACCAGGTCTAAATACCAATGTCTATTTTTTTGCACACAGACGTCCCTTCCCCTTCTAAAATCGGGTTGGATGTCTATATTTTAGCCCCTCCCTAGTCCCACCCAGACCACGCCCCCTTGCCCTGTGGACGTACTGAAGTTTTAGAGGTTCATATCCTGGTTTATAAAATTGGGATTTGGCCATCTATGCAATAAGGATGTCAAAATGCTGGTTTGAAAATGTCAGAAACATGAATAGAGCTTCTAACATAACGGCCACATGAGCTAAAAGATGCAGATATACACTTAGCTAAATATTTACAGGTACAGAGTCATAAAACGCGTCTAAAGACACCCACAGAGAGAGGGGAGTAGAGAGGGAGAATCCTTGTCCGTAATATCTGTATACTCACTCCACATCCCGTTTACGGATTGTTTTCCCAGAGGCCATGACTTCTGCCACTTTGGACACAATAGGATCATAGTTCATGCTGGCCACAGCAATTACCTCATCACTCCTGCAACAAAGTACATAAATACATAAATATTGCCATACTGAGAAAGACCAAAGGTCCATCAAGCCCAGCATCCTGTTTCCAACAGTGGCCAATCCAGGTCACAAATACCCGACAAGATCCCAAAAAAAGTACAAAACATTTTATACTGCTTATCCCAGTTATAGTGGATTTTCCCCAAGTCCATTTAATAATGGTCTATGGACTTTTCCTTTAGGAAGCCGTCCAAACCTTTTTTTCAAACTCCACTAAGCTAACCACCTTTATCACATTCTCTGGCAACGAATTCCAGAGTTTAATTACAAGTTGAGTGAAGAAAACCTTTCTCCAATTCGTTTTACATTTACTACATTGTAGCTTCATCGCATGCCCCCTAGTCCTAGTATTTTTGGAAAGCGTAAACAAGACATAAGTAATGCCACACTGGGAAAAGACCAAGGGTCCATTGAGCCGAGCATCTTGCCAACGACGGCGGCCAATCCAGGCCAAGGGCACCTGGCCAGCTTCCCAAATGTACAAACATTCTATACATGTTATTCCTTCACACCTACCCGTTCAACTCCACTCATTATTTTATAGACCTCTATCATATCTCCCCTCAGCCGCCTTTCTTTTGTCTGATTTTTATTTTTATTTAAGGACACCTGATCTACTATGGTCTCTTTTGCAACCTATCGGGATACCCTATCTTCCCTATTTTGGTGATATCTTTGAAAGATACCTTATCCCGAACCATGCGCTTTTGAGCGACTGTCGGCCTTCCCCCCGTTTCTAGTTTAAAAGCTACTCTATCTCCTTTTTAAATGCTGATGCCAGCAACCTGGTCCCACCCTGGTTAAGGTGGAGCCTATCCTTTCGGAATAGACTCCCCCTTTCCCAGAATGTTGCCCAGTTCCTAACAAATCTAAAACCCTCCTCCCTGCACCATCATCTCATCCACGCATTGAGACTCCGGAACTCTGCCTGGACACATCACCCCGTGCTCTACACGTGTCCCCTGTCTGGGGGAGACACACAGAGTGAGACCCCCAGGACACACGTCTCTATGTTGTACAACAATCTCCCTGTATCCAAGATATACTGAGTGGGAAAGAGCAGCTGGGTGACCACATGGGCAATATTTTTGAGGTTCTCATGGTTTCTCATTAGGATGTTTGTCGGTGATTCCAGTGTATTGTACAGATAATAAAGGTGCCCGGTGAGAATGACTCAACCAACCTTGAGCATACATCCTCTGAAGAGATGCGAAGAAGTGCTTCGGTCTGCAGGACAGTTCATACTAACCGTGTGAGGATGTCAGGAGTCAAAGGGCTGGTGTAATCAGAGCACACCGAACATCTGAATAAAACCTTTAGCACAGATACTTCATTTCCATGTTAAATTTCTACTTAACTCCTGATGTAATAAAGTGATGAAATGCATAGCGCACTAAAGAAAAAAAATCTACTCTAAATTGTCATTCAGTGATAAAATCAGTACAAAATTGCATTGTAGCTTAGAAATGTACTACTCCCAATATATTCAGGTTATTGATTTTGTGAAGCGTAAAGGTCTTCAGGGTCTGAGCGCTAGTAGACGCCCTTTGGAAACGGCCCTGGGAGGTTTGGAGGGTTGTGGGCCAATCACAGGCATTTATAATTCTTTATTAGTTATATATGATACTATCTCTCCTCATGGGTATATCAGCTAACCCATGGCACTTTTCACTCTGTGCTTCTGACACGTGCAGGAGACCGGCTCCTCCGAAGAATACCAGTAAGACACTGGTTTCCTCCATCACCAGGACAGGCCTTCCACCCTGATGTCAGCTGATAAGCAGTGCTCCAGTATCATCTGTAGGAAAATGCAGGTTTCTTCCCTGTGTTTCCCAGGTCCCACATCAATGACATGAATTAAAATGAAGAAGAAAAGAAAGCATCACCCAGGAGAGTCGAGGCAACAGTGTAGATCAAGTCCCAAGCTGCAGAGTATGAGAGAATGAAGCCATCGCCTGCCCGATGCATTTCAAATTCCAAATCCAGAACAACCAGAAAAGCAGAAGAAAGGAGGAAGTTAACCTGTTGACTTCTGATGGTACCAAAGAAAACAAATCCGTGTCTGTAAGTAACACGCTTGGCATTTACCTAAAATCCACTGTCTTTTGAGTTCTCTGACATTATAAACTAATTGTACCCAGATAGATTAAAAAAAGAGCAAGTCTCCTTCAAGGTTATATCCACTGATTGCAGCCTGCAGAAAGGCAGGGACAGTGGCAACTTGAGTTGTACCCTCCCTCCCTGACACAATCACAGGATCTCGTGCAGTCACTGAGCAGTTCACTCTGTGTTAGGGGGTGACAAGTGAACCCCATTGCTTCACTGATCAGTATGACTGTTCTTAGCTAGGGACCCTTAAGTGTGACCTCCTGGACTGAGGTGAGCCCTGAACAGGGACACCAGCTGGTGGTGACTGAAGAGAGATAAAATTAGGGGGGCAGTGACAATAGTACCTGGTCATGGCAAAGCATAAGGAAACCTTAACTTTAAATTAAAGTTTTTCCTGCCAGGTTCTGAATTATCTGCTCCCTGCAGGCTTCTGTCACAGCAGCTCATGACTGAAAGCTTCCAGTGTGATGTCTGGGAAGCAAAGAAGCATTCCAGATGCAAACCAGCTGAAAATGTATTCAAGAAAAATTTAACTGAAAGGTTTTTGCTTCAGATGGGGCCAAGGGCTATGTAGCAGTTGGTTATGTTGAAATACTATAGATTCAGTGTAACTGAAACTGTTAAGAATGTTCTATTTTTGATGCTGACAGGCATTGGTAATGAAAGTCTTTAGTTGTGACACTTCCTAAAGAGAGGGAGGGAGAGGGAGGTACCATGTATCGCAGTCAGCAGGTTAATGCCTTTTTCCCCCCAAAAGATTAAAACCATGCCTTCACCAGAGCTGCCGCCTCATCTGAAGAAGCTCCACCCACTTTTGTGATGTCATAGCACATGTCGCTCATGAGCAGAAACATAACTATGCAAAAGGCCCTCCGTCTGGTGAGCTTTTCTACAAATGTTCCACCATGGTACGATATGTGTATTGGGCTGTAGAAGGTCCTGAGGCTCTGTCCTGGTGTGATGCATGCCCTGCGCTGTGTATGTACTAATGTCCCACAGGTGTGTTATGCTACCGAAGTTGCTCCCTTACTCACAACACATTCAGTGGTGGATCTGTCCACTCTGTGTGCATTACAGAGAGCGAGGGCACTTCCACAAGACTCAGGCTGCTAAATTCCTCCATGATCTCTTTGTTCTGGCTCCTTCCAGAACGTTCCCTGGAATCTGATCTGTTAATGAATTGTATTGCAGTAGTTATCAATCCCTGTCCCTGGGAACCCCCCCAGCTAGCCTGCTATTCAGGATTTCCATAATGCATGGGAATATTTGTATGCAAATGTATCTCATGCATTTGATTTGTGGATATCCTGACAATCAGGAGAATGTCTGAGATTGGGAAGTACTGGGATAGTGGATGAGGGTAGTTTGACTGATGGCATATAAGCATATCTGTCCATACACGTGTAAATGCCAAATCCCCCCCCCTCCCCCCATTCTGTAAGCCTGCGCATGTTTTACAGGTAGGCAGAGTCAGGGCGGGCTTCACACATATCGACAGGATCCGTGCCTATCTCATACCAGCTCTATGGCTGCCGTGAGCGTATGGTGCGTACAGAGCCGGTCCTTCAAGGACAGTAGGTGCCCTTCTTCCTCTGTAGAACAGATGCCACACAGTCCACCCTCTTAGGGGGCCCCAATGCCACGCAATGAGAGTTTATCCTATAATGGCACTTGGCAGCCCACGTTCTAACACGCCTAATGTTTCCATGCCCCCAGGTGTAAATGTGGCAAGGGTGAGCACGATTCAAGAATTTGTACGTGTAAGTGGTGGCACAGCCCATGTCCCCCCCCCCCCCCCCCCCCCCCTCCATGCTCCACTCATGCAAATACCTCCTTGTATGTTTGTGCTATGCCCTTACAAAAAACACTTGGATGCTTTCCTGCCTGTCACTGGGATTCTGGACTTTTACACGCTCAAGCGTAATGTGGCACCTTTGTTTGCAATTGCTCGTTTAACGCCTGCTATGTCTGACATCACAAAAGGAACTGCGATGGAATTACAGCTTTCAGGCCAGGCTAGAGAAGCCATGAAGGCAGGAGGCAGCCCTAGGATCCAGCAGGCAGAAGATCCCGAGGTGATTATCCTGAACCAAAGAGTCATCTGAAGGACAGGTTACCTCCATAGGTCTATGCACGTTGCCATCCTATTATAGGACAAGAATCTCCGCTTTGGCTTCCTAAACAGCAAAATAATGCACATGTAGTTCCTTCTATTAAGTTACTTCTTATTAGTTTTAAAGCAGCAGGTCTGGTCCCCTGTAATGATTTGTTAGCAGACTGTAGGAAGAAATGCAGTTGGAGAGTTCAATTAAACCCTTAATACAATGGTTCCCAAGCTGTGGATCAACACCATGGGCGTTATCGGGAGAGTGGACTTAATAAATAACTAAATAAAATGGGGTCTCAGAAACCACCCCCAGCCTTCAGTGTGACCTATGCTGAAGACATCATGGGACTTGGAAGCAAAGATTGTCATAAGGAGGAGAAGCAGCCAAGATTATCACCAATGCAAATTTATTGAAAGTTGACCCAACTCGGCCGAGTTTCAGCACAAGTGCCTGCATCAAGGGTCATCCACAGGGCCGCCAAGAGACTGGGCTGGGCCCCTGAGGTTGCTGCCACCGCTCCCCCCTCCACCCCCCCACCCCCGGTCCGCCACTGGGCCCCACCCCCTGCATTGATATCACAGTGCCTCTCACCTCCGTATGAAAGCGCTGCAGGCAGCAGGGCAGCAGATCGCCTCCCTTCGGCCCTCCTTCTCTCCTTGTGTCCCACCCTCGCGGAAGTTACATCAGACAAGGGCGCGGCACAGGGAGGGAAGGAGGCCCAAAGGGAGGCGATCTGCTGCCTGCAGCGCTTTCACACGGAGGTGAGAGGTGCTGCGATTTCAATGCAGGGGGCCCGGCCCGGTTTCAGACGGTCGATGACGGAGGGCCTGCGGCACCGGGCCCCCCTTGGAGGCCCAGGCCTAGAGAATTTAGTCCCCCCTGCCCCCCTCTCGGCGGCTATAGTCATCCATTTCTCAAGAAATCAAGGCACAGCACAAAGTTCTGTCTCCTCGCAGTGAACTGAAATTTCACTCACCGCACCGATCGACAATCAGTGCATTGTGAGGACAGAGAAGTTTGGGCTTTTGTGGTCCCATTTATGAGGTTACCCTGGCTGGTTAAGAGCTGAATATTGGCTGACTCTGCCCCTGGAGTGCCCACAAAATAGCAGCTTTTGTATTGGGTACTAACTGGACATTTTCAGGGCCCAGTTAGCCATGGACAGCTGATTTAAATCACCAATAGGTTCTCCTGGCCACTTAAATCATTTTTAATATCGGGCTCATGAATTCTATAACCTACCCATTTAAATATTTGACACTCCTATGCCTGCCCATGTCCTTCCCCCTGTGTCTAGAGGCCAAGAACTTCCTGGTAGAATGCGTTATGGAAGTAATTCTTGGGGATAATATTAACAAAAAAAAAGGGTTTCACGTAAGTACTAAGTTGTCAGCTGACAATTCCTCTCAAACTTGGGAGCTTATACTGTATTTAGACCTTGCCATTCAAATACCAAAAGCCATAAGAAATACCACTGACTATCTATAGTTCAAAACCCACCTATTCAAAAAATTGTTCAACTAACTCAAACAATCTATCCATCACCTCCCCACGCAATAAATGTTAAAACACCCATGTAATGTCACCTAAATATAAACTCTAAGCCACTTTGAACTGAAATCTGTTTTCGGATAACAGTGGGATACAAGAATGCATAAATAAAATACATAAAAATTGCCCAGATTTAAGTAGGTGCCTTGCACTGAAAATCTTTAAGAAGCTGCCTGACTTTTTCTTCACTATAACCAGGGCTTTTTTTGAGGGGGTACTTGGGGGTACTGAGTACCAGCACCTTTTTCATTGTCTGCTAAAATTGGCCCATGGCCCCAGGTTTTAATAAAAGAGCTCAGTCCCTACACACTAATTCTGCCTTGTCATAGGTTCTGTGACTGGTTGCAGGGGGCCTGGCTACTGTGGAATGGGTCCCTCAGTGATCACCCCACCCCTGAAGGGTGGCCTGGCATTTGAGTACCAGCACCTATTTTGTTAGAAAAAATGCACTGACTATAACTCTGCTTCCATAGGCCATGGCCCACTTTTCAGGCACCTCAGAGGAGTCTCTTTAGGTTTCTAGATGCAAAACCTAGGAAGATAAACCCTGTTAACCCTGGTCCCGAGTGCTTAGTATGCTACAGGGAGCAGTGAGGCAGTTTCATATTCCCTGCCTGCCTGCTGCACTGATACATTATATCCTGCAGTGTCCGTGACGATGACGAGGAAGGTAAGAAGCCACTGTACCTTGTATAAAACGCCACAAATTTAAGTTCATCAAGATCCCCCTGGACAATGACATCATCAAATCCTTCCCCATGGCCTGTAAAAAATGAAAAAGGAAAGGAAATGTCTCCTGAGGCATCAGCACAGAACTGCCAGGACGACACGGCAACATTGGTCACGGGCGTCCAGGAGAAGCAAATGTAAGCTCCGCCCCCTGAGAGCCAGCCACAACCTACGTTTACCGTAACTTTGTAGTCGCTAAGGCCGATACCTCAGTTGCAGGTTACTCTCAGAGAGACGAGCCCATAAAATAAGGGATGAAGTAACATAGTAACATAACATAGTAGATGACGGCAGAAAAAGACCTGCACGGTCCATCCAGTCTGCCCAACAAGATAACTCATATGTGCTAATTTTGTGTATACCCTACTTTGATTTGTACCTGTGCTCTTCAGGGCACAGACCGTATAAGTCTGCCCAGCACTATCCCCGCCTCCCAACCACCAGCCCCGCCTCCCACCACCGGCTCTGGCACAGACCGTATAAGTCTGCCCAGCACTATCCCCACCTCCCAACCTCCAGCCCCGCCTCCTGATCTTGACTAAGCTCCTGAGGATCCATTCTAAGATATGTAAGGGGAATATCTAGCACAGGGGCGTAGCCAGACACCCAATTTTGGGTGGGCCTTGGCCCAAGATGGGTGGGCAGAAGAACCCCACCCCGTCTCACAAGTGATTTGGTCTCTCCCTGTCTTGCCTGCATGCCATATGGTCTTTAAAGCATCCCTACTCTCCCACATACCTTTTAAATAGTAGATTTTCACCAACGAGCAGCACCTAATACACACTCTCATGTTGGCCCCACAGCCTTCCCTTTGATGCAAATTCCTGTTTCTGCATAGGCAGGAATACAGCTGTGGGGCTGGTGCAAGCAGTATGTATCAGTAGCTGTTCGCTACAGGCGACGATCTGCTATTTACAAGGTATGCAGGAGGGACAGTTGTTAAGAATTTTCAGCTGGTGAGGCTTGGGGATCCCTGCCAGCCACATCATAGGTATGGTGCTACTGGGTGGGTCTGAGCCCATAGTGGGTGGGCCTGGGCCCACCCTTGGCTACGCCACTGATCTAGCATACAGAAGGATGAGGTAAGGTAAAATTATGTATAATCATACCTGATAATTTTCTTTCCATTAATCATAGCTGATCAATCCATAGACTGGTGGGTTGTGTCCATCTACCAGCAGGTGGAGATAGAGAGCAAACTTTTGCCTCCCTATATGTGGTCATGTGCTGCCGGAAACTCCTCAGTATGTCGATATCAAAGCTCCATCCGCAGGACTCAGCACTTAGAGAATTACACCCACGAAGGGACACTCTGCCCAGCTCACCACCGCCGAAACGGGGGAGGGGAATTAACCCAGCTCATCCCCACACAAGTGGGGGAGGGGAATCCGTCCAGCTCATCCCCGCGGAGCGGGGGAGGGACACCACACCCGCCGATGCGGGGGGATCTGGCTTATCCTGCAACCGCAACAGCGGGAGGAGCTGACTGACCCTAACACCGCCGAAGCGGGAGGGGTACAAAGCTGCCCTACAGCCGCACGAAGCGGGAGGGAGTGCCGGCAGAATTTAAATCTCAATCCAGCCCCGTAAAACGGAGGGGAGAGGAATGCAGCAGCTCACTGTAACACAAACTCGTCTCAACTCTTGAAGAATCCAAGTGAAGGAAGAACTTGAACACGAAGTCTTTCTGAAGTAACTGAAGACTAAACTTGAACCTGAAATGCAACCAGAATAAAAACAGTACAGATATCTGGGAGGGGCTATGGATTGATCAGCTATGATTAATGGAAAGAAAATTATCAGGTATGATTATACATAATTTTACCTTCCATATCATCAAGCTGATCAATCCATAGACTGGTGGGATGTACCGAAGCAGTACTCACCCAGGGCGGGACATAGAAATCCCTGACCTCAACACTGAAGCTCCAAACCGGGCCTCCGCCCGTGCAGCCACAGTCAACCGGTAATGCTTGGAGAATGTATGAGCCGAAGCCCAAGTTGCCGCCTTGCATATCTCTTCCAAGGAGACGGATCCGGCCTCTGCCATCGAGGCCGCCTGAGCTCTCGTGGAGTGAGCCTTCAGCTGGATAGGCGGCACCTTCCCCGCGGCCACATAAGCCGCTGCAATGGCTTCCTTGACCCATCTTGCCACTGTAGGCTTAGCAGCCTGCAGACCCTTACGAGGACCTGCAAACAGGACAAACAGATGATCCGATTTCCGGAAATCATTGGTCACTTCCAAGTATCTGCTGATGACTCGTCTCACATCCAGATATTTAAGAGCAGAGTACTCCTCTGGGTAGTCCTCCCTACGAAAGGAAGGGAGACAGAGCTGCTGATTCACATGGAAGCGAGAAACAATCTTGGGCAGAAAGGAAGGCACTGTGCGAATAGTCACTCCTGCCTCAGTGAACTGCAGAAAAGGCTCTCGACATGAGAGCGCCTGGAGCTCGGAAACTCTTCTGGCTGAAGTGATAGCCACCAAAAAGACTGCTTTCAACGTCAGGTCTTTCAGAGATGCCCTCGACAAGGGTTCAAAAGGCGGCTTCTGCAATGCTCTTAGCACCAGGTTGAGATTCCACGCAGGCACCACTGAGTGCAGAGGAGGGCGCAGGTGATTAACTCCCTTGAGAAAGCACACCACATCTGGCTGTGAAGCCAGGGAAGCACCCTTCAGGCGGCCCCTGAAGCAAGCCAGAGCCGCTACCTGGACTTTAAGGGAACTGAGCGACAGGCCTTTCTCCAGACCTTCTTGCAGGAACGCCAACACTGAAGAAATTGGAGCAGTGAAGGGAGAAAGAGAGCCTGCTTCACACCATGCTGCAAAGATACGCCAAACCCTGGCGTAAGCAGTAGAAGTAGAGCGCTTCCTCGCTCTCAGCATAGTGGCGATGACCTTGTCTGAGAAGCCCTTCTTCCTCAGACGCTGCCGCTCAATAGCCAGGCCGTAAGACCAAAGGGGGAGGGATCCTCCATCACCACGGGACCCTGATGTAACAGGCCCTGTTCCACTGGCAGTCGCAGAGGATCGTCCACTGAGAGCCTGATCAAGTCCGCATACCAGGGACGCCTGGGCCAATCCGGACCCACCAGGATTACCCTGCCGGGATGCTTTGCCACCCGGTCTAGCACCCTGCCCAACATGGGCCAGGGCGGGAA
Source organism: Microcaecilia unicolor (assembly GCF_901765095.1). Lineage (NCBI taxonomy): Eukaryota > Metazoa > Chordata > Amphibia > Gymnophiona > Siphonopidae > Microcaecilia > Microcaecilia unicolor. Next base: position 2,451,349 of record NC_044041.1, on the reverse strand, counting down.
CACATAGAGGAGCTCTTGTGTCGGCCACTGTTGGAGAAGAGCATCTACTCCCAGGGATCGAGGGTCCCGTCCTCTGCTGAAGAAGCGCGGCACTTGGCAATTGGCCGATGACGCCATCAGATCTAGGCTCGGCTGGCCCCAGCGCTTCGTGATGTCCAAGAACGCCTGAGCAGATAGCTGCCACTCTCCGGGCTCCAAGGTATGGCGACTGAGAAAGTCCGCCTTGACATTCATGACTCCGGCAATGTGGGCCGCTGAAAGCTGCTCCAGGTTCGCTTCCGCCCACTGGCAAAGATACATAGCCTCCTTGGCTAGAGGGGCGCTCTTGGTACCTCCCTGGCGGTTGACATAGGCCACAGCCGTGGCATTGTCCGACAGGACCCGTACAGGCTTCCACACCAGTACCGGGATGAACTCCAAAAGCGCCAACCGAATGGCTCTGAGTTCCAGGAGGTTGATAGACCACTTTGCCTCTGCAGGAGACCAGGGCCCCTGCGCTGTCCTTCCCAAGCAGTGGGCTCCCCAGCCCGACAAAGAGGCGTCCGTCGTGACGACAATCCACTCTGGGGTCACCAGAGGCATTCCCGCAGACAATTTGTCTGTCTGCATCCACCAGCTCAGCGCCTTGCGCACTGCTGGGTCCAAGGGAAGTCGCACAGCATAATCCTCCGACATCGGAGTCCAGCGCTGCAGCAAGGAGTGTTGAAGTGGTCTCATATGAGCCCTGGCCCAGGGCACCACTTCCATCGTGGCCGTCATAGAGCCCAACAGCTGCACATAGTCCCAAGCCCGAAGAGGAGAGGCTCCCAGGAACTGGTCCACCTGAGCCTGAAGTTTGACAATCCGATTGTCTGGCAGGAACACTCTGCCCACTTGGGTGTCGAATCGAACTCCCAGGTACTCCAGGGACTGAGTCGGGCGCAGCTGGCTCTTCTCCCAGTTGATGATCCATCCCAGGGAGCTCAAAAGAGCAACTACCCGGTCCACAGCTTTGCCGCACTCTGCATAAGAGGGGGCTCGGATCAACCAGTCGTCCAGATAAGGATGGACTTGTATCCCTTCCTTTCGTAGGAAGGCCGCGATGACCACCATTACTTTGGAAAAGGTCCGCGGAGCAGTAGCCAACCCGAATGGGAGGGCTCTGAACTGGAAGTGTCGTCCCAGGACTGCAAAACGCAGGAAGCGTTGATGAGGAGGCCAGATGGGAATATGCAGGTACGCTTCCTTGATGTCCAAGGAAGCCAAGAACTCTCCTGCCTTCACTGCCGCTATAACAGAGCGGAGAGTCTCCATGCGAAAGTGCCGCACTTTCAAGGCCCGATTGACCCCTTTGAGGTCGAGGATAGGCCGGACAGAACCTCCTTTCTTTGGTACCACAAAGTAAATGGAGTAACGTCCCTTGCCAAGCTGACTTTCTGGCACAGGAACGACCGCGCCCAGGCGGATCAGATTGTCCAAGGTCTGCTGCACTGCCACAGCTTTGACCGGAGACTTGCAGGGAGAGAGTACAAACCCGTCTTTTAAGGGTCGGCAGAACTCTAGCTTGTAGCCGTCTCTGATGACTTCCAGCACCCACATGTCTGAAGTTATTGTGGTCCACTCGCCCAGAAACGAGGACAGCCGTCCTCCAATCTGCACTGGGGCGTGGACCAAGGCCCCGTCATTGGGTACGAGACCCTGGGGGAGGACCGGAGGAAGCACCTCCGGGACGGCGGTCTCTGCGAAAGGAATGCTGCTTGGGGGAGAAATTCCTCTTGAAGGAAGAGGGGGCAGAGGAACCCGACTTGCCCGGGCGGTACCGACGGGCTTCCTGCAACCGTCCTCTGGAGGTACCGGGACGAGTACTAGCCCGAGCCCTGACCTCTGGTAATTTCTTGCCCTTAGACGTGCCGAGATCGGTCACGATTTTGTCCAGCTCGACCCCAAAGAGCAGCTTGCCTTTAAAAGGCAATCTAGCCAGGCGGGATTTAGAGGCGTGGTCAGCAGACCAATGTTTCAGCCAAAGCCACCGCCGCGCAGAGATTGTCTGAGCCATGCCTTTAGCTGAGGCCCTCAAGACATCATACAGCAAGTCTGCCAAATAGGCTAAGCCCGATTCCAGGGCCGGCCAATCAGCCCTCAAGGAATGATCCGAGGGGGAAGCCCGCTGCACCATAGTCAGGCACGCCCTGGCCACATAGGAGCCGCAAACTGAGGCCTGCAAACTTAAAGCAGCCGCCTCAAAGGACGACCTTAAGGCCGCCTCCAATCTTCTGTCTTGGGCGTCCTTTAGGGCCGTGCCACCTTCCACCGGCAACGCCGTTTTCTTAGTCACCGCAGTGATTAAAGAATCCACAGTAGGCCACAGATAGGCCTCACGTTCACTCACAGCCAAAGGATAGAGGCTGGACATAGCCCTAGCCACTTTAAGGCTGTTTTTAATTGACCTCTTTTAGACCCCTTCTGGACTTTTCCAAATGGGGAGGGGAACATCTTAAGTTCATCCAGAAGATTCTTTATAGTTTCCCTCCAATCCCAGGGTGGTTGGTTCTGGGGAGGCATCAGAAGGCGTAATTCAAAACTGATCCCCATGACCTCTGCTTTCTGTCTCTCTGGGTCTAGGTGTATTCTGGGCCATTTATGTTCCCACATATAGTCTATTAGAATCTATCAGTATTTTGTGCACAAAATGAGTGTCTGGTGTGGGTTAGTTTAGTTTGTAAAATAAGTGACAGGTAAGGAATACTTGAAAATGAAGACAGAGATAGGTTTCAGATAGAAGGCATTTATTCTTACCAAAGTTTCAAATTAACACAGACATCGGATGGATTCTGGGTTCAATGGCACAGCGCTCTGCCGTCTGAGATGCGTTGGGGACGACTCCGAAATTAAGCCAAAATCACCCTTCCTTTATACTCTCATCTCTCTATTGAAGTCTATGGCAGCACCTATTTTGGGACCTATTTTTTTCAAATATTTCTCAATTTCTGTGGTTAAACTGTCGTGTCCTGCCATCTGTTGTTCTGTACCCAACTCTTTCCGTTCCAGCTATTGCAAGTTATTTCGCAATTTCCTCTTTTGTCAACATGTTTTTCTCTTCTGCCAGAACATCTTATTCTTAGCATATCAGTTTCACTTCCCCTTTTTCTATTATCTTATGATCTAAGTTTCATCTTATAGAAAGACAAACTCCATTTTAATAAGTGCTACATTCAATTTGTACCTGGCCTAGTCAGTGCTTTTCAGCTGCACAAAGCTATGTAGCTTGGCCTACCACTATTCCAGTGGATAGATCTTAGGGTAGAACACATATTAACTTGCAGGAAAAGCAAGTCCTTGCTCAGCCAGTCATAGATCTTTAATCCTAGCTGGTATTGTTACAGCCTGAGTCCTAACATCTGGCCGTCCACCCTTTCGGTGGGCATCCAGTGAGGGCCTCTTGCTGTAGTATAATTATACAAGGCTCACTTCCGGGACATCCCATTGAGCCGAAATTAAGGTGTGCATGGCATCATGCACGTGGAAGGTTCTAGGCGGGCGCTTCGTCCCCAGCATAATGGCAGAGCCAACAGGGGCTGAGGGAGAGACGTCCTCCGGAGAGGAAATCTTCAAAGTGTCCATGGCCTGTAACAACAGGTTGGGCAAATCCTCTGGGCTAAAAAGCCGCGCTGCAGAGGGGTCATCCGCTCCATCCGAGCGGGGATCCGTCTCCTCCAAGGAATCCGCAAAGGACCGTTGGGAGACCTCAGACACGCTGCCCTCATCTACATCGGAGGAGACAAAGTCCTCCAAGGCCTGGGAATCAACCCGAGGGCGTTTACCTCTGGGAACCTCAACCTCTTTACCAGACGAGGGAGCAGGGGCAGCGTTTTGCATGAGGAAAGCCTGATGCAGCAGCAAAACAAACTCGGGGGAGAAACCCCCCAGACTGTGCACTTCCGCAGCCTGGGCAACAGCCCTAGACGCACCCTCAACCGGCGCTCGCAAGAGCGGGGGAGAGACATGCTGCGCATCCAAAATGGCGTCCGGCGCGACACTCCGCGAAGGAGCCGCGCGGGAAGAACGGCGCTTAACTTTAGCCGCTTTTGTGCCGTCGCCCAAATTAAGGGCGTTCATGGCATTAATGTCTCCAACCTCAAGGGCGGCCCACGAAGAAGCCGTCCGAGCCGCGTGGCCGGCCAAGAAGGCGGAGGCGAGGAGCGGGGGATGGGCGTTTATGGCGGGAAAAACCGCCACGCCGGAGGAAGGACCGGGACATTCATCGGTCACGAAACTGTCACCCAACAAGGGCGAATCAGGCTGTAAGACCCCCGCATCCCCTCTAGAAGCGCTCAAGCGATCCGGGGAGCGACCCTTTGCGCCCTCGCCCTCCGACGCCATATGCCACGAGGAGAAGAATCGGGGAACCCCCTGCCCGCTATAAAAAGGTAAAAATTACCTGCTGTCCGCTCCGAGCTGTAACGAACTGGTGTCCCAGTGAGTAGCTGCAATGAACGTTTAAATAAACGTCGAAATAAACGCCTTTAAGGACGTTTAAATTTTTTTTTTTTTTTTTTTTTTTAACGGAGCCAGCGGGAGGGGGGAGAAAAGGAGGGACCTGGCACCACCAGGTTTGCACTTGCTCAAAAGAGCCCTCAACCCCAGGCACTCAACAAAACCTAAAAATTAGGCTTGGAGGCCTAGCCAGAGCTGCTGCTGTGTGTGACCACCACCTGCTGAGATAGAGAACATACTGAGGAGTTTCCGGCAGCACATGACCACATATAGGGAGGCAAAAGTTTGCTCTCTATCTCCACCTGCTGGTAGATGGACACAACCCACCAGTCTATGGATTGATCAGCTTGATGATATGGAAGTTTCTATTTGTGTTAATCTACACAGATACTTGAATAATACTCAGTGACACACAAACATAATCAAATGTTTTTTTTTTTTAAATCTTTCTTTCTAGTGACCTAAACTGGATCCAGTGTAGAAACTAAATAACATGACAAGAAAAATATCAGATAAGTGGTTTTACAGTTTAACTTTCCATCAGCAGAAGTCTAAAGCTGGCAACAATGTATCTCAGCAAAGGACTGAGATACACATGTGCAGAACAGCGCTGAACAGGCCCCTCACAGCCACGGCGCTGTCCCAAACTCCCAGCCTCAGGAACCTCGGCTGATGCCGGATCAGTGCTGCCTATCACCAAGGCTCCTGCAACAGCAGCCTCTTCTGCCTCACCCAGGCCTAATGATGCTCCGAATGCGGTCCAACGCGGCACCCACAGCACCTTTCTAGCCCCTGTTCAGACCCGGGTGCTCTGCCTCCAGGTACTTAAAGCTCGCAGAGTTGGGGTGAGGTGTGGGTAAGGCTTTCCTCACACACACTCCTGCACCACAGAACAGGTACAGAACACTTTCTGAGCACACTACCAGAACCCTCATCCACGCTGTTATCACCTCTCGCTTAGACTATTGCAACTTGCTTCTCACAGGTCTCCCACTTAGCCATCTCTCTCCTCTTCAATCTGTTCAAAATTCTGCTGCACGACTAATATTCCGCCAGTGTCGTTATGCTCATATTAGCCCTCTCCTCAAGTCACTTCACTGGCTTCCTATCCATTTCCACATACAGTTCAAACTCCTCTTATTGACGTATAAGTGCATTCACTCTGCAGCTCCTCAATACCTCTCCACTCTCATCTCTCCCTACATTCCTCCCCGGGAACTCCGTTCACTGGGTAAATCTCTCTTATCTCCACCCTCCTCCTCCACTGCTAACTCCAGACTCCGTTCCTTTTATCTTGCTGCACCATATGCCTGGAATAGACTTCCTGAGCCGGTACCTCAAGCTCCATCTCTGGCCGTCTTCAAATCTAAGCTAAAAGCCCACCTTTTTGATGCTGCTTTTAACTCCTAACCCTTATTCACTTGTAAAGTACCCATGTCTGTTTTCATTCCCACCTTAGTATTTCCCTTATCCCTTATTTGTCTGTTTGTCTGTTCTGATTAGATTGTAAACTCTGTCAAGCAGGGACTGTCTCTTCATGTTGAGAGGACAGCGCTGCGTATGTCTAGTGATGCTATAGAAATAATAATAAGTAGCAGTAGTAACATACTGGGACAGTCAAAGATCCACCAAGCCCAATATCCTGTTTCCAACAATGGCCAATCCAGGTCACAAAGTATCTGGCAAGATCCCAGCAGTACTGGAAGATTCCTTCACCCACACTGCTCCAAAACTTTCCTGATATACTGCCGTGCTCCTTGAAAGGGTGGCTGGAAACATCCCTCTACCCTGCCTATTAAATCCTTTCCCACCCTGTGTCATGTTCCCTGACCGTTCAGGATATGGGCATCTGAGGATGGGGTGGCCATCTTGGATGTGGGTATCGCCAAGATAGGGCAGCCATCTTAGAGGTGGGCCTCTTAAGTTGTGGCAGTCATCTTGGAGTTGGGCAGTTTCAGGAAGGAAGGCCATATTTGGGCATAAGGGCGTCTCCGGTTGGGGCAGCCATCTTGTTGACAGCTACACATGTTTTGGGCCTAATTCCTGTTCTATTTAAAGCCCGACTACCAGTCCTTCCACGCTTCGGCTTCTACTCAGTTCCTTGGGTAGTTGCTGTGCTTCTGGATACCTTCACGTCTGCTTCTTGGTCTTGACCTGCTCTGCCTGATCCTGGATTCGCTATTGTTTGCTGCCTGGTACTGACCTCTGCCTGTTCCTGACTCTTCTGTTGCCTGCTGCCTGGTCTTGACCTCTGCCTGATCCTGGATTCGCTATTTTTTGCTGCCTGGTACTGACCTCTGCCTGTTCCTGACTGTTCTATTGCCTGCTGCCTGGTCTTGACCTCTGCCTGATCCTGAATTCGCTATTGTTTGCTGCCTGGTACTGATCTCTGCCTCTTGCTGACTCTTCTATTGCCTGCTGCCTGGTCTTGACCTCTGCCTGATTCTGGATTCGCTATTGGTTGCTGCCTAGTACTGACCTCTGCCGTTCCTGTCTCCTCTGCTGTCTGCTTCTGGTCCTCGTTTCTCCTGTGGCTAGGCCGGGCCCCGTGGACTTTGTTCTGGACTCAGTTCTTCCCGCTGTTGGCTTCCTGCACCTGAGGGCTCAACCCCTGGGAAACGGAGGGTGACACAGGGGGAACTCGGGGTTGGCCGACAGCTCGGGAAGGAACCTTCCTCCATCGAGCACAAGGGCTCACGTTCTTTCTCAGCGAGCCTGACACCCTGTCTTCTACCCTGCCAATATCTGTGTTAATTAGAGATAATTGTAGGCCTGACTGTTTTGGACATTTCATCAGGATAACAAGGTCTCTCACCTGCGTATCGGATACTCTTTCCAAACATAGCTGTCCAGAGGTAGGGAATGGTGCTGATTTCTGTGCCCTGTGCCAGCATGTTCAGGGCTGCTATACGACCTGCCAAAGGGGCAAAAAGAAAAACGAGAAATGTTTGTTGTGACGGGAGAAGGAATATCTCTGCCAGCTACAATATTGCAAGAGACAGAATACAGGCAACCAGCCAGACTTAGGCAGGGTAAAAAAAACTCACCATAAGATAAACGGAAAAGCCTCAAATATATGTGTTATATTGTCCTAACATGACAATTTGGGCTGGTTCCACTGTATTTGTCAGGCCATTTTGTTTTCTCTCAAAATCTTAGAGCTACACGGTTACCAGTTTTATTTACTTTTCCTTGTTTAAAAACTATGAAAACATTTAGATTTTCAGATTGCCTTTTTTCTTTTCAAGCTGCTCGTTTTAGTACACACGTTCAGACTTTTTGAACTGTGAGGTACTGGCGGAATACAAGTTATATTGTTAACATTAGTGGATAAAATCCAGGAAAAGTGCTGTGACTGAAACCTGCCCTCCACTGTCAGCCAAAAGTGCAACTACCTGGACCGCAACACACCCTTTTAACCAGAGGCAAAGGAAACACTCCCCTGATGAGGAGAAGGTGATTTAGAACAGATGTATAGATTGATTTTTCACATCTATGGGTATTATTTTCCCCAGCGTAAATGCAGGTGCAAAAAATACAGATACTTCAAGCCTTTGGGTCTTCTAGAAGATTTTCAGAAGGAAACGTCAGCTCATCGTGAGGTATTATGACCGTTCAGTAGCATCACATGGCCTTGTGTTAACATCTCCGTTCCCAGCACATTACACCAGACCAGAGGCATCAAAAGATGTTCTGAACAGAAGCACCAGCCTCCTGCAATTCATGGACTCTCACAGGTTAGTACCTTTGCACATAACAGGAATCAACATTACTAACTTCGAGAGGTAACATTTTTCTATGAGAATAGTTTTACCCGCTCTGATGCTGCTTCTGTACTGTGGCCGGGGGTTGGCGAGTTGCCTCTTTTTACTGTCAAATTTTGGCTTTGAGTCTAAATAGTTTCAGAGATGCTTCAGGCTCTGCTAGCAGTGCTTTACTGGTGGGTGTGTTAAAGAAATAACCTGCCCCAAGAGGAAGGAGGTAGCTGTTCAATGTGTGATTATTCAAACCCTGTGTTGAGGAAGGATTTTGTCCTTCCTTATCCAGCCTTCCCTGAGTTTGAGCCTGTGGTCTACAGACAGGACAGGAAGTGGCCACTGTATTTGGGTTTTATCCCATCAGGGACTTCTGGAAAATGAACCTCTCCCCTCTTTCTTCTCCTGCTCAGCTCTTCCTCATCTTCTGCCATGTCTTTGAAAACAGCTTCTGAGCACCAGGGCTGTATAATTTCTACCTCTTAGGGCCGACTGGATCCCTCAGTTCCTGGAGGCCAGAAGTGCAGTGCAGAGTGCTCAGATTGGGAGACTTGGCATTCCTCTCAGCAGGAGAAGGGCACAGCGAAGGCGACAAAATAGATGATGCCAATCAAACTTCTACTGGACTCAAGAAAAGTTCACAGCAAGAGTTTATAATTCAAAAAAATGGACTCGACACTGAGGAGTCCCTGTATGGCACAGTGCTGTTGATTCTTTAGGAAACGTCTTTTTTATGCTTTTTCGAGCAGTATCGTTCGTATTGGTATAACGGAGCTGAAAGGTTTCTTTGATTTAACATTGTCCAGGTCTTGTTAGCAAACCCAAACATCGTGGGAGAAGACTTTTCCTAAAGAATCAACAGCACTATGCCATACAGGGACTCCTGAGTGTCGAGTCCATTTTTTTGAATAATAAACTCTTGCTGTGAACCTTTCTTGAGTCCAGTAGAAGTTTGATTGGCATCATCTATTTTGTCGCCTTCGCTGTGCCCTTCTCTTAGATTTTCCATTGCGGAGGTCTGCTTTCTTCTGTGTTTGGCTTTCCTCTCAGCAGAGCACTGCACTGTCTCTGTGTGAGAGGAAGAGCCTTAGGTGGTATCAGTCAGACTTGGCCTCTCTGTAGCTGGGCAGACTGCTGTTTGCAATTACAGCAGTGTTTCCCAAACCTGGTCCCGGAAGCACCCCAGCATGAATATTCATGAGATAGATTTGCATGCAGTGGAGGCAGTGCATGCAAATCTCTCTCCTGCATATTCATTGTGGGTATCCTGAAAACCTGTCTGGCTGGGGGGCCTCCGGGACTAGGTTTAGGAACCACTGAATTACAGAGATGCCAAGATACCCAGTTCCAGGCTGAAGCTTTTGGGCGGGTCTAGATTTCTGACCACCCTATCCTGGTGCATTATGGGACATGTAGCACTGATTTCCATGGGCAGGAACATGCACTACAAATCCCATACTGCTTTGGGATGTAAGTTCAAAACCAGGTCTGTCCAAAAGGTCTCCAGCCTGGAACTGGGTAATTTGGCATCTCGGCAATTAGAAAATTGAAGTTAATGAAAGGATACAATATTAAAATCCATCTCCAGGATTTCCAGCTACTTAGACCAGTTCTGATGCTTTGTGTTGCTTCCGGATTGGTTAGTGCTTAAAGTGACAGACTGACACAGTTCTGGTTTTACCATCTATGGACTTGCAGGTCTCAATTCCTCTCAAAATCCAGGCCAGAGTTAGGCAGAGGTAACATCTGGAGCATCATGCCTTGATCTGATCACAGAGCACCCAGGGTACCAGCGTTGCTTCTTCCTTAAGAAATGCTCAAGTGCAGGTCCTTTCACTTGTGACCTAACAAGACCCTGTGATACCTCAGCCTTTGCACAGGTTTCAATGGTGACAGGAAGCCTGTGCCAGAGAACAGGCAGCACATCACAGTGTCCATCAGACTTCAACAGTCTGTGCCCTGATCATGACTGAATAGATAGGGATGGGCTGGAGTGTAAATTTTAAGGGGCTTCAGAACTTAGTACAAGAACAGTGCTGGGCAGACTTCTACGGTCTGTGCCCTGAAAATGGAAAGGACAAATCAAACAAATCAAACTCAGGTATAAATTATCACATACCATGTAAAATGAGTTTATCTTGTTGGGCAGACTGGATGGACCATTCAGGTCTTTATCTGCCATCATTTACTATGTTACTATGTATCAGCGTGCAAGTACTGGAAGGTCCAAGCAAGAAGCACTGGTTACCACTGAGGGGGTCTTTTGTACAGTGCTAAGAGGTCGATTAGGGGAGACCCCCCTCCAGACCTTCCCCCTCCCTTTTCCTACTGGTTCCTACAGTTTAAATCCAAGCTGGCTGGGATAGAAATTTTGTAAATAAAAATAAAAGCAGGATTACTGGTCTCTAGATGGACTGGGGTATAACAGTGATCGCCAGAGAGGCAAACCCACTACCCCTGTGGCTTCACCGTTGCTCTGAGCCACGCTGGCATACGCAAGTGCCAGGCTATCCGGGACCATGCTCCAGACACAACTGTGCCCACCTTGGATGTGTGCCATCTGCCAGTGAGGTACATTCACTCTCTTATTGTTCCGCAGAGCCAGAGGAAACGTTACCACATCACCAGCTGCAAAGACCCCCGGGACATTACTCTGCATCATCTGCCGGGAGAGGAGAGACGGGTGAGTGACATTACAGCCGCTGCAGCCAGGAGAAAGAAAACGCCCACATTCCTTTACAGAATACCAGTGTAATGAGCACTTATACCAACTGTACAGCTGACGTGTGTGCAGCTAACACAAAAGTCTGAGTCTCACTTATACTGCCCAAGAGTCTACCTGTGTGCAGGTATTTACAGAACAAGGCTTACTGCATTTGGCGTAATCAATACGCCATTGTGTGTAATTAGCACCGATTTTGTACAGTTAGCCCATGTTACCCTGCGCTATGAACATGTTTTTATTGCGTATTGTGTTGACATTGTAAGTAGTGTACTATGCCATACTTTGTATTGTTATTTCAATAATTTTACTGCTGTAATTGTCTATTGCTTATGCTTCACGTATTTTTGCTGTAAACTGCTGTGAGTGAATTCCTTCAAAAAGGCAGTAAATAAATCCTAATAAATACGTAAATACATCACATTCCCAACAAAGGAATTCCCCTAATAATGTAGTTTTAGGAAGAAAAAAACAGAGTATAATGTGCCCCTGTCTTAGGGTTACAGGTAACAGGGAGGTGTGGAAAAATGACCAGTATGTGCCAGCCAAAGGCAGGGCTGTGGGGTATAAAAGGGGAAGTTCGGTCTTCCCTGGGAACTGAAGGGAGAAGGAGACCCCAGACATGGCTTCAGGACTGACGTGATGCTACCACTCTTGGTCCGTTTCCCCGAGACAGTTCCTCCCCAACACCTGGGATAGCAGGAGGGTCAGTCCTAAACACCACCCTGGGGGCATCAGCTTCACACCCTTTCCACTCTCAGCAGAACCCGTAGCCTCTCAATGAGCTCCTGCAGTTTTTGACCCAAGGCATTGCAACAGAGCTTTGTTCACACACTCTGCCCCTTAAAAAATGTGAACTATCAGACAAAACACAGCAATGGAAATAAGAGAAGATATCAACCTAATTAATAACAAGGTTATTGTGACAGTGGGGAAACAGTTATAGTGTTATTTTTTATTTTTTTGTTACATTTGTACCCTGCGCTTTCCCACTCATGGCAGGCTCAATGCGGCTTACATGGGGCAATGGAGGGTTAAGTGACTTGCCCAGAGTCACAAGGAACTGCCTGTGCCTGAAGTGGGAATCAAACTTAGTTCCTCAGTTCCCCAGGACCAAAGTCCACCACCCTAACTACTAGGCCACTCCTCCACTGTTGCTACTATTTGAGATTCTACATGGAATGTTGCTATTCCACTAGCAACATTCCATGTAGAAGTCGGCCCTTGCAGATCACCAATGTGGCCGCGCAGGCTTCTACATGGAATGTTGCTAGTGGAATAGCAACATTCCATGTAGAATCTCCAATAGTAGCAACATTCCATGTAGAATCTCCAATAGTATCTATTTTATTTTTGTTACATTTGTACCCTGCGCTTTCCCACTCATGGCAGGCTCAATGCAGCTTACATGGGGCAATGGAGGGTTAAGTGACTTGCCCAGAGTCACAAGGAGCTGCCTGTGCCTGAAGTGGGAATCGAACTCAGTTCCTCAGTTCCCCAGGACCAGAGTCCACCACCCTAACCACTAGGCCACTCCTCCACTGTTATTGTTCTGCTTATCTGATTAATTTATATCAATAACGATGTATTTTTCTTTTGATGAGATTCCTCACTTGGCTACACAACCTCAGAACAGGGATAGTAACAGGTAGACCTCATTTAATTCTTCCCAGTTAAGAAGAAAGACAGTGCCAGTGTGGATAGAATCCAGAACATGTTGTGCAGAACGAAAGATTTGAGGCTAGAGAAATGAAGGTGGGAGAGATGGCATGTCTGAGACCCAGAGGGACGCCACACCTTGTTCACAGGAATGAAGCCCCGAGAGTCGATAGTGATCCCACTCTGTTTCAGGAAGCCTGTCGTTGGACTTGCACCTGCAAAGGAGAAAGGGAACCTGTCTGAGGTCAAGCAAGTGGGGAAAGCATGTAGAGCAAGGCCCATGGAATTCTTTCCAACCCATCTATATGTGTCTGCCACGTGCTTGGTGCATTGGAGCTGACTCTGTGGGTGCTTGAGCACCCCCAATATTGAGAAAATTCCTCGTATGTGTCCAGGGAGGGGTTATTTTCATTGGGCTTAGCACCCCCAATAATTTTGAAAAGTTGGCTCCTAAGGCTTGGTGTCTTAGCTGTGTGTATGTATATGTGTTTGTGTGTGTGTTTATCTTGTGGGCTGCTATGTCTGTGTGTTCATATGTATGCATATGTATTTGTGTGTCAGTATATGTATACTTGTATGTGTGTGTGTGTGTGTGTGTGTATTTATGAGCCAAAGGAAAGGGGGAACATGACTCCAAAACACAGAAGGTACAAATTAAATGACTGGAGAAGGCCACGGATCACTAACAGCAAAAGCCAACAGGATGCTGAAGGAGATGAGGTTATTGAAATGGATCTGAGGCAGCGTTTCGCATCAGATGTCAAAACCAGCTACGACAGATTCAGCGCCAAACCGACTATGTTGAGTGGTCAAAATAGGCCACTTAAATGCTATCATAGACGCTTAACTTTTTGGCAGCCAAAAATAAACTGGTCGCCGGAAATGGCCAAGAATTGAATAACCAGAGTCAGCGCCACTGGTGGTAGCTAAATACATTGCCTGCCGCCAGCTGACCATCGGGAGGGGGAGGGGTGTCTGACTAGAGCTGCTTTCTAGTGTTGCTGTTGTTCTGAGACTGGTGGATAGGGGGATTGTTTTGACTTGTCACCTGCATATTTTCTCTTTTTTATTTATTTATCGATGCATTCTTGTATCTCACTGTTCTCCAAAGGCACATTTCGTTCAAAGTGGCTTCCAATTTACATTATTAAGTGACCATTACAATAGTATGTCTATTGTTACCTGAAAAGTACATTGATAGTTTGTCTATTTGTCTCTAGAATTTTCGGAGAGGTTAGTCTGTGTTTTTGTGTGTAGCATTTTCGGAAGGTAGTTTTTTCAGGAGGTAGTTGTCTGAAGGTATTGATGAGGTGATTTGGAGAGGTGGAACGTTCATAGGGATGGAACTTTGCCTTTTGATCTGTGAACTCTGTATCTGAGGCATGTGCCTTTTGTCTTAATTTAATTTCTAGTTTTCTTTCTGAATTTCTTTCACAATTTGCCATTGTAAACCTCTTGATCTGTGTGCCAGTAAAGGTGGTATATCAAGGCTGAATAAAAATGAACAGAAACGTATAAAGGGAGGACAGTTTCCTGACAGCCACTAACAAAGGAAAATGTCTAAATCACTTCAGTATTTTTATTCAAATAGGCAGATTGTCATTTGGTAGCGTCTACCATGTAGATTTGCCACCAGAGACCAGACACTGCCCTCCCTGTGTGAATGGACCTATGACACTGTGCATCACTTTTGTGTTGCTTAGCCAGGCACTGCCACTGTAGGTCACATTTGTCATGCCGTGGATTGTAGCTTTGCTGTGTGTCTAACTGGCACTGCCCTATTTGTGCCACTGGACCGTGGCTTAGTCAGGCATTGCCCATGTTCTGTAACTGTTTGTGGCACTCTGGATTGTGGCTTTGTTGTGTTGCTTGCTATATGCTCCTTATTTGTGTCACTGTGTATCACATTTGTGGTACTGTGGATTGTAGTGGGCCACGTGGCTGCCCTGCCCTTCACTTACCTATTCCGATAACACAGACATCGGCTCGAAGAACTTTGCCACTCTTCAGCACCACTTCCTTCAGCTACATGGGAACAAAAATACAAGAGACATCCAGCTGTGATGCTAGCAGCAACTCTCCGCAGTGCACATCTGTATGACCCATCCAGCTGTGACACCACTGGAATGCACATCTGCATGACCCATCCAGCAGTGACTCACACTAATGCACACCTGTCTAACACACCCAGTTGTGACGCCAACAGTGACTTGTGACTCTTCCAGCTGTGATGCTATCACTGACTCTCTGTAATGCACATCTGTATAACACACCCAGCTAAGAAGCAAGTACACCCTCTGCTTAACACAAGCATACATCAGACACTCAGTTGTAAAACATGGATAGATGATGGGGAAGCCAATCCGTTGACCAGTAAAACAGTCAGAGCCCAACATAAGTTGGAGGATCGTCCAGGAACTGTTCTCCTGACAGAAAACATTATTTGACTGCAGTCTCTTGACACAGGCTCACTTAGTCCTCTGCTCTGGCCTCCAAGACCAAACTAACGGCCTCAACTCTTCCCACATCAATTATGTTACTATCCAGAAAAGCCTGAGATACATTTTAGACTCAGTTCTGTCCTTTATGCAACACTATTTTCCCCTTTCTAACACCTCATTGCTGCCTGCCTCCCATCACACTTCCGCTGCTTTCCATGGGGTCTCCTGTAGGTGGCGCCACTGTCAACCATACAGCTCAGCTTTGTATGCAGCAACCATGAACGTCTTACCCACTACCCCAGAAGCTCTGCTGCAGTGATTTCTAGTTTATTGTGTATCACGCTTTGAGCTTAGTTGCCAATGTGTATATAACATGAAGACAGAACATATCTGAACTGATTCACTACCCCAATCCTGGCTCAATCTTTTATCCAAAAGAAAAGAAAGTAGGGCAGGACAATGGCAAATCCACAAAGAGCCAAAAGGGAGGTGCAAAACGAGAGGAACAGAGCTGTGTTTCAGTGAAGATCGCTGCCTCAGGGGTCACAGAATCTTATAAAGTGTTCGGTGCTGTACTATCAGAACAGCTGTATGTACAATTGCAAAACTTGTATGGGATTTGCGTTACAAGACGTATGAGGAGAGACTTGTTGACCTAAACATGTATACTCTGGAGGAAAGGAGAAACAGGGGTAATATGATACAGACGTTCAAATATTTGAAAGGTATTAATCTGCAAACGAACCTTTTCCGGAAATGGGAAGGCGTTAGAACGAGAGGACATGAAATGAGATTGAAGGGGGGCAGACTCAAGAAAAATGTCAGGAAGTATTTTTTCATGGAGAGAGTAGTGGATGCTTGGAATGCCCTCCCGCGGGAGGTGGTGGAAATGAAAATGGTAACGGAATTCAAACTTGCGTGGGATAAACATAAAGGAATTCTGCTCAGAAGGAATGGATCCTAAGGAGCTTAGACGAGATTGGGTGGCAAAGACGGTGGCGGGAGACGGAGATGGTGCTGGGCAGACTTATACGGTCTGTGCCAGAGCCGATGGTGGGAGGCGGGACTGGTGGTTGGGAGGCGGGGATAGTGCTGGGCAGACTTATACGGTCTGTGCCAGAACTGGTGGTGGGAGGCGGGGCTGGTGGTTGGGAGGCGGGGATAGTGCTGGGCAGACTTATACGGTCTGTGCCAGAACCGGTGGTGGGAGGTGGGGCTGGTGGTTGGGAGGCGGGGATAGTGCTGGGCAGACTTATACGGTCTGTGCCAGAACCGGTGGTGGGAGGCGGGGCTGGTGGTTGGGAGGCGGGGATAGTGCTGGGCAGACTTATACGGTCTGTGCCAGAACCGGTGGTGGGAGGCGGGGCTGGTGGTTGGGAGGCGGGGATAGTGCTGGGCAGACTTATACGGTCTGTGCCCGGAAAAGGACAGGTACAAATCAAGGTAAGGTATACATAAAAAGTAGCACATGTGAATTTATCTTGTTGGGCAGACTGGATGGACCGTGCAGGTCTTTTTCTGCCGTCATCTACTATGTTACTATGTTACTATGTCACCTAGGTGAAGAGAAAGCTACCTTACTGAAGGTACCAAGGCTTTAAACATGGTGGATACGTTTTGGACCTACATCTACGTAAGGGTTTTTATTTTTCTGGTTCTGCCTGTGGGCCCACAGTAAAGAACCAGCCCAGCCCTCTTCATTTAACTGTGCGTTCATGTTCTCCAGACGTTACCCTATGCCGTACCAACCTTACTCAGTCCGGCCCCATTCACTTAACCTTGCACTCATGTTCAGACCCTGCCCTCTGCTGTACTAGCTGCACTCATTTGTGTATGTCCTGTCTCAGGTTCTGAAAGTTTCCATCCCTCCTCTGGACCACAGGCCTCCACACTGCCATCCCAGCCCACATGCCTCAGACCCTGCACCTGTACAAGCACTGCTGATTAACTTAAAACATTTACTCATTCCAGTCATTTCCATATTTCCATGGGCTGAGGTCCTTCTTCTGTACCTTTCCCTCCTGTTCTCGGAGCTCAGACACTTCCGTCTGCATATAAAACTTTATCCTGTGATTCTCAAACATCTAAAAACAGGAGAGAAAGAAACACATTAATGTTACTAACTAATTACTAAACATAATTAACACATTAATAACATTAATTACTCTAGGTTTTCACAATGTTAACTCTTTTATTCTAGGAGGGAAGTTAGGTCACTGACATGTCTCTTACAAAGTAATAAATTACAAGATACAGGTCACATAGTTAACCTGTAATCAACTATGGGGCACGAACATGTGACATGCAGGATCCCTTACTGGTCACGTGGGTTAAGGCGGGATCTCTTACTGGTCACTGATAAGTACATAAGGGGGGAAAGGGAAATGGGACTTGATACACTGCCTTTCTGAGGTTTTTGCAACTACATTCAAAGCGGGTTACATATATTCAGGTACTTATTTTGTACCAGGGGCAATGGAGGGTTAAGCGACTTGCCCAGAGTCACAAGGAGCTGCAGTGGCAACTGAACCCAGTTCCCCAGGATCAAAGTCCACTGCACTAACCACTAGGCCACTCCTCCACTCATTCCACCAATAAGAGCCAACCTCATCAGTGATGTCACAATGGCTTGATTGCCCGATACTTGGCTCACTTCTGATATTGTGATGTCATAAGGGAAATGGGACTAGATATACCGCCTTTCTGAGGTTTTTGCAACTACATTCAAAGCGGTTTACATATATTCAGGTACTTATTTGTACCAGGGGCAATGGAGGGTTAAGTGACTTGCCCAGAGTCACAAGGAGCTGCAGTGGGAATTAATCCCAGTTCCCCAGGATCAAAGTCCAATGCACTAACCACTAGGCTACTCCTCCTCATTCCACCAAAAAGAGCCAACCTCATCAGTGATGTCACAATGGCTTGATTGCCCGATACTTGGCTCACTTGTGATATTGTGATGTCATAAGGGAAAGGGGGAAAGGGAAATGGGACTTGATAAACCACCTTTCTGTGGGAATTGAACCCAGGTTGCCTGGCTTAAAGCCTGTTGCACTAACCACTAGACCACTTCTCACTTAAGACAACTGAGGGCAATATGTTCAGTCTAATCTCCTTCTAGTTTTCAAAGTGTAGCGCAGTCTATTTTAATCCCTTATTTTCTTTATATGGAGGGATGATGAATACATTGATTGGTAAGCTGCAGTTTTTGCAAAATACAGCAGCTCGATTAATCTTTGGCCAGATTAGGTTTAAGAGAGCTACTCTACTTGCAAATGCTGCATTGCCTTCCTATTGATAAGAGAATCAGGGTCAGATGAGCTTGTCTTATATTTAAATCTTTATTTGCGGATAGTTCTACGCCTTTAGTCAAGTATTTGAATTTTTCATCTGCCTTTTGTTCAGCACGAAAAGAACGGTGTTGGAAGCTAAATTATCCATCTGCAAAGGGTGTGCGATGTAAATCGATTCTGGAGTCATCGTATTTGTATTAAGCAGTAAAAGTTTGGAGCTTGTTGCCTCTTTCAGCAAATTGAGTCATATCTTACTTTTCGTAAGGCTTGTAAGACTATCTTTTTAGAGAAGGAACTTAGAAGAATGCTTTAATTTTATTTCCCTCTGTATTAAATGTTGGTCTATTGTTTTTCTCCCTTTCTCTTCCCAAAGTCTGCTTCAGAACAATCCATTGACTTCTATCTCCTAGTATCATCCATTATCCTTTCCTATAATGTTTTTCGTCTCATGCATTACACCAATGGTCTCTAATTGTTCTCATACCTCACACTAACATTATTGGCTTCTGTCTCACCTAGAATGTAAACCACACTGAAATCTGGAAAGAGGATTTTAGCGATATAAAAGAATTGACTTGATTCGATTATGGAGATTTGAGCTGTGATCCATTTAGAATCAGTTTTAGGAAAATAGAGGAATATAAAACTTGTATAACATAACATAACAAAGACCATCCCAAACTACAAAAGGTAACGGACGACATTACAGAAAACAAAAGATAGTCATTTCAAAAGAATGTGGGCCAAGCTTAGTGGGAATGAGAGGAAGCTTGGCCATTACCTTAATAGACCAGTTTTCTCTACTCTGATATACAAGTGTCTAGAGCCTTCCCAACTAAGGGTCAAGTACTGCTGACCTCTGACCTAATGATCTGGATGTTTCTGGGTATATCTGACCCAGCCAGCAGATGAGTGTCTGGCCCACAAATAACACTGTGGCCAGCTTGAGCCAATGAAGACTAGGCCTAGCTCTCCACCTTCTCCCCCATTTCAAGAACCTGGTATCACCTCTATCTGATGTGACTGTCAAGACATGGCCAGCCTTACTACTAGGGGAACAGACAGTTGCCTAGGGGGCAGAATTTGGAGAGTGTGGCTATTAAAACAGCCACTAGAGCGGGCCAGACAGCACCACATGGCTGGCAGAGATCAGATCTCAATGCCCTAACAGCAGAAGAGAAAATTGAATAGGCTGGCAGGAGTCTGTGCCGAATTGCCCCATTAGTCTTCCTTTTAGCCGGCCTCCCCAGCATGTCCAAAGTCTTGCTTGTGCGACTAGTACTTCCTGCTTTATGTCACTGCAAGACTGGCATTTGGAAGTGCTGGTCTTGAGATGACACATTTTGAAAGTGCTAGGTTTAAGGAAGAGCAGCAGGGGGTGGTATCCCCAGGACAGGGAGGGTAGGCCAGAGTTAGCACCTGGGGATTTGCCAGTGTTGTTATGCTCATATTAGCTCTCTCCTCGTCACTTCTTTGGCTCCCTATCTGTTTCCGCATACAGTTCAAATTCCTCTTATTGACTTACAAGTGCCTTCACTCTGCAGCTCCTCAGTACCTCTCCACTCTTATCTCTCTCTACACTCCTCCCTGGGAACCCATCCGGTAAATCTGTCTTATCTGTATCCTTCTCCTCCACTGCCAACTCCAGACTCCGTTCCTTTTATCCTGCTGCACCATATGCCTGGAATAGACTTCCTGAATCGGTACGTCAAGCTCCATTTCTGGCCATCTTTAAATCTAGGCTAAAGGCCCAGCTTTTTGAAGTTGCTTCTTTAAATTCCTAACCCCTGTTCACTTGTTCAGTACCCATGTTTTATCATTCCCACCTTAGTAATACCCTTATCCCTTATTTGTCCTGTCTGTCCTAATTAGATTGTAAGCTCTGTTCAGCAGGGACTGTCTCTTCATGGTCAAGTGTACAGCACTGCTTACATTTAGTAGCGCTATAGAAATGGTTAAGAAGTAGTAGTAGTAGTAGGAACTACAAAACATGTGATATAATTTTTTTTTTATTTGTATCCCACATATTTGTAGGCTCAATGTGGTTTACATAGTACCGTAATGGCATTTGCCAATTCAGTTGATAACAAATGCAGGCTATATATATATTTTTTTTTGCTACATTTGTACCCTGCACTTTCCCACTCATGGCAGGCTCAATGTGGGAATGGAGGGTTAAGTGACTTGCCCAGAGTCACAAGGAGCTGCCTGTGCCTGAAGTGGGAATTGAACTCAGTTTCTCAGTTCCCCAGGACCAAAGTCCACCACCCTAACCACTCCTCCACTCCTATTGTGGTCTAATGAGGTAGGTGTGTATCTATTTTATGATATTTTGGTCCTAACCCCCTGGACTGATTGTAAACCACCTTGATATTGCATCTTGAGTATTGTGTTCAGTTCTGGTCGCCGTATCTCAAAAATGATATAGCAGAATTAGAAAAGGTTCAAAGAAGAGTGACTACAGTGATAAATGGGATAGAACTCCTCTCGTATGAGGAAAGGCTAAAGAGGTCAGGGCTCTTCAGCTTGGAAAAGAGATGGATGAGGGGGATATGATTGAGGTCTACAAAATCCTGAGTGGTGTAGAACGAGTAGAAGTGAATTGATTTTTTACTCGTTCCAAAAGTACAAAGACTGGGGGACACCTGAGAAAGTTACATGGAAATACTTTTAAAACAAATAGGAGGAAATATTTTTTCACTCAACGAATAGTTAAGCTCTGGAACTCTTTGCTGGAGCAGGTGGTAACAGTGGTTAGCGTATCTGGATTTAAAAATAGGTTTGGACATATTCCTGAAGGAAAAGTCCATAGTCTGCAATTGAGGCAGACATGGGTAGCAACTGCTTGCCCTGGGATTTGTAGTATGGAGTGTTGCCACAATTTGAATTTCTGCCAGGTACTTGTGACCTGGCTTGGCCATTGTTTGGAAAACAGGATACTGGGCTAGATGGACCATTGGTCTGACCCAGAATGGCTACTCTTATGTTCTTATGATATACTCAGGGGTGTGCTGGTAAATTTTTAACAACAGGCTCTTTCTCTGGATGTAGCCAGCTCTGCAGTTGGAAGGGCCAGGGGTGGCCGGGGGGGTGGGGGTGGGGGTGGGGAGCAACTCTTGCCTCTCTCTCCTCCCTCCCTTCGTGTGGGCATGCTAGGCATACCTTTGCTGGCAGTCAATAAATGGACTGCCACCACTCCCAACGTCTTTCTCTGAGCAGCATGCTGGAACTTCTCTCACATGCTGGAGAAGTCCCAGCCTGCTGCCCAGAGCTGGAAACAAGGAGTGGGAAGCAGCAGTAGTCTATTTACTTGGCTGGCAGGGCTCAGCATCCCCACCAGCAAAGTAAAAGTGAATTCAGCAGGGGGCCCAAGCCCACATTTTGGGAGCCAGTTGTTAAGGTAGTCATGGAGGGCCCTACTTTAACAACCGGCTCCCAAAATTCTTAAAAACTTAACAACCGGCTCTTGCGAGCCTGTGAGAGCCTGCTCCAGCACACCACTGGATATACTTCTTGAAAAATGGTATCACAAATTAAATAAATAAATACTCATGGCTGTGGATAAAGCACTTTATACCCATAGAAACAGCTTATATAATTACCTTTTAAAAACTCACAGCTATGTACATGCAACACACATGAACTAAGTATATATTGGAAGCAACAGACATGGATTTCTTTAACCACTCCATGGAAACAGGATGCAGTTTATACCTTCATGATTGCTCGCCCAACCTTTTCCCCTAGGAACCTCTTGAAGGGAATGTCTTCCAGCTCCACCACGGACACTGAATGGGCTTTCTCACACAGGTACGCTGCCACTTCCATGCCTGGGGAAGGATGAGAAAACAAACACATGTGTTCCTGAAAGTTGCCATGTCTGCCTCGGGGGATAAACCGGTCTCCAGTACTCAGCCACTGGCCCTTATGCAGATGACACCAGTTCCAAAGGAGTGGAAAAAGCTGAGTTTAGCCCCGGGCTTTCTCATGGAGGAGCCGCCTAATGGTTAATACAGTAGACTAAGGTCCTGAGGAAGTGGGTTCAACTCCCCAAAACTAAGATCCTGAGGAAGTGGATTCAATTCCCAATGCAGCTCCTTGTGATCAGAATCTTGAGAATTATACTTTACTCACCAAGGTTGGCTTTGGAAATACATGTTTGACTCCAACTGATTCAGCAAAATAAGATTGCAGCCCTCTACAATCAAGACTGACATCATACATTAAGTTTAGCTTTAGATCGTGGATTGATAATATTCTCTTAGGGCTGGTTGGTGCAATGACTGACACTTTTAAGAGTTCGGCTTTTAGCTGAGTTGGGTTGCAGAGTCTGAGCACCTTCACATTCATTTATTCATGATATTAATTACTGATGACATTTAATTTTCCATAGAGTATAAATATTAGTAAAAGGGGAGAATATTTTTTGTTTTGAATCCTGTTTATTTTGATGTTGAGAGTCCTTGTGATCCTATGCAAATCACTTAACTCCATATTGCTTCCGGTACAAAAACTTAGATTGTGAGTCCACAATCATAAATGTGAAATGCTTTGGCTGTACCACATATCAAATGCGTGACTCTTTACTGTTTCCTTTTTCAAAGTTGTATACTGAGAAACGCTACAGAATGATCTAAGGAAGGAGCTGAAAAGCTAGAACATCAGCTAAGTTGTGCTTTGTTAGATCAGACCAAAGCTCAATCAAGCCCAGCCCCACCATATGGGTCACTAAGTATTACAAGGCAAACCCCAGAGTTAATGTTGCTGCTCAGTCCCCAGGATAAGTGATGGCTTTCCCAAGCCTACCTGGACAAAAATTCCCTACAGACTTAACCACTTATTCAAATCCCCTTCAAACTCAGCCATGGATTTATTCTCTTATCCAAATCCATTTAAACCCAGCTATGGATTTATCCGCTTATCTTGATCCCCTTTAAACCCATTTATAGACTTTCCGCTTATCTAAATCCCTTTAAACCCAGCTACAGACTTATCTGCTTATCCAGGTCCCCATTTAACCCAGCCATGGACTTCTCCGCTTATCTTTAAATCCATCTGTGGACTTGTCTGCTTATCTGAATCTCTTTAAACCCAACTATGAACTATCCACATATCCTAATCCTCATTAAATCCAGCCATGGACTTCTCCACTTATCTTTAAACTCATTCATGGACTTCTCTGCTTGTCTTTAAATCCATCTATGGATTTATCCATTTTAAACCCAACCATGGACTTATGTGTTTATCTTGATCCCCTTTAAATTCAGCCATAGACTTATCCACTTATCCTGATCCCCTTTAAACCCATTTATGGATATCATCTGTTTATCCAAATCCCCTTTAAACCCAGCCATGGACTTCTCCTCTTATCTTTAAACACATCTATGGACTTATCCGCTTATCCTAATCCCCTTTAAACCCAGCTATGCCTCTATGCCTTGACCACATCCTCTGGCAACAAATTTCACAGCTTGATTGAGAGTTGAGTGAAAAAGTATTTTCTCGACTCTGTTTTAAATCTGCACCTGCCATTCACTTTTCACCTGTTCCTTCCTGCTCTTGATTTCTTAGCCCTCTATCCTAGCTCCTCTCAGCCTTCTCTTCATCAACCTGTTTAGCTTTTCCTCACATGGTTCATTTTGGTCACATTGTACTATCAATTTCTTGAGATGGGATGACCCGAAGTGCACACAATACTCAAGGAACTTGCATTGAGAGAGGCCTTGCGATATTTTCCATTTTGTCCAAATAATCCTATTTGCTTTTTTGGATTGCCGAATACACTGTTGCTATATCTGGCCACGTCCTCCGGGGGAGCCCTGCACCTGCATTGTGAGGGCAGGATAGTGTATGCTGTGCCTGAATCTGGTAGTGTCATTATAGAGGGCAGCGCAGCTCACCAAGAAAGGAAGCGCCCACAATGACAGCATTCTTGCCGCTGGCTAGTCTGACTGCCCAGTTGGCATCTTCCGGTGTTCGCAGGGTGAAGACATTGTCAATTTCTTTCCCTTTACATGCCAGGGTCTTGGGTCTGTAAAAGCCAGAAGGAAGTTTAATGCACCTCATTTACCTAACTGAAGCTCTGACAATTAATAACGCCTCAAACAGCGCAAGAAGACTGGCAAAACATTCAGGGGATAACTTTATAAAGTAGGCAGTAACCTTTTACATTGAATACGCATGTAATGATCAGAACAATGGATCCCTAGCCCGTCAAACTTTCAGGATACCCACAATGAACATTCATGAGAGAGATACGCATGCAGTGGAGGAAGTGCACGCAAATCTGTCTCATGAATATTCATTGTGGATATTCTGAAAACCTGGACAGGTTTGGGAACCACTGGATCAGAATAATGGTGTGTATGAATGTATAACTGCTGAAAATACACTATGCATTATTCTGTAAATACTTCCACATCATACATTTCAGAGCCTCTGTCTTTGTTCTCGTCTCCTCTGTGTCTGACTTGAATCATGGAACAAATGCAGCATTTGGCCGGAACTGATTCCCTGACTCAAAGGTTGCACTAGGCCAGGGGTAGGCAACTCCGGTCCTCGAGAGCCGCAGGCAGGTCAGGTTTTCAGGATATCCACAATGAATATGCAGGAGATAGATTTGCATACCATGGAGGCAGTGCTTGCAAATCTATCTCCTGCATATTCATTGTGGATATCCTGAAAACCTGACCTGCCTGCAGCTCTCGAGGACCAGAGTTGCCTACCCCTGCACTAGGATACGTTGTCCTGTAACGTGGGGGTTCTCAACCCAGTCCTCGGGACACACCAAGCCAGTCTGTTTTTTAAGATATCCACAATGAATATTGCCTCCATTGTATGCAAATCTCTCTCACGAGTTTTCATTGTGGGTATCCTGACACCTGAGTGGCTGGGTTGTGTCCTGAGGATGTGACCCGGGGATGGGGATAGCAGGGGCACTGAGCATGCAATGATAACCCAATACTGGCCTGCGCTGGTCTGCGTGTGTAACTTACGTGTTCCCAGTGGCTATCAGCAGTTTGTTATACTCCATCTTGAATCCATCTTTGAAGACAGCCACCTTACTCTTGGCATCCACAGATACAACCTGAAAGAAGATTTTCAGCGTGAACCATCTGCAATTAATTACTGAAAAATCTTCTTCTGAAAACATCGATGGATTCTTAATTCGAGCACTTGAACACGCTTTTAGGAACAGTGTAACGGAGTCTTAAAGACAGGTGAAATAAGGCACAGAACATCTTCTGTCAACATATTCCACGGTAGAATTGAACCCAAGCAAAACAGAGATTCTGTGGGTTCCTAACAAAAGTGGACAGATAACTGGCTTCAAAATACTAATTGGGAAGTAGAAACTTCCCCTGAAATCACAGGTCAGGAATCTTGGGAAGCTGCTAAACTCATCACTGACTTTGATCCTGCAAATTCAAACAACCTTTAACATTCTATCGCCTGCAGCAACTACAAAATCTCTCTCTACATACGGAAAAGATGAGTCTGACCCCAGTGGTCCATGTCATGATAACATAACAACTGGACTACTGTAATGCCCTGTACACTGGTCAAAACAAAGAGACTTTGCACTAGCTCCAACTAATTCAGAATACTGCAGCTCAACGGATAGAAGGCTGCAAGCAGTGTGGCCACATCACACCTTTCCTACGAAAGTTACACTGGCTACCAGTAACTTACAGGCCTAAATTTTCAAGGTCCTCAGGAAAAATGAGCTGGAGTACTTAAAGAACAAGATAGCCCTTTACACACCTTTAAGATCCTCTCAAGGATCATCACTATCTGTACCTTCGTCAAAAGAAACTGTACGATGTGATAGCTGCCAGTGAGCCTTCTCTGGAGTAGCCCCCACGCTCTGGAACTCACTCCCAGAGGGGCTACGTCTAACTCGAGACTACCTCTACTTCAGGAAGCAGGTGAAAGCCTGGCTCTTCTCCCAAGCCTTTAACACACATGATGACTGACTATCCACTCCCTCCACACCTAGACTAGCTGGCTACACACCCGGTAACTTAGACCTGTTCCTCATATCTCCTTGAACTGTACATTCAATTTTTCTTCAGTTTAGCCATCCATCTATTTAGACCAATGATTTTGTACTACACATCTTGTCCCCATCTGTATATCTCAACTGCATTTACCCCCTTAGCTACATGGTAAGATGTTTTATTACATTGTAGGAACAGAATTTGGTTGTTCTGATGTCGATCAGGTGTTTCACTGGTATTATGCTGGCATTGTATTACATCTATGTTATTTGAATGCTTGAGTGGAGGAGTAGCCTAGCGGTTAGAGCACCAGTCTTGACATCCAAAAGTAGCCAGTTCAAACCCCAATGCTGCTCCTTGTGATCTTGGGCAAGTCACTTAACCCTCCATTGTCTCAGGTACAAACTTAGAATGTGAGTCCTCCAGGGACAGACAAAAATACCCAGTGTACCCAAATGTAACTCACCTTGAGCTACTAGTGAAAAGGTGTGAGCAAAAAATACATAAATAGTATGTGCTTATTAGGTGTTTCATTGGTATTACTCTATCATATCTGTTATTTGAATGTTGTTGTTTTTTGCTGTCTATTATGGTATCATTTGTACTGTGATGACATTTATCATATTTCTGTTATGATTGTTTTACTGTGTGGTTTAATGTATATATTTCTGGAACTGTTTCATGTTAGTCCTATTACTAGGTTTCAATTTGCCATATCCAAGTCTACCTCATGGACTGTATTTATGTTTATATTTGGTCATCTTTACTATTGTTCTACTGTTAACAAAATTGTAAGCGTTATTTTTAACTGTACCTGCTGTACATTGTCTTGGGTGAATCTCTTCATAGAGGTGGTTAATAAATCCCAATCAATAAGTAAGCACACCCAAAGACACCCCAATACTTTACCTGCATGTCCATCAGGACCTCGATATCATACGTATGGAAGAATTCCTTGGAGCGCAGAGCAATCTGGTCTGGTTGAGAATCCATGGACTGCAGAAAAACATGCAATAAAGTAATGTTCTTAAGCATCCTAACAGGTCGGGGGGGGGGGGGGGGGAGGACTGACAATCTTTTCAGCTACCACTGTCCTCATTCCAGAGACTACTGCTACTACTACTACTACTACTACTACTTAACATTTCTAGAGCGCTACTAGGGTTACGCAGTGCTGTACAAATTAACGAATGACGGTCCCTGCTCAGAAGAGCTTACAATCTAAAGGACGAAATGTCAAGTTGGGGTAGATGAGATTTCCTGAGAAGAGATGTAGTGATTAGGTGAAGAAGGCGACATTGAAGACTCTGCTGTAAATAGTGGCCTGATGCACTAAAGCACTAAAGAAAGGGATTAGAACAGGATGTCCTTTGGAAACTTACATTATATTCCTTGGGGGGGGGGGGGGATGTTAGCAACATGGGCTCCATTAAAATGTGTTCTTTTACTGTTAACCCCAGTTATTAGGAACTAGGTCTTATTACATAAACTGGACCTGTGGTAAAATAGCACCAGTTAGTAGTAAAATAACCCATCTTAACAGTGGCCCACGTTGATAACTTCCCCTCTTAGTGTGAACAATTTCAGTCTTTGGTAACCAGAGCTGATATTGTGATGTCATAAGTCTCATTCCACCAATAGGAGCCAGCCTCATCACTGATGTCACAATGGCTTGATTGTCCTATACTTGTCTCACTTTTTTTTTTTTTTTTTTTAAAGTAAATTTTATTGATAACTCAAAGTAAGCATACACAATAATGCCAAATTTACAAAAACTATTCATGAACTATACAGCTTATAAACTACCCATACCCCCCCATCTCTCCCCTCCCCTTCCCATCCCCTCCATCCCACCCCTGTACCACTCAAATTCCAAAAACTTCGTATAAATTCAAGGAAGTACAACAGTACCAATAATCCAGAACTGTTTAGCAGATTACAGATTATGTATTGAACTTTGTACTCTATGTAAAACAGCTTATTACAAAACAGAGAAAATCAATATGCATTAATAAGTAAACTCCGACCCCTGGGACTTAGAATCTGAATATAAGGCATCCATATCTGAAGAAATTGTTTTCTACGTTTAGGTGACATCTTGGAATCTCTAGCCTCCTCTTGTTATCCTCTTGGCTCACTTTTATTACACATAGCAGTGATTCTGATTTTTGGAAACATTTCTTTTTTTCTTTAATGAAAGGAGAAGTTAACGTGGGCTACTTTAACCCCAGTTATTGGTAACTAGGTCTGATTGCACAAAATGGGACCAGTTAGTGGTAACATAACACTTCTTAAGGGTATCCCACGTTGATAACTTTCCCCCTTTAATATGAAGAGTTTCAGTCTTTGGTAACCAGAGCAGAGATTGTGATGTCATAATGCCTCAGTCCACCAATAGGAGCCAACCTCATGAGTGATGTCACAATGGCTTGACTGTCCTATACTTGACTCACTTTTATTACATAGAGCAGTGATTTCACTTTCTAGATACATTGCTTTTTTCTTTAATTAAGGGGGGGGGGGGAGTTATCAACCTGGGCTCCATTAAAATGTGTTATTTTACTGTTAACCTCAGTTATTAGTATCTAGGTCTCACTGCATAAAATGGACCTGAGTTAGTGTTAAAATAAGATCTTAACAGTAGCCCATACTGATAACTGCACCCCTTAATGTCTTAATTGGGAGGGTGGAAGTTTTTACTCCCTGCCTCTTGAATCCCATGCAAGCTCCACAGAGCAGACTTCCCTTTGGAGTCACCCACCAACGCTACATGTTCAAACTTTAGAAACTATAGGCGCCACCTGCACATATATAAAATGAACTTCTATGTGCAAAATGGCAACATATGGGTTTAAAATGCACTGAAAGGAGGTTGTGCTCCTGGTATGGTTTGGGCAATCCTTCAAAGCAATTTATCCTCAGTACACATATACCTCATCAAATTTCTCCATTTGCCCACAGCTAATCTCTCTTTTGACTTTGAGGAGTGCTTGACGGTGGAGATGTGCCGACCTGTCTGAGTAACAAATGCACTTCCCCTTATGTTGAAAGCTGATCCTTATCAGTAGTACTGCAAAACTGCCGCTAGGGGTCACTGCTACCAGACCGGGAGGAAACAGAAGGGGACCACTCCTGCCTTGTCGTACTAGATTACCAGGGATCACCTTCAGCTATGTCCTGGGGATACCTACATTTAATTGGATTTAGGTGCAGGAGCCATACTAAATTTAACGCATGAGTAGAAAAAGGGGCATGGAAATGGGGGGGGGGGGGTCATGGGCAGAATGGGGGTGTTCCTAATATTTACGCATGTTGTTATAGAATAGTTGGTGCAAATGGCCGTGGTGTATGTTAGGCGCGATTCCCTGCGCCTAACTTTAAGAGCGGCTCATAAGATAGCGCTTTTTAATTCACCTTTATACCTGCCTGGGGAGGGCTCAATAAATGGGTATTTTTATAGAAATGTCTATCAACCCCCTTAGTTACTTTTCCTGTGTGGATTGCTCTGCCTGTCCTACAGCCGAGGTGGGGCCTGGGCCCTCCCAAATTGGCTCTGGAGTCCCTGGTTTGGCTGGCGGGGTCCCTAACCCCCACCAGCTGTAGCGTTTGTCCCATGCTGGTCTCGCCACATTGCCTACCCTGCTCTTAGTTGTGCAATGCACACTCATTTTAGTGAAACTGAACACGCGCAACATTTTGTGCATGCTCTATTTCATGAAAACGAGCATGCATGGCGCGACTGAGAACAGAGCAGGGTAGGCAATGCAAGACCAGCGTGGGACAAATGCTTCAGCTGGCGGAGGTTGGGGACCCCTGCCGTCCAAGGTACCATCATGCAGCAGCAGCAGCAGCAGGGAGGCAGGCCAAAAAGTGTCTCCCCCCCCCCCCCCCCAAATCAAGGTCTGGCTATGCTCCTGGCCTACAGGAGTCATTTATCATTGTTCTGTGTGGAGGAGATTTTGATAGTATTGTCACACATAATCACCCGATGGGTTACCCTCAGCCCCATCAAGTCAGGGGGCCAGCTGCACTATCAAGGATGATGTATTCCAAAGTCTGGACGCACGTTCACTGTGACGTGAGCCGGAGACTGTTGTGTATGAGAGTTCAGTGTTTTGCTACTATTAGTACCTGACCAGACTCAGAGCCATTCAGTCTCAGGGTCCATATTCAGCTGCTAAAATCCTGACGTCCTCATCCGCTGGACACAGTTTTGCAGCTGTCCCACACCTGAGTTTACTAGAATGTGAAGGAAAGACTCCACGAACCTTGCTCAGTTTGGGTCTGTCGTAGGGTAAATACTTCTCCATTGTACACATTACAATTCTGTCGGAAAACCCCTCTTGCCGTAATGTTTCTGCACACAGTAATCCAGCTGGACCTAGAGGTAGAAGACCAGAAGTGCGTTAATAACAAAGGAAATCTCTTCACCGACATTCAAAGGAAGTTGTGTTCACCTGCAATGGCTAAATCTGTAGAGGCCGAAATCAAAGCAATTTAACCAGCCAGAAAGAGATCTTGGCAAATTAAATCGTTTGCTTGACCTAACCGCTCATTTTCAGCGACACTTATCCAGTTACAGTCACCGATAATGTCCGGTTAGTATCTAACGCTAAACGGGTTATCTTGGAGGCGTTTCCGGGACGGAGTCATCACTTGCCTGGTTAATTGCTGATATTTAGACTATAGGAAATTTACAAAACTTTTTAAAACTTTTCTATTTCAAAAGTTTGTTATGTGTTAGCAGACTTAGCTGATGCATTGATTAAACTGTACAATTTGTTTGAAATTTCCGGTTTCTACCCACAGTCTTTAAATTGTAATCCGCACTGAACCTGATTTTTGGACACATGCGGAATAGAAGAATAAATGCTACACTATGGTCTGCTTTTGTAGGCTGGAAAATCAGGTAATCAGCCACAGCGTGGGATCTACATGGACCAGGAGATCAGCAGGGCAGTGGGAGGCTCGTGGGATACAGGTTAGTGAGGTGGTGTCCAGAAGATTAGCAGGGCAGCAGTGGGAAAATGGAGACAGAGCCCAGAGCCTCAGCAGAAGGATAGTGGCTCAAAGCCCAGAGATCAGTAGGGGAAAAGAGAGACTGGTGGAGTGTGAGTGGACTAATGAGGAGGGAGGGAGTGGAAGAGGGAGAGAGAGACAGAGTGATGATGGTTTGAAGGGAAGAGAGAAACTGAGGCCTGGGAGACATTAAGAGCTGGGGCCGGGCTACAGGGCAGACAGATTGGGGGAAGAGACAGTGGAATAGCCATGGGTGAGCCAAGGGGGGTAGGGGCCCACCCAGCTTCACTTCAGGCCCACCCAGTTAGATTAGCTGGCGGGGATCCTCAGGCCCCGTCAAGCAGTCTCATCCCTGTGACAGTCAGCAGTGTGTTTGCAGCTGCCAACAGTATTTCCCTCCTCTCACGCATGTGAGCATGGGGGGTGGGATGCTGGTTGAACTGAGAGTGCATGGGGGAGGGGCAGTGCCAGTGTCGGCGGCTGTAAACACGCTGTTGACTGCAGCGGGGATGAGACTACTTGGTGGGGGGGGGGGGGAGGAGAATCCAAAGAGGACTCTCTCGCTAACGGAGCATGGGGATGTCCGTCAGCCAATGTATTCATTTTTACTGTCTCAGGGGGAGGAGTCCACCCAGTCCACCCCAAGGCCCACCCAAAAACTGAAGTCTCGCTGAGATGGAGTGGGCTCCTTACCACTTTCCCCTGCCCTAGAGAGATAGGCAAAAACCAGCAGAGTCCTGTCTCCTGGCAAAGAATAAACTATCCCAAATCCAGAAAGAGAAAAACAAAACCACGTGAACATCAGCCGGGGGGGGGGGGGGGGGGGGCTGCAGGATGACGTATCTTAGATTTGTAAATAAAACAACACAAAACTGCTCAAACCCAGATTCATTAAACAATATAAGTGAAATAACCCCCGTAATCACTTCCACAGAAGCGGTTAAATTATCTGCATTCTTTCGTCCTCAATAACCAGGGATCAAACAAACATTAGAAATGGTTTTACCCTTTATATATGCTGAACATGAGGAGGGACAACCTTGAAAATGAGCTAAGTAGGGAAGTGGCCACTGCCTGGGTCAATCAACCTGTCTGAAAAGTCTCCCTTCCCTTCCCTCTCCTCTGCCATCTGAAGTCTGTGCGGGCATCCATGGCACACGTGCGTTTAGCCAGGTTATAAAGAGGAATTTCTGTGGATAGGACTTTGTGCGTGAAATATTTTGATTTCACTTGACTTTTCCTACACAAGTAGAAAGTGAAAAATATGAGGCTTCTTTCCACACACAGATTTTGCAGCTTCTAATTTTCAAAGGGAAACTACACACCTGCTAACCTTTGAAAATGTGCTGCAAAGATTGTATTCAAAATTGCCCAAGGGTTGGATTTTATTTATTCCTTCATTTGCTTTCTTCAAAGCGTTTTCTTTAAGAACACCGAATTGGTTAAACGTATTAAACTTTCTAGAATTATTGGAGGGTGGCACCTCTTCCTCCCCCTTTGTTAAGGGTCTCATCCATACTTTCACTTTGCTTCCAACGTATATAAATAATGTTTCAGTAACGAGCTGTGACGTGACTGCAGAGATCCAGTACCTGCACCAATGATCAGCACGTTGGTGATGCTGGTGTTATAGTTGCTCAGAGTGATACACTTTGCCATAACCTTCGTCCGTCTTTGCGACTGGAGAGCCTGAAAGCAGAACTGCAGGTCAGTTAAGAAAAAGCACTCAGCCTTTAGCTGAGTCCACTCTGGAGCCCCCCAACCCCACCCCAACCCCATCTCTGGAAACAGCCTCACTTTAAAGCCATTTGTCATCTTCGATGACATCCTTCTTATCTGTTCCCTTCTCCGCTACTGCCAACTCCAGACTTCGCTCCTTCTGTCTTGCTGCGCCCTATGCCTGGAATAGACTTCCTGAGCCCCTACGTCTTGCCCCATCCTTGGCCACCTTTAAATCTAGACTGAAAGCCCACCTCTTTAACATTGCTTTTGACTAGTAACCACTTGTAACCACTCGCCTCCACCTACCCTCCTCTCTTCCTTCCCGTTCACATTAATTGATTTGATTTGCTTACTTTATTTTTTGTCTATTAGATTGTAAGCTCTTTGAGCAGGGACTGTCTTTCTTCTATGTTTGTGCAGCGCTGCGTACACCTTGTAGCGCTATAGAAATGCTAAATAGTAGTAGTAGTAAATGGCCCTTCTCCACTACTGCCAGCTCCAGACTTCGCGCCTTCTGTCTCGCTGCACCCTACGCCTGGAATAAACTTCCTGAGCCCCTACGTCTTGCCCCATCCTTGGACACCTTTAAATCTAGACTGAAAGCCCACCTCTTTAACATTGCTTTTGACTCGTAACCACTTGTAACCACTCGCCCCCACCTACCCTCCTCTCTTCCTTCCCGTTCACATTAATTGATTTGATTTGCTTACTTTATTTATTTTTTGTCTATTAGATTGTAAGCTCTTTGAGCAGGGACTGTCTTTCTTCTATGTTTGTGCAGCGCTGCGTACGCCTTGTAGCGCTATAGAAATGCTAAATAGTAGTAGTAGTAGTCTCTTGTAACCAGAGCTAATATTGTGATGTCATAATGACTCAGTCCACCAATAAGAGCCAACCTCATCAGTGATGTCACAATGGCTTGATTGTCCTATACTTGGCTCACTTTTATTACATAGCTCTTTGAGCAGGGACTGTCTTTCTTCTATGTTTGTGCAGCGCTGCGTATGCTTTGTAGCGCTATAGAAATGCTAAATAGTAGTAGTAGTAGTAGTAGTAGTAGATACATCATCCATTCAAGCAGGATGATAACAGCATCCTCTTTGCATGAGAAGTATCTAAGATCTTCCTACCTCATTAATAGGCTTTAATAAGTGCTAAAAGGACCAACTCACAGGAAGATGTTTTCAATGCTGTTTTAACATTTTTTTTAAAGGAAAATTCTTCCCTAAGGTAAAGATGGAGAAAACTGAAAAGAACAAGGGTGAGACAGAAGAACGCTGATCTGCGAGCAGTCTTAAAATGCAGGTGAAGGGATAACTAGATAGAGATGATGTTGTGATTGAAGCGAACATGGGGTGACAAGAGGAATTTGGTGATTTGATAAATTCTCTTGGACCCTGGAATATAAAAGCTCTATGAGCTACCAACAAAATTCTGAATTTCATTCTAAATTTTAGAAGGGAAGAAATACGACCTGACCTCTTTGTGTTAAACAGCACCGAACAGCTGCATTTTGCAGGTTCTGAAGCTGCTTCATAGAGGTCATTGTGTAAAGAATTACAGTAATCCAGGCAGAATAGGATCACGGTAAAGAGTAATGAAAACCAAACAAAAAAAACAGCACCACGGGCCTTTAAAAATGGAACACAGTTCTTTAATGAATGAGCCTTGACAAAAAGACCCTGCCACTTATCAAATAAAGTTTCATCCTCATTCTCATCAAAAATTGGTGGTTCCTGAAGTAAATTATTTAGTCGATCCTCAGAATAACTGAGTAATGAAAATCATTCAACAGACTAAAGCTGACACCGTACAAAAACACTGACCCACACACAGTAGTTAAACTGAGTGTCAAAGGGTAGGTTTGAGTCAAACATACAACCTGAGATGGTCGGTGAGGGATAGACTGAGCTAACTGTGGAGCCAGGGCAGGCCTGGAATAGGACTTTAAGGGATTCAGTTTCAGTCTATTATCCGCCTGCCATTTGGACACTGCATCTAGACACAAATTCAACAGTGAAAGGTCAGAACTAAAGGCCTTGTTTACTAAGGTGCGTTTGCATTTTTAACATGCCTCCAATTAGCATGTGCACTAACTATGGAATATTGTAGGTACATACACACTTAACGAGCGTACATGGTTAGCATGCGTTAAAGACGCTAACGCGCCTATAACGCGGCTTAGTAAACAGGGCCCTAAGACAGTCAACACTCAACACTGGTTGAATATCACCTGCGTAACTGAATCTATTAATGCCACATGTTTGAATGAGAACTACCAAATGACCTAGGAACACATTAAAAAGGCGAAAGGGAAATGGGACTTCACATACAGACTTTCTGAGGTTTTTGCAACTGCATTCAAAGCGGTTTACATATATTCAGGTACTTATTTTGTACCAGGGGCAATGGAGGGTTAAGTGACTTGCCCAGAGTACAGGACGTCAGACTCACAGAAACAGAAGTCTGCGCGGTTGCGTTGCTGATCTGCAAGGCAGGCTTCTATATGGAATGTTGCTAGTGGAATAGCAACATTCCATGTAGAATCTCAAATAGTAGCAACAGAATCTCAATAGTAGCAACATTCCATGTGGAACCTCAAATAGGGAAAGGGAACTGGGACTTGATATACCGCCTTTCTGAGGTGTTTGCAGCTACATTCAAAGCGGTTTACATATATTCAGGTACTTATTTGTACCTGGGGCAATGGGGGGTTAAATGACTCGCTCAGAGTCACAAGCAGCAGCAGTGGGAATCGAACTCAGTTCCCCAGGATCAAAGTCCACTGCACTAACCACTAGGCTTCTCCTAACCAACAAAACTGACCCCTGAAGCAAACCAAAACCTGTGGTACAAGAGAATAAAAAAACACACAACAGATTCTGTCTATAATGAAGGAAAAGAACTGACCTAAAACCCTCCCGTAAATTCCAGAAGCCACAAGATGACATAATAAAAGCTTGTGATCAATAAGGTAAAATGTTTCTGTTATATGCAAAGATACAATTACGGCACATCATTCATATCATGCAGACCTCAATCATATCCTCTCTCAGATTGGAAAAGAGGCGGCTGAGGAGGGATATAATTGAGGTCTACAAAATCCTGAGTGGTTTAGAACGAGTAGAAGTAAATCGATTTTTACTCTTTCAAAAAGTACAAAGACCAG
The DNA here is from genome assembly GCF_901765095.1 of Microcaecilia unicolor. Taxonomy (NCBI): domain Eukaryota; kingdom Metazoa; phylum Chordata; class Amphibia; order Gymnophiona; family Siphonopidae; genus Microcaecilia; species Microcaecilia unicolor. The sequence goes on along the minus strand of NC_044041.1, from coordinate 2,415,096 downwards.
GGCACACGCAAGAAAGTTACATGGAAATACTTTTAAAACAAACAGGAGGAAATATTTTTTTCACCCAAAGAATAGTTAAGTTCTGGAACTCTTTGCCGGAGGAAGTGGTAATGGCTGTTAGTGTATCTGGTTTCAAAAAAGGTTTGGAGAAGTTGCTGAAGGAAAAGTCCATAGTCTGTTACTGAGATGGACATTGGGAAGCCACAGCTTGCCCTGGGATTGGTAGCATGGAATGTTGCTACTATTTCAGATTCTGAATGGAATGTTGTTGCTCTTTGGGGTTCTACATGGAATGTTGCTTTTACATGAGATTCTGAATGGAATGTTGCTACTCTTTGGGGTTCTCCATGGAATGTTGCTACTATTTCAGATTCTGAATGGAATGTTGCTACTATTTCAGATTCTTAATGTAATGTTGCTACTCTTTGGGGTTCTACATGGAATATTACTACTATATGAGGTTCTGAATGGAACATTGCTGCTCTTTGGGGTTCTCCATGGAATGTTGCTACTACATGAGATTCTGAATGGAATGTTGTTGCTTTTTGGGGTTCTCCATGGAATGTTGCTACTACATGAGATTCTGAATGGAATGTTGCTACTCTTTGGGGTTCTCCATGGAATATTGCTACTGTTTGAGATTCTGAATAGAATGTTGCTACTCTGGGGTTCTGCATGGAATGTTGCTACTGTTTGAGATTCTGAATGGAATGTTGTTGCTCTTTGGGGTTCTGCATGGAATGTTGCTACTATATGAGATTCTGAATGGAATGTTGCTACTCGTTGGGGTTCTCCATGGAATGTTGCTACTAATTAAGATTCTGAATGGAATGTAGCTACTCTTTGGGGTTCTGCATGGAATGTTGCTACTGTTTGAGATTATGAATGGAATGTTGTTTCTCTTTGGGGTTCTACATGGAATGTTGCTACTATATGAGATTCTGAATGGAATGTTGCTACTCTTTGGGGTTCTCCATGGAATGTTGCTACTAATTGAGATTCTGAATGGAATGTAGCTACTCTTTGGGGTTCTGCATGGAATGTTGCTACTGTTTGAGATTCTGAATGGAATGTTGTTGCTCTTTGGGGTTCTACATGGAATGTTGCTACTATGTGAGATTCTGAATGGAATGTTGCTACTCTTTGGGATTCCAGAATCGTGTTACTCTTTGGGGTTCTACATGGAATGTTGCTACTGTTTGGGTTTCTGCCAGTTACTTGTGACCTGGATTGGCCACTACTGGAAGCAGAATACTGGGCTACATGGACCATTAGTCTGACCCAGTATGGCTATTCTTATGTTCTTATGTACTTGCGTCACTTACAGAATACTGCAAGTTACTCATGCAAACATATAAGAATAACTATACTGGATGAGACCAATGGTCCATCTAGCCCAGTTTCCTGCTTCCAACAGTGGCCAATCCCAAATAGTAGCAACTCACGTCCCTGTTGCATTCAGGCACATTTAGGTTGGTGCAAATGCAGGTACCTAAATTTCAGGCACTCTGATACCAGATTGTACTAGGTATTTCTATAACAGAATCCAGGCATCAGGTGCCGTTACAGAGTTATGCTGTCACTGCACAGTGTCAGGGTGCCTAAAAGGAGGTGCCCGTCTTATAAAATTACCCCCTTAAAACTACCACAAGTCAGAAAAAAGGGCCTCTTAATGCTCTCAAAATCAAAATAACATCCAGTGACCTATGAATTAACATGAGTGAAAATGTTCTCACGCATATAAAACATTGTGCTATTAACACAAATGTCTGAAAACGTTTTCAAAAGCTCTAAAATTGGTTTTAAAAAAGGCTAAATGAAATGCAAAATGTTTCCCTGTGGAAGAGATAATGGTCCTGCTTCATTTCCCCCTCTCATTCTCTCCAGACCTTGCTGTCATGGATTCACACAGACTCTTCTCACCTGTTTGCTTGCTCGAATATAAACTCTCTCCTTCTCTATTTTCACCTAAATGAAAAAAAAAAAACAATAAAATAGTTACACTTCCAAGCCAAATTGGTGAGCGACTTTTTAAAGAATTTCTTAACAGGAAGTATGTTATTCTCATGTTATATTACTTGTCAGTAAAAGATAAAGCTGAGCATTACCTGTGGGAATTGATTTTTGTAAGGTGTCTAACCTTTTATGAGCAGCTTTATTGTTACGATCTCAGGGAAGGTGAACACTTTTTGTCCTTTAGATTGTAAGCTCCTTTGAGCAGGGACTGTCCTTCTTTGTTAAATTGTACAGCGCTGCATAACCCAGGCAGCGCTTTAGAAATGTTAAGTAGTAGTAGTACTCCAACTACCACTATTACTAATCATTTCTATAGCGCTACTAGATGTACGCAGCGCTGTATGCATTATATGTATGTAACCTTGGAAGGACTGGAAAGTTAGAAATGAAGAGCTGAACCATAGAGGGAATGAGTCAGGAACATTTCCTGTGTATATATGGGAGATAGATGAAAGCATCACGTTAAATGTACAGAGGGCTGATGCTGTGGTGGCGGTTGATGGTGTTGATCTGCAATGGGTTGTTTTTTCCCTCTCACAATCACTTTATCATTTTTTCCATTTGATACACCATTTTACTTGTGCTCAAATCAAAACGGTTTACAGTGTTCTGTCAGTAATTTGGTGGTCCTTTCCTGTTCTCTGTTTTGATTTTAAAATGTAAACCGCTTTGATTTTATTGATTTTATTGATTTTATTTCCCACCCAAACCCACTTCTCCTCTCCCTCCATTCTCCATCTCGGTTGATAACACCCTCATCGTCCCCGTCTCATCTGCCCGCAACCTCAGTGTCATCTTCGACTCCTCCCTCTCCTTCTCTGCTCATATCCAGCAGATAGCCAAGACGTGTCGCTTCTTCCTCTATAACATTAGCAAAATTCGCCCTTTCCTCTCAGAGCACACCACCTGAACTCTCATCCACTCTCTCATTACCTCTCACCTTGACTACTGCAACCTACTCCTCACTGGTCTCCCACTTAGCCATGTATCCCCCCTTCAGTCCGTTCAGAACTCTGCTGCACGCCTTATCTTCCGCCTGGACCAATACACTCATATCACCCCTCTCCTCAAGTCACTTCATTGGCTTCCGATCAGGTACCGCATTCAGTTCAAGCTTCTGCTACTAACCTACAAATGCACTCGATCTGCAGCCCCTCCTTACCTCTCAACCCTCATCTCCCCTTACGTAACCTCCACTCTCAGGACAAATCCTTCCTTTCAGTACCCTTCTCCACCACCGCCAACTCCAGGCTCCGCCCTTTCTGCCTCGCCTCACCCCATGCGTGGAACGGACTCCTTGAGCCCATACGCCAGGCCCCCTCCCTCCCCATCTTCAAATCTCTGCTTAAAGCCCACCTCTTCAATGTCGCCTTCGGCACCTAACCACTACACCTCTACTCAGGAAATCTAGACTGCCCCAACTTGACATTTCGTTCTTTAGATTGTAAGCTCCTTTGAGCAGGGACCGTCCTTCTTTGTTAACTTGTACAGCGCTGCGTAACCCTAGTCGCGCTCTAGAAATGTTAAGTAGTAGTAGTAGTAGTAGTAACTGTGAAAGGCTGTATATCAAGTTTGTATCACTGTTGTGATATATTGCTAAAATTAGTTTTTTGTATGATAAACAAGGAGGATTAAGCTACAATTCCACTTTGAGCCAGTGCCAGAAATGTGGAGTGTTACTAAAGCTGTGTTATTTTGTTGGTTTTACGTTATTTAAGAGCTAGTCAGGGCACAAGGGTGCCCAGCGACCCCTTTACAAGATGTTCTCATAGACAGAACTACTGAAGCCACATGAAGCCCCAGAGACTCCCCTGTTAAATAAATTCCACATTCCTGAAACTGACCCTCTGACAGGCAACTCTCTGAATTGTTTTATAGAAAATGCACCTGAAATTTTGGCAAACCATCTAATCCTGGAAAGTCCTCGATGTCCCCAGTGCCAATACTGAAGCAGGCACCGTGCCAGGGGCAGCGAATTCTTCCTCTGGACAGCACTCCTGCAAGACAGAGACGGCCAGTTACAATAACTGTTCTCACAGCTGCGTCTTTCTGTCCAGGATAAGAGTTTGCTTCGCTGACCAGAAAGCCGAACGTGAGTTAAGGTACCAAATTCTCAGAAGAGAGGCCTTCCCAGACCCAAAACAGATTATTGGATGGAAGTATTTTGTGTCCTGATATATTTCTATGTTCAGCAACAGCCGGACAGCGACACTAGATATCTGGATATATCACGTCCTGCCAGAGTTATCCGGATAGTGACACCAAATATGTGGATATTACCACCAACCGCCAGAGTTATCCGGATAGCGACACCGAATATGTGGATATTACCACCACCCGCCAGAGTTATCCGAATAGCGACACCAAATATGTGGATATTACCACCACCCGCCAGAGTTATCCGGATAGTGACACCAAATATGTGGATATTACCACCACCCGCCAGAGTTATCCGGATAGGGACACCGAATATGTGGATATTACCACCACCCGCCAGAGTTATCCGGATAGCGACACCAAATGTGTGGCTATTACCACCACCCACCAGAGTTATCCGGATAGGGACACCAAATATGTGAATATTACCACCAACCGCCAGAGTTATCCGGATAGCGACACCAAATACAGTATGTGAATATTACCACCACCCGCCAGAGTTATCCGGATAGGGACACCAAATGTGTGGATATTACCACCAGCCGCCACAGTTATCCGGATAGCGACACTAAATATGTGGATATTACCACCACCCGCCAGAGTTATCCGGATAGCGACACTAAATATCTGGGTATCCCTCCAACCAACAGAGTTATCTAGACAGTGATCCCAAATTCTGTAAGCCGACCATTATTTCCCACGTAAAGTGGTAGGATCAGAGATTTCTCACCTTTCACCAGTGGTGCCCCGTAATGTGGACACTTGTGTCCCATGGCGTAGTATTCTCCGTTCTGTTTGATCAGAAGGGCTTTGCCACAGCCCAGGTCCACCTCTCGCATCCTACATGAAAGCAGAAGAAAGTTTGCTCCAGAGCTGCACGTGCAAACTGTTTCACAAGCAGCCATGATGCGCACAAGGAGGGAGGAGACCAGGGCTGCCAGCTGTCAGTAAATTTTCTGTTGATTATTAAAAACCAGTGGCGTAGGAAGGGGGGGCGGTCCACCCCGGGTGCACGCCGCTAGGGGTGTCGGCTCCGCGCTGGTGCACTGCCCTCTCTGCCCCGGAACAGGTTACTTCCTGTTCTGGGACAGAGAGAGCAGTGAACCAGAACGGAGCCGACACACCCCAGCAACGTGCAGTCGGGGCGGATCGGCCCTCCCGCCCGTCCCTCGCCGCAGGTATGCGCTCCGGGGGGGGGTATGCACTCAGGGGGGGTGCGCTCCAGCGGGAGGAGGATGCGCCGTGCTGCACCCGGGGGGGGGGTGCGCAGCGGCGACCCGCCCTGGGTGTCAGCTCCCCTCGCTACAGCTCTGTGAAAAACAAATGAATGAAATAACAGGACCGTAAAAATAATGTCATGGTGGAGTCGAGGACTGTTCCAGAATTTAAAAAGGCATGGGATCGCTTAGGAACAGGAAGAATTGGGGGTTACAGAGGATGGGCAGACTGGATGGGTCATATGGCCTTTATCTGCCGTCATGTTTCTATGTCAGTTAAAACTCTTATGCCTCAGGTGTGATGGGCGCTGGTTCTGCAATGCTCCACCGCTTGGGAGCCGGGAATTATATCTCTGTTCGTCAGGGTGAATCTTGGCTACTGAGCAGTGGCATAGCCACAGGTGGGCCTTGGTGGGCCAGGACCCACCCGTTTAGGGCTCAGGCCCATCCAACAGTAGCACACGTTTAGCGGTAGCTGGTGGGGATCCCAAGCTTGGCCAGCTGAAGACACTACTCTCTACGATACCAGCATCTGCGCATTCTCAGTTTTCAGCACATTCCTGCTGCAGACCCCCAAGATAGAAAGAAGCATTTTCCCGCCAGCTGAGATATTTTTCTGGTGGTGGTTGGGGGGAGGAAGAACACTTGGTGCCCACCCACTTCTTGTCTAGGCCCACCTAAAATCTGTTGTCTGGCTACGCCTCTGCTACTGAGGATAATTTTATAAGGGTAGAATGGGATTTTCAGTGCTTAGAATACTGACATTTGCACAGTTGCTTGTGAGACTTACACTATTCTGCAAGTTCCCCCAGGGTTGCCAGGTGGAAAATTTTTTCCCCACCCAAACCAGCCCAAACCCGCCCAAAGTCAAACCCCGCCCCTGACACCCCCACCCCCGCCGTCATCAACCCCGCCCCCGCCGTCATCGGCCCCGCCTCTTCCGTCACGACCCCGCCTCCCCGTCATCGGCCCCACCCAGAATATCACTAACCCCGCCCAAAATGTCACTAGCCACGCCCCCGCGGCCTGAAAAACCGCTAAAAAAAACGCCGAAAGACCCCAAAACAAGCCCAAAAAACCGCAACCCGCCACGGGCAAAAATTTCCTGCGGCGGGTCACGGAAAACCGCCCAATTGGGCGGGAAAACCGCCCACCTGGCAACACTGGTTCCCACTGAGCTTAGCATGCATGATTTGTACACAAGCACTGGGGCCTTGTTTATAAAACAATTACCCCCAATAAATCTGTGCGCAAAATGATGAAAGAAAATGTTTCTATAAAAAGATAAGGCTGTTTGTAAAAATATGGACGACTGACACTTAAAAGTAGGTTCCCCTGCGCAGTTCCCTGGATGCCTAGATTTTGGCTACAGAGAGTGGATGATTGACAATGTATCAGGAGGGTGCGTTTTCCTAAGACTATTCAGAGAATTTTTACATCTGCCCAGGGGTAGGGAGGGAGGAGGCGAAAGGGACTGGAACTCTGAGGGAGGGAGAGGGGAGCTGGAACGTGGAGGGAGAGGGTGGAGGGGACGGGGTGGGGGGAGGGGGTAGAGGGGGGCATGGAATGCACCACCTGTAAAAATAAAATTTCAGCACCCCCCAATCATTTTGAAAAATTGGCTCCTATGGCCCCTGGTACAAATAAGTGCCTGCATATAGTATGTAAACCGCTTTGAATGTAGTTGCAAAAACCCCAGAAAGGCAGTAGATCAAATCCCATTTCCCTTTCCCTTAGCACATTCTCTGTTTCTGCAGGTAAATCCCACGCAAACTTTAGTGAGGACACAATGCCAAAAGCAGGAAAGGGGTTAGTACTAACATGTTCCAGCAGGTTTTGCATATCATTATTTGTTTTCGAAAAAAGCTAAAGTTCTTACGTTAGGTCCCTAAATTTTCAGTCAAATCTAGGAGCTTAAGTTTTCAGCTGAATAGTCACCTAAATGTAGGCCATTCATTTGTCTACGTTCATGAGTCTCATTGAAGCGCCCTGGTGCTGAAAGTCGGTGCTCAGCGCCTAACTTTTCCCCCCACCTGAAATCTATCCCTCCTGTCACCTGCTTTTTAAGAGTTTTGTGAAATTTTGAGCAAAAACTCAGCCCTAGTCAGTTTTCAGAGAGGCTAATTGCAGAGCATCTGTCTGAAAGGAGCCTTTTATCGCAGGGCTTTCCCACGCACCAGGGGCATAGCCAGACCTGAGCAGGAGGGGGGGCCAGAGCCCAAGGTGGGGGGCACTGTTTAGCCACCTCCCCGCGCCGCCAACCCCCCTCCTCGCCACCGCCCCCCCCCCCCCCCGCCACTTTGGACCGCAACCCCCCCCCCCCGCTACTTTGGACCGCCACTGCAAACCCCCCCCCCCCCCACTGCCGCCCGCCTCTTGCCCCGCCGCCGCATCAGGTACCTTGTTTGCTGGCAGGGGTCCCCAATCCCCGCCAGCCGAAGAGTCTTCTTCAGCGCTGGTCGACTCCGGTGCCTTTCTTGTGGGATCATCTGTTTCTGACACCTTACGTCCTGCAAGGGGCTACATGCTCAGTGCAGGACATAAGGCATCAGAAACAGATGATCCCACAACGAAGGTGCCAGAATTGACTGGCACTGAAGAAAACTCTTTGGCTGGCGGGGATTGGGGACCCCTGCCAGCAAACAAGTTACCTGATGTGGCGGCGGGGCGGTGGGGCGGGGGGGCGGGAGGCAACAGCAGGGGGGGGGTCAAATGTAGAGGGGGCCAGGGTGCAATGTGTGGGGGCCCATGCCCCTGTGGCCCCACGTAGCTACGCCCCTGCCACGCACTAAGCCCATTGGTAACCTGGCCCCAAAATAGGGCTTTTTTCTTTTGGCAGGTCCTGTGCTAATTTTTCCATTAGCACGTGAGATCTGCATAAATACTTCTAGGCCTGCTCCCGTATTGAGTCTGAGTTATCCAATTAGCGCAAACATGTTAGCGGGATAACACTTCCACACCCAGTCCCTACCCATGACATGTCCCCTCCTGAAAAATAGCAAAACAAACAGCACGCAATTAGCACTGCATTGACAGGCAAATTACTGCGAAGTGCTTTAATAATAGGACCACAAGCACATTAGCACTTCTTACATCAAATGGACTCTGTTAAAAATGTTGGGTTAATGCTGCGATTTGAACCTGTTTTGATAAACAAAGCCCTCGGCAGATGCAGGATGTGATGGAGCCTCTTCCCAGGCCTCAGCAGCTCCAGTGGGAGGGAATTTGAAGCCAGTTCTTACGAGGTGCAGCGTACGACACTAGAGCGCAAGACACAGGACCAGTTGCCGAACTCGTTCTTAAATGTAGTAATATGAACGTGCGTATCAACCTCCAGTATTTAAACAGCATTTTTCCTAGACCCTGGAAGGCGGTAACCAGACGTTCCTGTGGGTGAAATGTTTGCGTCTTGCCCACCATCCCTGCCAGACTCTTGGATTCTCACAATGGCCTGCAGAATTTAATTGAGTAACGAGCAACCCAGTACCAATAACTGGGCAACTAACAATCAAATATTGGACTCAATTGGCAACAATTTGGATTTACCTGCTCATCTTGCTAGATGTTGTTCTAAATCTTTTAGCACGCAACTGAAAAGGCGTCTTGGCCATAGGAGAGGCATGGGTGGGTCACGGGTGTTCACTATTATCGAATTTGGGGGATCTGCGCCTAGTTTATACATGAAGATTTACACCAGTTGGCGTTGATTCTCATGCCTAAAGTTGGGTGCGAATCCCGGTGCTATGCATTAAATAGTGCCCAACTCAGCGTGTTTATAAAATAGAGTTCATTGGCACCCCATAACGTATATGTGTGTATCAGTCAGTATTACACTGTTCCTGGGATGGAGGAAGATCAGAGGAAGCTACTGCAGGCATAGTTTTACATTTTCGAACTACAGGGCACAAACCTGTGAGTACGTTTGACAGGGGCACTAATGAAAGCACAGGTATCCGGGCAAATACTGTGGATAAAAATCATCCCCACCAGGGAAAGTTTGAAACCCTTCTGGAGCAGGACCCAGAAATGTTCAGCACATACATACAATCTGGATCAAATTTCTTCTGGCTGGATTTAAGAGAGTTTGCACTGGTCCCAGTGATTGTGTCATATCTCTGCACTGAACCTGATGCAGTGTGACATGTCTCCTGCCCTTCCAAATGTCACATCAACCCCAGAATGGTATCTGTGAGCACCTACTGCCCATTCTCCAGCTCCTTCACATGACACACAGACGCCTCCACCACATCCTTGGCCTTGGGGTAGGGGTTCAGAGTGATGGGACGTTCCTCCAGGTGGAAGTGCCGGCTGGTTCCGTTGGCTTTGTATGCCAGAGGACTGGCTTTGCCATTTGGGGACATCTCCTCCTTTTCAGGTAACACAACTTCAACTTTCACTTCAACTGTAGGAAGAAGCAAAGGATTCAGTGTTAGACATTGGTGTCCTGTAGTGGGTGCATTCATAACAGCCTGTTCTTAGCCACTAATGACATGGATGGACCATGTTTGCCCTTTATACACCTTAAGAGGCCTCTAAGCTCCTCCCAAGGAACATCACTATCTGTACCATCAAAAGAGATTGCACGATATGATACCCGCACGATATGATACCCGCAGCCTTCTCAGGAGCCCCCCACACTTTGGAACTTACACCCAGAGGGGCTACATCTAACTTGAGACTGCCTCTACTTCAGGAAGCAGGTGAAAGCCTGGCTCTTCTCCCAAGCCTTTAATACATAAGTACATAAGTACATAAGTATTGCCATACAGAGACAGGCTGAAGGTCCATCAAGCCCAGCATCCTGTTTCCAACAATGGCCAATCCAGGTCACAAATACCTGGCAAGATCCCAAAACAATGCGATACATTATTATGCTGCTTATCTTAGAAATAAGCACTGGATTTTCCCCAAGTCCATCTTAATAATGTCTTATGGATTTTACACTCCCTCCGACCCTGGACTAGCTGGCTACACAACCTGTAACTTAGACCTATTCCTCATATCTTCTTTAACTGTACACGTAATTTGCCTTGAGTTCAGCCAGTTAACTCTGCTCTACCCTTCTTGACCTCTCTATATCTGCACTTGGTCCATCAGCTACACAGTAATATATCTCATTTTATTGTATGAACAGAATTAGCATGTTATCTATGTTATTCTAATGTCTGCTTATTAGGTGTTCCATTGGTATTATGATGGTATTATATTATATCTTCAGTTTGAATGTTCTATTGTCTATTAGGTGTTTCGCTGGTATTATGTTGACATTGTGTTAGATCTATGTTATTTTAATGTTCTAATGTCTACTTATTAGGGGGTCCTTTTATGAAGCTGCGGCAAAAGGGAGTCTGTGCGGGCATCAGTGCGTGTTTTTGATGCGCACCGAAGCTCCCATTTTGGGTGGGAGCACTTACCAACACCCATTGAGTTGGCGGTCAGGGCTCCCACACTACCCCAGCGGTAAGTTGGCAGAATGTGGCACTGCTCTATTACCACTGGGTACACACTGGCGATACAAAAATAAAAACACCTAGAAGGACCCCCTAATAAGCAGACATTAGAACATTCAAATGACATAGATATAATATGAAACACTTAATGGAAAATGGAGTGCATGGAGGGGGGGGGGGGGCTCGGGTTGCTGCGGTAGCCCAGCGGTACTTCCCTTTTAGTGAGTGGTAAGCCCGTATTGGGCTTACTGCCTCTTTGGTGTTTAATTGGTATTATTCTGATATCATATCTATGTTATTTGAATGTTTCTTTTTCTGTCTATTATGGTATCATTTGTACTGTAATAACATTTATCATTTTTCAGTTACATGGTTGTTCTGCAGCGCTGTTAAATGTTTTAATTTCTGATAATGTTTCATGTTAGTTCCATTATTAGGTTTTAATTTGCTTTTTCTGCTACTACTACTACTACTATTTAGCATTTCTATAGCGCTACAAGGCATACGCAGCGCTGCACAAACATAGAAGAAAGACCAGTCCCTGCTCAAAGAGCTATGTAATAAAAGTGAGCCAAGTATAGGACAATCAAGCCATTGTGACATCACTGATGAGGTTGGCTCTTATTGGTGGACTGAGGCATTATGACATCACAATATTAGCTCTGGTTACAAGAGACTACTAACCTACTATTTATCACTTCTATAGCGCTACAAGGCGTACGCAGCGCTGCACAAACATAGAAGAAAGACAGTCCCTGCTCAAAGAGCTATGTAATAAAAGTGAGCCAAGTATAGGGACAATCAAGCCATTGTGACATCACTGATGAGGTTGGCTCTTATTGGTGGCCTGAGGCATTATGACATCACAATATTAGCTCTGGTTACAAGAGACTACTACTACTACTATTTAGCATTTCTATAGCGCTACAAGGCATAACGCAGCGCTGGCACAAACATAGAAGAAAGACAGTCCCTGCTCAAAGAGCTTACAATCTAATAGACAAAAAATAAATAAAGTAAGCAAATCAAATCAATTAATGTGTAGAGGAAAGAGGAGAGGAGGGTAGGTGGAGGCGAGTGGGAATATTTATTTCAGGCCCTTCAGTATATTGGTATGGGGGGAGGGGTGGTTCCTCACTGCAGTGCAGATTTTATACACCAATCCCAAGGTGGCCTTACTTGTGAACAGTATGCACACAACCACCTTTGATGTTCAAAGAGGTACCAGGCAGGGCTGTCCTCTCTCTCTTGTTTACCTTGAACATCTTCGTTTGATTCAGCTCAACACCGATGTATCGGGTGTGACTCTGCCTTTTTTAACGGTTAAAGTTCTAGCATTTGCTGATGAACTACAGCTCATGTGTCCTAAGTGTCAAGGGTGTGGGGCCAACTGGGACATATGTTTTGGTCTTTCCCGGACATACAGCATTTCTGGACTCAACTCATTTCCCATGTCTCCTCATTTTGGAAACTTGGTTGGACTCCTTCCTGTCACCAGTTGTTCGATATCTTTTGGCTGCGGGGGAATCCTCCTTCGGAGATAAGTGCCTTCCTTCCTACGGCGTGCTGTCTCGATGGCCAAGAAGGTGATCGTACAATTATAGCTCACTCTGGATAACCCCACAGTATCTCACTGGAAGTCAACCATGATTCAGCTTTGTGCTTTGGGACACAGAGGTATCCCGGATCCAGCTTCCTCTAATGGAGAACCTTTTCTTCGGGTCTGGGCACCCTTCTGTGACACCGACACCAGTGGCTTGCAGCCACATCCTGAATGCTTAAGATTGTGGTTTGTTGTACTTTGGGGGGGGGGGGGCATTTAAACAAAAACTATTGTTTCTTGTATTTGATTCTGGGCTTTGTTGATCTTCTTGATTATGGTAACTTTGCGACTTATGTAGACTTTGTTCTTTGTATTGGCCATTTATTGAAGTAAATAAATATGATATTGAAAAATTAAAAAATCAGTGGAGGCTTAGCCTAGTGTTAGCAGAAGGCACTCAGGATCAGGGAAGCCACTTCTTCACTCAGAACCAGTCCAACAGGTAGACACAACTAAGCAGACTCCTAGGCCAGCGCCTTCTAGAGGGCAGCAAAGAGCAGTTGCAGTGAAAGCAAAACAGATCCCAATTCAAACAACCATCAATGCACAATTTTACCTGCAGAAAAGGGTGGTGACACACAGACACACGCATACACACAAACACACACACGCACACAGACCCCTCCCCCCGTCCAATATTTAAAAGGATGATGTCATTGTGGGGATTAAGGGCCTGATAGATAATTGCATTGGAGTCTAGTAGTCCATGAGGATCCCAAAATACCTCAGTAATGGCGCCTCACTCCCTCTCTTCCTCTTCTGCATTCACAGCCCAGCATTTGCCTCTCTTTCTCTGAACCTCTCCCCCCCCCAGCCTCTGTTCTACCTCAAAGGCATTGCCAGTGGTGGCAATTTCTATAGGCAACCTGCGCTGGCCCTATAGGCTTCTCTCTACTGTGTCCCACACTCAATGATGTCACTTCCTGTTTCATCACTGTCGGGGAACAGTGGAGAGAAGCCTGCAGGGCTGGCAATGGCTCTGAGGTAGACCGGGGAGGGGGTTCAGACAGAGAGATGGGTAGGAGGGGGTTGGCAGGAGTAGATGCTGGATCTGAGGCAGAAAAGAGGGAGAAAGATGGAGACATGTGACTAGGGGCAGAAGGGATGGATGGGAAGTACGGGGGTTGGAGTGGGAAGGACCCATCCTGGTTAACTCTGGGTCCACGCAGAAAGGCAGGTCTGGCTATGCCCCTGGATAATTGAGGGAAGGGTGTAAGGTTGAAGGTTTTTACCCAGCCCCCGCCCTGTCTCCACTAACACACCTTATGATCTTTCATAACTCACAGCACCTGCCAATCACATCTAAATTTGGATTTGGAAAGTCGAGTACTGAAAAGCAGCTGAACTTTGGGTTAATTCAGGTCTCCGGCCTGGAACATTGTCTACCTGAGGTTGGCACCTTACAAAAGCAGGGGTTGGGCCGGGCAGTATAGTACTCATTGCACGAAAGGCTTCTAGCAAGGCAGGATTTCTTCTCGGCTGGTTTTATCTTTAAAGCGTTATAAACTTCAGCAGTAAATATTTGCAAAATAAAGGAGAGGCTCAGGGTTTAGGGCTCTGCTTCTCAGCGTTTGACAATGTTCATTTGTGTAACACCCAGAACACTAACCCTGGGGCTGAACAAGAGAAGCCTAAATATTTCCTACAAACCATCAAGAGAAATACAAATATTCTTAAGATACAGTCATTTACTTTGGGACTTTTTTTTACACAAGCCTAATGTGTGCTAAACGCTTCATGTCCAATTTTGTACCTATGGGCCACTGGCATTTACTTAGCACAGGCTTAGCGTTAGTAAAATATTGTAGATGACGGCAGATAAAGACCTGTTTGCCCAACAAGATAAACTCATTACTTATCCTATGTGATACTTCACATGTATACCTGGTCTTGATTTGTCCTTGCCATTTTCCAGGCATAGACCATGGAAGTTTGCTCGAAAATTTCTGCAGTTAACGTTGAAGCCCCCGAACAGCTCCAGTCCAGCCCATCCGAATCTATTTAGGAACGATAAGGGCACAGACTGTAGACGTCTGCCCGGCACTGGCCTTGTTCTCCAACTTCTGAAGCTGCATCTGTCCAGCCATTTTCATGACACATACCCAGGGGCATAGCCAGACACCCAATTCTGGGTGGGCCTTGGCCCAAGATAGGTAGGCAGAAGAACCCCGCCCCATCCCGCAGGTGATTTGGTCTCTCCTTCTCTCACCTGCATGCCATCTCCTCTCTCCCAGATACCTTTTAAATAGCAGATTTTCACCGGCAGCGAACAGCAACTAATACGCACTGCTCATGTTGGCCCCATAGCATGAATCAGTCGCTGATCGCTGCAGGCAAAGATCTGCAATTTACAAGGTCTGCAGGAGGGACAGTTGTTGGCAGTTTTCAGCTGGTGGGGCTTGGGGATCCCTGCAAGCCACATTATAGGCAGGCTGCTACTGGCTGGGCCTGAGTCCAAAGTGGGTGGGCCTGGGCCCACCCTTGGCTATGCCACTGGCACAGACCGTAGAAGTCTTGCTCAGGACTGGCTTTGCTTCCCAATTACCGGTGTTGCTTCCTGATCTCCACTAACTAAGCTTGTTTGGTTCCGTGTCATCCATTCAGGATTCCTTTCAGTTTTTCCTACACGTTTGAATTCCGTTACCATTTTCATCTCCACCACGTCCCGCAAGAGGGCATTCCAGGTATCACCACCATCTGATATTATTTTTTTACATTAGTTATTGCATTTTATTTTTCCCCACAGAAGTTTTCATCTTCAGTGAATAATCTGGGACTGACGAGCTACACATCACAAATTCACATGAAACTCACTGTTCACATTGAGAAACTTGTAACCATTCTGAGATCTGTACAAGGCCGGGAGCTACTATGCTTCTCTTACAGCTTGGCCTTTAAAGTAAAACATAAAAACTATTTTAAGAAACAGGGCTATAGAAAATAAAGTAAATTATGTAGCTTTCAGCTATCAGTACTTACAAACTGCAATTCTGCCATTAGCTTTCACTAGAATAATCCTTAACATGATAAGTCTCTCAAGAACGACAACAATATACTGAAAGTGTCCTCAGCTTGGTCCAGTACCAAAGTCGTTTTACGGAGGGTCTTAAGGAGACCAGGGGACATACAACAGCAGTGGGCAAAACTGAAAGAGTAACTAACTTGTTAGTCTCACTCACACGCACAAGGAGTGACTCGGGCAGAGTCATGCATTTGGGCTGTAAAAACCTGAAGGATGGGTACAGTTTGGGGTTTGAAGAACTTTTGTGAATGAAAGAGGCGTGGGACTTGGGTGTGGTCGTATGTGATGATCTTAAGGTGGAAAAGGCGATGGCGAAAGCTAGAAGGATGCTTGGGTGCATAGGGAGAGGAATGGCCAGTAGGAAAAAGGAGGTGATGATGCCCCTGAATAAGACTCTGGTGAGACCTCATTTAGAATATTGTGTACAATTCTGGAGACGCACCTTCAAAAAGATATAAACAGGAGGGAGTCGGTCCAGAGGACGGCTACTAAAATGGTCAGTGGTCTTCGTTCTGAATGAATGGGGATTTGGATATAGCTCAAACCTATTCAGTAGTATGTCAGTGTGAGTTACGTTCAGGCACAGTACCATCCTCATAGCTCTATGGCTGATGGAAGTCCTCTGGCCTAACATTTTCAGTTACCCTAGTGTTCTGTAACAGAAAATAGGCACTGACGTTCCCTTACAGAATAGAATCCTACCAGGTACCCACCTGTTTATAGAATGACCCCCTGGTCTTTATCTGCCATTATTAAAGTAGATTGCATGACCTGAGAACTGGGCTAGGGAGGCTGCCAGCACTGCGTAACCCTAGTAGCACTTTAGAAATGTTAAATAGTAGTAGTAGTAAGATACTGGGAATGGAGAAGTGGACTGATGGTTAGCGCAATGGACAGAGAACCAGGGGAGCCCAGGTCAAATCCCACTACAGCTCCTTGTGATCTTGGGTAAGTCGCTCAATTCTCCATTGTCTCAGGGGCAGGGAAATATCTACTGTACCTGAATATACATCACTTTCATAGCTTTTGGGCTTGCAGATAGTATATACAAAAATTAAATAAACAAATTCATTTAAACTAGGGGGCATTTAGTAGTACAATCAATGCACTAGGAACAGGCTTTAAAGTGACCAACAAGGTCAGAAAACGGTTGAGTGAGCAGTAAATGAAGTTCACTTGAGGAATGGGCCAGTAACAGTAGAGTACACAGGGAGCTGGTGCTATCTAACATGTTCAGCGTTACGAAGTGCTTCCAACAGAGGCCAGTCCAGGTCACAAGTACCTGGCAAAGTCCCAAAGAGCAGGAAGATTCTACGCTACAGATCCCAGGGATAACAGTGGGCTTTTCCAGGTCTATCTTAATCATGGTTTATAGACTTTACCTCCAGAAATTTGGCCAAACCTTTTTTTAAACCCAGAAATGTTAAATGCTTTTACCACATCCTCTGGCAACAAGTTCCAGAGCTTAGCCATGGGGCTCTTTTACTAAAGTCCTCGGGTCACACTCAGCCAGTCCAGTTTTCAGGATATCCACAATGAATATGCAGACCATGGAGGCAGTGCAGGCAAATCTTTCTCATGCATATTCATTGTGGATATCCTGAAAACCTGATTGATTTGATTTATTTTCACATTTGTATCCTGCTTTGACCAAAGCCGGTAACAGTCAAACACACAAAATAAAAGCATACTAAATCAGACAAACAGTATCAATAAACTGGATCTAGCTCTAACATAACCTTCTAACATCATCTCTGACAGAAAACACTTCATTCCTCCAAAAAAAGCTTTTACAAAACAATGAGTTTTGAGAAAATGTTTAAACTGATGGATATTGTCACAGAGTCTCAAATGACCAGGAAGGCCATCTCACATTATAGGACCAAAAGCCTTGCACTAAAGTGTGGTAGGTTTTTGCAAACCTTAAGGTGCAGTAATTGTAAAGCCCGTGTGATAATTACACAGTATCTGCCCTGCAGGTAACGCAGTGGGGACCCAGTCCATACATAACAAAAATAAATAGTGTAAAGCTGTGGCAGAGCACCCTCCCCCAAACACATTCCCCACCCCCACAATCATAGGAGCCGACTCTGTGGGTGCTTGAGCACCCCCAATATTGAGAAAATTCCTTGTATGTGTCCAGGGAGGGGTTATTTCCACTGGGCTTAGCACCCCCAGTAATTTTGAAAAGTTAGCTCCTATGCCCCCAACTATTTGATCCTCTCTCTCAATCCCCCCAAAGATCTGAGCCCCCTCCTGCAATCCCTTCCTTGGAGATGGGACCCCCTCAAATTCCCCCAAGTCAAACCCCATCCCCCTGACAGAATAATCCTGCCCCAGTAAGTCCTCCCCTACCAGACCCTCTGATCCTACCAGGATCCACCCAATGCTCAGCAGTGATAGAGTTAAGTTCAGCAGTCATGGATTGGAGTCTGCATCCAATGAGACTCCTCTACCCCCTAGTGGTAGACCCACAGTACAGCGAGGGCGGGAACCATACATTATTTTTATGACAGCTGAATACTGGTAGGATGCAGGTAAGAGGTGGTGGTCTGTGATGAAATAAGTAAATTCAGCACCGCTCACCATGTGTGAAGTGGGGCTGAATCTATGAATTTATTTAAATGCTGCAAACGGCATTTAAATAAATCGTATGAATGTAAGAGTAGCTATACTAGGTCAGACCAATGGTCCATCTATCCCCATCTCCTGCTTCCAACAGTGGCCAATCCAGGACACAAGAAACCCAATTAGTAGCAATTTCTTGACGGCTGCCTTGAAAATTGACCCGAGTCACAGGACAATCCCTTCTAGAAGTTCAGTCTTAGATCTGGAAAATTATTGTCTCCTTGTGGCTCCCACCTAGACAGTAGCAATTCCTCTACAATATGGTTTGATACAAGAACTATGGAGTCCCAGAGACTGGATCACAGTAAAGCTAAAACCAAATTTTATTAATTAGTATATTTGACTCAACACCTTTGTATCGAATCGTGGAACGGATCACTTGCGTGAAGGGTTCAGCAGTAAATTTGAAGAAACAGCTGATGGCAAATGACAGCACGAGAAACAGGAGGAAGCCAGAAGGGCTGTCATTTGCCATCAGCTGTTTCTTCAAATTTACTGCTGAACCCTTCACGCAAGTGATCCGTTCCACGATTCGATACAAAGGTCTTTTTTAAGACCATTTATAGACTATTCGCCAGTATTTCTTATTCTGGATCATCATTAGCTGTCTACCTTAGTATTTAGACTCCTGATGCAGGCCTTTTGGCCGAAACACAACGGTCGTGTCGAGTCAAATATACTAATTAATAAAATTTGGTTTTAGCTTTACTGTGATCCAGTCTCTGGGACTCCTGGTTTTGTGCCCACTTTTCTGTTTGTTTTACAAAGTATCCGTGGGTCTTCTTTGAGTTCTTTGTGGATTCTCTATTGATACAAGAACTATAACAGCGAGCAGACACACAAAATTCATGGGTACTGGATCTCAGATCTGCTGACTTCAGTAGAATGGGGGAGTTACCTGAAAAAGGAGCTGACGGGAAGGGTAGACAGGAGAAGTGGAAGGACAGTGGTCCAAGCTGAAAGAAGCTATACACAAGGCAACAGATCCTAACGTAAACAAAAACAGGAAGCCGATATCCTTCTCTTCTCTTTTGGTACTTTTATCCCGCTTATATCTACCCAGGAATCAAAGTGGATAAAACAGCAAATCCCTAAAGACAAGTAACTTACCCTTAAGAAAGAAACTAAATTCAAAAATTTCACTAATTAAAATCATAAAATGTACTAAAATGAAAGGTCTTTAAACCTTTATGAAACTGAAGATAATTTAGGCAAAAGAAGTGGCTTTCATCAAATACAGAATGCCAAGACGATGAACACAGAAAATATTACTGGCTAAAACTCAAAGAAATGAAGAGAAAAATACAGCTAGGAAAAGTAGAGGCAAAAGAAAAAAATGAAAAGAGATGTACGGAGAGACGAATAGACTTTTTCAGATATGTTGGGGAAAGGAGGAAGGAGTGGCCTAGTGGTCAGAGTGGTGGACTTTGGTCCTGGGGAACTGGGTTTGATTCCCACTCCAGCTCCATGTGACTCTGGGTAAGTCACTTAACTCTCCATTGCCCCAGGTACAAATAAGTACCTGTATATAATATGTAAGCCGCATTGAGCCTGCCATGAGTGGGAAAGCGCGGGGTACAAATGTAACAAAAAAAGGCTAAAAAAAAAAGATATGTCTGCCCCTTATGTGGGACTCCACCCACAAACCGGGCACAGGCTGGCCATTCTTGAAGCAATTAGGAGGGTTCTGGGGGAGGGCAAGAAAGGGGAAGAGGTAGCAACTGTGCAAACGACACACAAGTGGAGTCCCTTGTTGCTGGGCAGGTTCTTCATTACACAGGAATGTCGCTGCCACTGAAACAGATCATCCAATGTTAGGAGGGATGGTGTGGAAGGGGTGGTGAAAAAGGAACGCCATACGAGGGAAGGCTTACCAGCACCAGTTCTCACTCTGCCCTCAGCTGCTATCGCTCCCTTCCCTCTGATCTATTATCTTTTCCTTGCCAGCACAGTCAGTGGGGCCTCCCATGTCGCAGAATAGACCTGTCAGGTTTTGACCTGGGCCCAACTGCACAGCACATGTTGAAGGAGGTAAAAGAGATGAGTTTTGGCTCCAAAGCACGGTTTCATTCTTCATGTTGCCAATGCCGAATTAAAAGTAGGATGGTATAATATTGTTGTCACCAGAAGAACAGTGTAAGACTCAAACTTCAACAGGACGGGTCATGTATGTTTACAGTTGAGGCGACTGTGTTCTTGCTAAATTTCTAATGAACATGCTTTGACGGCAACTCCACCAGTGTGACTGAAACGATGAAGAAGGGGAATAACTAATGAAGTAATTAAATTGCTGACGGCACAAAGTTATTCAAAGTGGTTAAATCATGAGAGGATTGTGAAAAATTACAAGAGGACCTTACGAGACTGGGAGACTGGGAGTCTAAATGGCAGATGACGTTTCATGTGAGCAAGTGCAAAGTGATGCATGTGGGAAAGAGGAACCCGAATTATAGCTACGTAATGCAAGGTTCCATGTTAGGAGTCACCAACCAAGAAAGGGATCTAGGTGTCGTCGTTGATGATACATTAAAACCTTCTGCTCAGTGTGCAGCGGCCGCTAAGAAAGCAAATAGAATGTTAGGTATTATTAGGAAAGAAATGGAAAACAGAAATGAGGGCGTTGTAATACCTTTGTATCCTCCTTGGTGCGACCGCACCTTGAATATTGTGTTCAGTTCTGGTCACCGCATCTCAAAAAAGATATAATGAAATTAGAAAAGGTAAAGAGAAGGGCAACGAACATGATAAAGGGGATAGGACGAGTTCACTATGAGGAAAGGGTAAAGGATTAAAAACTGGTTAAAAGATAGAAAACAAAGTGTAGGGTTAAATGGTCAGTATTCTCAATGGAGAAGGGTAGTTAGTGGGGTTCCCAGGGCTCTGTGCTGGGGCCGCTGCTTTTTAACATGTTTATAAATGACTTAGCGATGGGAGTAACTAGTGAGGTAATAAAATTTGCTGACAACACAAAGTTATTCAAAGTTGTTAAATTGTGAAAGGATTGTGAAAAATTACAAGAGGATCTTATGAGACTGGGAGACTGGGCGTCTAAATACTACTTACTACTACTACTACTTAACATTTCTAGAGCGCTACTAGGGTTACGCAGCACTGTACAAATTAACGAATAAGGACGGTCCCTGCTCAGAAGAGCTTACAATCTAAAGAACGAAATGTCAAGTTGGGGTAGATGAGATTTCCTGAGAAGAGATGTAGTGATTAGGTGCCGAAGGCGACATTGAAGAGGTGGGCTTTGAGCAATGATTTGAAGATGGGTAGGGAGGGGGCCCGGCGTATGGGCTCAGGGAGTTTGTTCCAAGCATGGGGTGAGGCAAGGCAGAAGGGGCGGAGCCTGGAGTTGGCGGTGGTGAAGAAGGGTACTGAAAGGAGGGATTTGTCTTGAGAGCGGAGGTTACGGGTAGGGACGTAAGGGGAGATGAGGGTAGAGAGGTAAGGAGGGGCTGCAGATCGAGTGCATTTGTAGGTGAGTAGGAGAAGCTTGAACTGTATGTGGTATCTGATCGGAAGCCAGTGAAGTGACTTGAGGAGAGGGGTGATATGAGTATATCGATTATGGCAGACGACATTTAATGTGAGCCATTGCAAAGTGATGCATGTGGGAAAGAGGAACCCAAATTATAGATACGTCATGCAAGGTTCCACGTTAGGAGTCACGGACCAGGAAAGGGATCTAGGTGTCATCATTGATGATAGATTGAAACCCTCTGCTCAGTGTGCGGTGGGAGCTAAGAAAGCAAATAGAATGTTAGGTATTAATAGAACACTGCCTCCCATCCCGACTCTCCAATTTCCTCTGGAGTTTTAATGAGGTCCTTTGTCAAATGCCTTTTGAAAATCCAGATACACAGAGGGGGGTGGTAAATGGAGGAAAGGAAGGTGAGTAGTTGGGTGTCTCAGGGGCCACTTCTATTTAATATATTTCTGACTGATCTTGCCAAAGGATTAGAAGGAAAAGTTTGCCTCTTTGAGGATGACACAATGATTCGCAACAAAGTGGACACACCCCAGTGAGCAGACAACAGAAGAAATAATCTACAAAAATTAGAAGAATATTATAAGATCTGGCAGTTAAAACTGAATACAAAGAAATTCAGAGTAATGCATTTGGGGAGTAGAAATCCAAAGATGTATGAGGCAGGGGGTGAGAGACTGATAAACACAGTTATGTCTCCCATCAAGTACCTTCTCCAGCATTATTCAGTGATTATGAGCATAACCTAACCATTCTGTCAGTGTCCTCAATTGTGCAGTCCTGTAATAAGGGGTCAAATTTGGGACTCCAAATCCACCTTGGGATTCAAGTCAAAAAGCACCATCCTCTGTACAGGCTTCTTTTTCCAGATCTATGCAAAAATTTTCTGATGGGCAGCTCCAAAAAGTAGTACCGTCATTGTGAACCCTCCCAAGCCACCTCATGTTCAGTCCTTCCCAAAACTGGTGAAAAGATAGAAAACAGAGAGCTGGTGGTGGGAGGCAGGGATAGTGCTGGGCAGACTTATACGGCCTGTGCCAGAACCAGTGGTGGGAGGCGGGGCTGGTGGTTGGGAGGCGGGGATAGTGCTGGGCAGACTTATACTGTCTGTGCCCTGAAGAGGACAGGCACAAATCAAAGTAGGGTATACACAAAAAGTAGCACATATGAGTTTGTCTTGTTGGGCAGACTGGATGGACCGTGCAGGTCTTTTTCTGCTGTCATCTACTATGTATGTTACTATGAGGAGACAGACCATGGGGTTCTGAGAATGTCAAGATGGCAAAAACAATGCGACAAGGTGGTAACCAAATCCAGAAAAAAGCTCTTGCAAAAGAAAAGACCTGTAATTCCCTTATACAAGTGGTTTGTGAGACCCCACTTGGAGTGCAGTATTGTGTTCAGTTGCAGAGGTTGTATCTCACTAAGGACGTAAAAAGACTTGTAATGATTCAGAGAAAGGTGACAAAAATGGAGTGTGGTTTGCACCAAAAGATATGTGAGAAAAGGCATGAATGCGTATACCCTAGAGGAAAGGAGAGCTAGGGGAGGTACAATACAGACATTTAAATATGTGGAAGGTATTAGTATCCAAACAAATCTTTTCCAGAGAAGCAGAGGACATGGATTGAGGTTTCAACAACAGGTATAAAGGTTCGCGCTTGAATGCAGCAGTTACACGCATAAATGACAAGTGCTAGACATGGCCCCTGCCACACGTGTGCACACTCCCTCACAATTATATGCAATAGAAATTGTACGTTAACGTTATAAATAGCAACTAATTGAAGTTATGTGCAAGAGAGAAAATTACTGCCAATCAACTTCAATGAACGCCAATTAATGGTGTCACTTACAAGCTAACTGCTAGTATTTCTCTACTCTACAGGCACAAATCATGCACCACGCACATCCATTTGTGCATATACACAGAGGGGGTCTGTGTCCCAAATATGGCAAGACAGATGTGGATGGGCTGAAGTGAGCTCAACAGCTGCTCCAGTGGTTGGGAAGTAAAGCCGGTGTCAGTCTGTGTTCTGAAAATGGCAAACAGAAAGGAGGATTCTGCGCTGATTTTACAGTAAACCATATTCATATCATACGCAAGGACTGCGAGTGGGATCTCAGCGGGGGATGGGATGAGCTGTACTTTGTCGATGAATATGACCTGCTAACACATGACTGGCATTGGGGCAAATCTGCCAAATGCCCTGGATGTGATGTCAGAGTGTAACCTGCACAGAGGGGCACCCTGGGGGGCACATTGGATGGACTGTGCAGGACTTTATCTGCTTTCATTTACTGTGTTATCACGATCAGGAGGAGAAAACCAATCCCAGCACCGTCTATGGCTGGCTGCAATTTAAATCCAGCCCTGCGGAGATGCAAAACTCTGTCTCTCATCGCTGATGGGTCCTGGGTGTCAGCTCCTGAGTCATGCAGTCACCTTCCTCTAGGTGTCCTTTTCTGATCAGATATGAATTGAAGCATGAAATCTTAACACAGCAGTTTCAGGCCAGCGCATCACCCACTGAGTCTTTCACTCCAGAAGAGAAATGAGTTTTTAATGCTCTTTACAGGTTAAAACTGGCCACTATCCACCTAATACATGAAGAAATTTCACATTTGTTTGGCACATTTTAGGAATTTTTTCCGTAATACAATGAGTTTTATGTGAGCGAATGTACAATGTAGTTTTCTGCAGATTAACTATAATCTGCTTTTCAGGAACCCAATTTAACATTCCTGAGCGAGGTCTCCCCATGAGATCCATTGTATCTGACTCCCTCTGGGAGCCTGCAGGCTCCTGTCAAGTGACAGACAGTACCGGATTTAGGGCAAATCACCTGGTTTGGGTTTGGAGAAGCATCCACCCATGGTGAGCTAAGCGCATGGAGAGAGGTGAAGCTGCAGAAGACGAAGCCGGAATGCAGGACTTTCACAAAGTCTCCAGAGGGGGCGTCACTAAGCCACAGTGTGAACAGGCAGGGTGCCACAGAGTCACATGGTAGGTTGGAAACCTGGGATGTCCTTTAATGGCCAATAATCCTCTGTCGCCATCATGGGCGACTTTGATCTTCAGCACCTACATTAAACGAAAAGTTCCAGTAAGAATATATTCAAAGGTCTGGAAAAAACGTATTACACAGTGCCAGAGAAGCGTGCTTGATCGGGTCATGGGTTTGGCTGAACATCCTGAGTCCTCCTAAGCTGCTAAATAACTCCAGGTCATGAGGAACACTGTGAGCCAGTCCAGGTTTTAAAAATAATTCTCAGCCGGCAGCAGCCACAATTTCTGTAAACTCTGACCACTGCCGGCTCAATTAGATCCGGATACAGTGCTGACCCTTGAGACTTTAATAAACTTGAAACTAATTGCAAAAATGGATATGCAGCATAAAAATCCAATCAGGATATACAAAGATAAGTATTTAATCACATCAATCATTGTTTTGCATAAAACAGAAAAATCACATATGGTGGGTTGCAAAGAACATAATGACGCTGAAAATGAGGCTATTACTGTCTACTGTTCATCCGTCATGATTAACCAGCTTATTTTCGAAAGAGAAGGGCGCCCATCTTCCGACACATATCGGGAGATGGGGCCAAATCGGCATAATCGAAAGTCGATTTTGGCTGCCCTCAACTGCAGTCCGTCGCAGGAGCAGCCAAAGTTTAAGGGAGTGTGTCAGAGGCGTAGCGAAGGCAGCACGGGGGCTTGGCTAACACATGGATGCCCTCGGCCGATAATGGAAAAAAGGCCGGCTCTGACAAGCATTTGGCCGACTTTACTTGGTCCATTTATTTTCAGGACCAAGCCTCAGAAAGATGCCCAAACTGATCAGATGACCACCGGACAGAATCAGGGATGATCTCCCCATACTCCCCCAGTGGTCACCAACCCCCTACCACCCAAAAAAAAATTTAAAAACATTTTTTGCCAGCCTCTATGCCAGCCTGAAATGTCATACCCATAACATGTCAGGGGGACCAGTGCACTACAAATGCTGGCTCACTCCCACAACCAAATGGCTTGGATTTGGCCAGATTTGAGATGGCCAGCCTCGGTTTCCATTATCAGCGAAAACCGAGGCCTGCCATCTCTAAGTCCGGCGATATCAACATTTAGGTTGACCATCTCTAAGGTTGACCTAAATGTTGGGATTTGGCCGGCCCCGACCGTATTATCAAAATGAAAGATGGCCACCCATCTTGTTCGATAATACGGTTGGCTCCGCCCCTTCCCAGGGCCATCCCCGGAGATGGCCGCCCTTATAGATGGGCACTCCCGTTCGATTATGCCCCTCTAAGTCACCCAACACTAAATGCCTGACAAGTTTTGGCATGACACTGTTTCAGGGGCTGCCTACGAATTAGGTGTGATGACAACATCAGGGCAGTGTATCGATTAGCAGCAAGAAATAGAAATAACCCACAAGAAGCAGTCTCAGTGAGAGCAGGTTTCAAAACTGTAGACAGCCTCTGATCAGAAGTCCGGCAGCATTTCAAACAAATTCAGAATGTCAGCAACAGACTGAAACAGCGTCACGCCAAAACACGTCAGGCATTTAGTGCTGGATAAGTTTATTCAAGATGGATGGGCAGTAGTAGCATCTTTTCAGCATCGTTACATTCTTTGGCAACCCACCATATTTTACGATGTAATGATCAATGTGATTAAATACTTATCTGTATATCCTGATTGCTTTTTGTACAACATTCAGTGGCGGCACCCAGGTACTTAGTCTGGTTAACTTAGGCCACCCTTTCGTCCAGGTAGGTATCTGGGTTCCACCCCTGACTCTGCTCCTGGACTAACCTCTGGATTCTATATGTCACCCAAATTTAGTCACCTGCAGACGCAAATTAATTAACCAGGCGTCAACAATCAATAAGGGAGTTAATATGCAACAATTTGAATTTGCATTGCGCACCTGCACGTAAAATCCCCACCTACATTTCATAGCGTCCAGCTCAAAAGGGTCGTACATATGGCAGGAGAATAGGTGGACGTTGGGCGCGATGTTATAGAATAATGTCATTTGTGCACCTAAGTTGGGTACCGGCATTACACCGGGTTTCAGCAGGCCTAAATCCAAGCGCCCTTTGCAGAAAACTCCTTTAGGGCTGGATTCTATATAGGGTGCCTAAACGTATTCTATAAGCTGTGCCTAGATTTAGGTGCAGTATATAGGATATGCTTAGTTGGTATCCTAGCGCCTAAAACTACGCGACTCCATTTACACCAATGAAAATGCGGCATTAAATCCCGGCGCATTGATTTAGGGCCTTAATCTATATCATTTTGGAATGCCCGCCCATATCCATGTCCCTTTTTGCCTGGGTGCATTAAAATTTAGAGAGTTATATGTGTAAATTCTAATTATTGCCAATTCCTGATCATTTTTGCTTGTTATAGAATACGCCTGGATTTCAGCATGGAACACTAGGCGTGCTACATAGAATCCAGAGGTCAGTGTAGATCTTTTTGCCGCCTAACTTTGGCTGCCACTGACTGAATCCAGTCCTTTAGTGGACAGTGCTGTGACGTCAGCGTAATCAGCAGTATTCCTGTGGGGACCCAGTCAGCAGTAGTTAACCTGCCACTGAAAATCGACCCCTATATTGACAACCCATAAAATTACAAAGACCATAATATAATAGAAACATTGGACACAACAGATCTTTTGGAACAATCCAAAGAGGAAATTGAAACTAGACCAACCTTAATTGTTTCATTTGTATTCCTTCAAGACAAAGAGGCCTTATTAAGGCTTTATTTTAAGAATATTCATCCTGAATTCAAAGGAAGTAAAGTTTCAATTTTCCCAGACATTTCTAGATGGACGCAACAGAGGAGGAAGAAGTTTCTGGACATGAAACAAGAATCTATTGGGATAAAAGCTTGTTTCCAATTGAGATTTCCTTGCAAATGCTTATTATTCTTTAAAGACATGAGATATGTTTTCTTTGAACCAGAACAGTTGT
The DNA here is from genome assembly GCF_901765095.1 of Microcaecilia unicolor. Taxonomy (NCBI): domain Eukaryota; kingdom Metazoa; phylum Chordata; class Amphibia; order Gymnophiona; family Siphonopidae; genus Microcaecilia; species Microcaecilia unicolor. The sequence goes on along the minus strand of NC_044041.1, from coordinate 2,387,519 downwards.
GAAATTTTCTTAATATGCAAAGTAATAAGGAGGAGCACCAGATATAAGCGGGTTAATCGACAGGGGTAACCTCCTGCTTAATTTTCTTTGGTAGAACTAATTAGACCAACTTCCTTTGGTATAATTCTAGATTTTCTACCTTATTTGTGGACTTTAAAACCAATACTTTATTTTATTATACTAATATAATTTTTGTCGTTGAAGAATACTATTTAAGTATTGGCGTATTGTAAAGAGTATGTAGAAAGGGCTAGGGAACTAAAAGGGAAAAGGAGAGGAAGGAACTACAACTCCCAACATGCCCCAAAGGAACCCGGGGATAGGCAAGAGTACCCCCGTTACCGGCAGGCTTTTCCCAAGAAAGCCCTCGACATGAGAAACTACGACTCCCAGCAGGCCCCAAGGCAACACGGGGATAGGAGAGAGTACGTACATTCCGGGGAGTCAACAGAAGAGGGCCGCAGGGGAGTGAGTAAAGCCAATTCTCCAACCTGGGGGGGGGGGGGGGGGATGGTGGAACAAGTGGCTGGAGAAAGAAAAGACACCAAAGAATCTTAATGAGGAAAAGGGGCAGCAGCTGGAGAGAGGGCGGGGTGCAGAGAATATGGATTGGGCTCCTGAGGAGGGAGGAGACAGGGAGGAGCCTTGCCCGATGGAGCTGACTGAACCTGAGAACGCCTTGGAAGAGCAGATGGACTGTGCCTCTCTGGCTCAGCGAAGGCCAGAGAAACCGCGGGGCCAAACCGGGTCAGCGGGAGGAGGTCAGGAGAGAGTGTGACTGACCAAGAGGGTGGGACCCTAGGCTTTGAGCCCGCGCAGAGCCATTGTTCATAGAGAGCGAGAGAGATAGAAAGAGAGAAAAGACTGTTGCTTATTTTTCTCAAGCGAAGGAAAGATTGCACTGTGGACATTTATATTGGGGGGTTTTTTTGCACCAACTACTGGGACTAAGAGGAGCCCAGGGGAGTTACTATAACTCGTAGGGCGTCACGGGTCGAGAACTAACCAGGGAGCCAGGAGCTGGCCAGGACTCTCATTGTTTTTTTTTGTTGTTCCGAACCTCGGACTTTTTTTGTTTGGCGTGATCCCAGAGCTACTTACCTTTGGGAAGCTTAAAAAGGCAAGAAGTTGGTTGCTGTGTTTTTTTTGGCAATGCTCCAGGAGAAAAGAGGGAGAGGGGAAGTAGCTGCTGAAGCCTGGACTGTGTACTGATCGGCTTGCAAAGAGGGAGAGGGGAAGTAGCTGCTGAAGCCTGGACTGTGTAACTGATCGGCTTGCAAAGAGGGAGAGGGGAAGTGGCTGCTGAAGCCTGGACTGTGTAACTGACTGGCTTGAAAAGAGGGGGAAGGTGGTATGCCGTAAGAGGAAATAAAGGCTGAAAGGCGGAGGGATTAACCCCCTATGCAGTAAAAGGCTGTCCTGTGGATTGTTTTTTTGTTAAAGTGACCGGCCCCTGAGGTTGGGGTTTTCTTTTTTTTTCTTTTTTTTTTTTTTTTTGGTTTTTGGAGCTGTACCAGACGAGAGCAGGTGGAGCAAACTTACAGTATCTATTCAAAGATTGTATCTTTGTATTAAATGAAAATCAATAAAGAAATTAATAATAATAAACTTACAAAGACCATTGAAAGGAAATAATAATCTCGGAAGTATCCGTCATGACATGGAGTTAGTTGGACGCTCTGCCATGTGTTGTGCTCCTCCTGAGCAGTGGAAGAGAATGAAACTAGCCTGGGGACCTCATTACCCTCATAAACATGTTCTACTGGCAAATCAAGATTAGAAAGCACCATCCGTAGTTGGGACACTCCTAACTGCAAGTAAAGTCTTTTCTGTTATAAGAGGCAGATAAATCCTGTCCTTCCTTCCTCACTGGGTCCAGTACTGGAGCTCCAGCTTATTCTCTAGCGTCCACCCTCTCCTAAACCATTTTACTTCCGCTCTCTGTACTGGGAGGCTGTTCTACGCATCCGCCATCGTTTCCGTGAAGATGTCTGCCCTCTCCAGCCTCATATCACAACACCTTAAGCAAGATTTTGTATTTCAGCAAAACAAGCTTTGTGTCCTGTACGTTGAAGACACTTCTCCCCATATTCTAGAACTTGGCATCTGATGTTAAGACATCGAGTATGCACGAATGTTATAGAAAAATGGCAGCTAATGCATCAGAGGCACCAATAATTAGTGCTAGGCATTATTCTGGAACATTCGTGGGCAACGCATGCAACGTACACAGTGCTACCAGTTCTGCATATTACATGGCACGCTTAGGTGAAGTACCTTTCTCCAGCCACCAGTCGTAACTGGCCAAACCCATGTGGCTTTCTTCCAGCATTTCTAGAACAGCTTAGGCGCCCTGAAACCATTATAGAATTAGCGCTAAATCTGCACCTTTGTAGCGTCCAGTTACAGAATTGTCCCCTTTAGCTATTTGATTGTCTCTGTCACATCCCCCATCTCCCCTCTCTCCACTTATGATCCAAATTCTGCCCCCTCCCCTCCCCCCATAGTCTATAGTCTTCCTGAGACCATATCTCCAGAGCTGAACCCAGAAGCACAGAAGAACGCTTAATAATGATTTCTACAAAAGATTGACCCTCCTCTTTCCTACCAGCGAAACACTCACAAAATCCTCATTTTGGGTCACACTGCCTGCAGCATTACAAGGGACAGAAGCCAGCACTCTGCAGCCACAAAGCACAGCAGCAAACCAGGAAGTTCATACGGCCACGTGTTAGCAGAGTGAAGAGCACAGAAAGGGCTGCTCTGCTTTGATGCCTGTCTTGAACTCCCCAGCCCCTGACTAAGCACTGTTTCTTCCCAACCCCTGCGCTGCTGCCACTGCCTGTGTGTCTGTGCATAACTTTTGAAACAGCTGCCTGCTGCCGCCACTCCTGGGGTTTCCATATGACCCTGCTGCCACCACTCACAGAAACAGAAGCCTGCGCGGCCGCATTGCTGATCTGCAAGGGCAGCCTTCTACATGGAATGTTGCTAGTGGAGGAGTAGCCTAGTGGTTAGTGCAGCGGACTTTGATCCTGGGGAACTGAATTTGATTCCCGCTGCAGCTCCTTATGACTCTGGGCAAGTCACTTAACCCTCCATTGCCCCTGGTACAAAATAAGTACCTGAATATATGTAAACTGCTTACATAAGTACATAAGTACATAAGTAGTGCCATACTGGGAAAGACCAAAGGTCCATCTAGCCCAGCATCCTGTCACCGACAGTGGCCAATCCAGGTCAAGGGCACCTGGCACGCTCCCCAAACGTAAAAACATTCCAGACAAGTTATACCTAAAAATGCGGAATTTTTCCAAGTCCATTTAATAGCGGTCTATGGACTTGTCCTTTAGGAATCTATCTAACCCCTTTTTAAACTCCGTCAAGCTAACCGCCCGTACCACGTTCTCCGGCAACGAATTCCAGAGTCTAATTACACATTGGGTGAAGAAACATTTTCTCCGATTCGTTTTAAATTTACCACACTGTAGCTTCAACTCATGCCCTCTAGTCCAAGTATTTTTGGATAGCGTGAACAGTCGCTTCACATCCACCCGATCCATTCCACTCATTATTTTATACACTTCTATCATATCTCCCCTCAGCCGTCTCTTCTCCAAGCTGAAAAGCCCTAGCCTTCTCAGCCTCTCTTCATAGGAAAGTCGTCCCATCCCCACTATCATTTTCGTCACCCTTCACTGTACCTTTTCCAATTCTACTATATCTTTTTTGAGATACGGAGACCAGTACTGAACACAATACTCCAGGTGCGGTCGCACCATGGAGCGATACAACGGCATTATAACATCCGCACACCTGGACTCCATACCCTTCCTAATAACACCCAACATTCTATTCACTTTCCTAGCCGCAGCAGCACACTGAGCAGAAGGTTTCAGCGTATCATCGACGACGACACCCAGATCCCTTTCTTGATCCGTAACTCCTAACGCGGAACCTTGCAAGACGTAGCTATAATTCGGGTTCCTCTTACCCACATGCATCACTTTGCACTTGTCAACATTGAACTTCATCTGCCACTTGCACGCCCATTCTCCCAGTCTCGCAAGGTCCTCCTGTAATCGTTCACATTCCTCCTGCGACTTGACGACCCTGAATAATTTTGTGTCATCGGCGAATTTAATTACCTCACTAGTTATTCCCATCTCTAGGTCATTTATAAATACATTAAAAAGCAACGGACCCAGCACAGACCCCTGCGGGACCCCACTAACTACCCTCCTCCACTGAGAATACTGGCCACGCAATCCTACTCTCTGCTTCCTATCTTTCAACCAGTTCTTAATCCATAATAATACCCTACCTCCGATTCCATGACTCTGCAATTTCTTCAGGAGTCTTTCGTGCGGCACTTTGTCAAACGCCTTCTGAAAATCCAGATATACAATATCAACCGGCTCCCCATTGTCCACATGTTTGCTTACCCCCTCAAAAAAATGCATTAGATTGGTGAGGCAAGACTTCCCTTCACTAAATCCGTGCTGACTTTGTCTCATCAGTCCATGTTTTTGTATATGCTCTGCAATTTATTCTTAATAATAGCCTCCACCATCTTGCCCGGCACCGACGTCAGACTCACCGGTCTATAATTTCCCGGATCTCCTCTGGAACCCTTCTTAAAAATCGGAGTAACATTGGCTACCCTCCAGTCTTCCGGTACTACACTCGATTTTAGGGACAGATTGCATATTTCTAACAGTAGCTCCGCAAGTTCATTTTTAGTTCTATTAATACTCTGGGATGAATACCATCAGGTCCCGGTGATTTACTACTCTTCAGCTTGCTGAACTGACCCATTACATCCTCCAAGGTTACAGAGAATTTGTTTAGTTTCTCCGACTCCCCCGCTTCAAATATTCTTTCCGGCACCGGTGACCCCCCCAAATCCTCCTCGGTGAAGACCGAAGCAAAGAATTCATTTAATTTCTCCGCTACGGCTTTGTCCTCCTTGATCGCCCCTTTAACACCATTTTCGTCCAGCGGCCCAACCAACTCTTTGGCCGGTTTCCTGCTTTTAATGTATCTAAAAAAATTTTTACTATGTATTTTTGCTTCCAACGCTAATTTCTTCTCAAAGTCCTTTTTTGCCCTCCTTATCTCCGCTTTGCATTTTGCTTGGCATTCCTTATGATCTATCCTGTTACTTTCAGTTGGTTCTCTTCTCCACTTTCTGAAGGATTGTTTTTTGGCTCTAATGATTTCCTTTATCTTACTGTTTAGCCACGCCGGCTGACGTTTAGTCTTTTTTCCCTTTTTTCTAATACGTGGAATATATTTGTCCTGAACCTCCAGGATGGTGTTTTTAAACAGCATCCATGCCTGATGCAAGTTGAATGTAGTTGCAAAAACCTCAGAAAGGCGGTATATCAAGTCCCATTTCCCTTTCCCTTATGACATCACAATATCAGAAATGAGCCAAGTATTGGGCAATCAAGCCATTGTGACATCACTGATGAGGTTGGCTCTTATTGGTGGAATGAGTGGAGGAGTAGCCTAGTGGTTAGTGCAGTGGACTTTGATTCTGGGGAACTGGGTTTGATTCCCACTGCAGCTTCTTGTGACTCTGGGCAACTACTACTACTACTTAACATTTCTAGAGCGCTACTAGGGTTACACAGTGCTGTACAGTTTAACAAAGAAGGATAATAAACAGTTTAACAAAGAAGGACCAGGAAGCACCAGATGATGGTGCGTAATTGTGTGGTGTCACCAAAATAACAGATTTTGAGAAGCTGTGTCATAACCTCCAAACCCGCCCTTGTCATCAACCATGATGAGAACATCAGCAGCGTTCACACGGGAAAAACCACTTTCTCAGAGAAAAGATTGAAGTTGAACTACAACTCCTTCCATCAACTTTTAACTACCAGCCTGAAGGCCTGTATTTATCATCAGCTGAAAGTGAACAGCTCAACTAAAGATTCCCAAGTTACATCTTGGTATGAACCCATCATGTATTTCACGTCAAACTGAGATTAAATGAGCAATACAGACTACAGTAGATGGTTCATCTATGTTTATCCTTGTAGATCCCTGGGATGTCTTCCTTATCCCCTTCTGCTGCTCAAGACCAGCATTTTCGGTTTTTCTGTTGCTTCTCTCCTTTATTTTCCTTTTAGGAAGTGGCAACAGGCTGGTTTCCCATTCCAGATTACAGATTAAGGCAAGTGCAGAAGCCTCAGCAGCCCTGCCACTGCTCACCAATCAGTGGCGTAGCCAAGGGTGGGCTTGGGTGGGCCCAGGCCCACCCACTTTGGGTTAAGGCCCACTCAGTAGCAGCATACCTATGATGTGGCTGGCAGGGATCCCCAAGCCCCACCAGCCGAAAACTCCCAACAAGTGTCCCTCCTGCATACCTTGTAAGTAGCAGTGACATACATACTGCTCGCACCAGCCCCACAGCCTTCCCTCTGATGTATTTCTGCCTAGGCGGAAACAGGAAGTTGCATCAGAGGGAAGGGTGTGGGGCCAACATGAGCAGTGTGTATTAGTTGCTGCTGGTGAAAATCTGCTATTTAAAAGGTATATGGGAGAGGGGAGATGTTTGAGAGACCATGAGGCATATTTTCAAAACACTTAGCCTTCCAAAGTTCCATAGGTTTCTAGTGCTATGAAAATATGCCTCAGCATGGCATGCAGGCGAGAGAAGGAGAGACCAAATCATGTGTGGGACGGAGCGAGGTTCTTCTGCCCACCTATCTTGGGCCCAGGCCCACCCAAAATTGGGTGCCTGGCTACGCCCCTGCTCACCATTTCTTTCTCCTCCTAGTACAATGGCTGGACTTGTCAAAGACCTCTTCCCCTTACTCAGCAGGAGCCAAAGACAAAGATTTCAAACAGGGTTGGGGTTTTATATCAGTCACTGCTTCTTTCCAAAAGGGGTTTCCTCCTACCATTACGTCACTAGACAGGAGAGTCTTTCCTTTGTTCTGGAAACAGCACAAGTTAAAATCCAGTATTTTAGTCAAGTCACTAGAGGTCTCATCTATCCATTCATTGCAGAACCCTCTACATACGCTTATTATTTGAATGATATATGGTTACAATTTGGGAATTTTAACCTGCTAAAATGGGGTCATATTGGAAAAGGGTTCGGAAGCACTGTAATCCAGCCTCCCATTCTTCTGACTTTTTCGACTCCTTGTCACACTGTTTGACAACCTTGAGGACCCTGGATTTGATTATTGAAAGATCTCTTTCCAGCAGCTCACTTCCCTCACGTACTGCTCCCCTGGGTTTCTGCATTCCAGATGCATTACTGAGTATTTTGATATTAAATTAGAATTTCAAACTTCATCTACCCCTCAGGCTTTCTTTAATCCTTTAATCCGTCCATTCCCTCTGGAATGCAAATCATTTCCTTAGGAGAAAAGGTCAGTTCAGCTACAGAACAGAACATCTCGGTGTCCAGTAAAGGAAAATCACCCTGGAGCCCAGACTACATCATCATCTCCTCAACCCCATTGTAAAGAACCCAGTAACTGAATGTGGGATTAGAAACCCTCACTAGCAACCTGAATGGACCTGGGCATAATATAAAATGTTGCCCCCCCCCCCCCCCCGACAGAAAAAGGTTGGAGAAGCCTGGTTTAAAGAAAAGTTGCTTATCAGTGGGGTTTCCCTATTTTGCCCTTCTTGGTGTGGTGGTCTCTGTTTTCAGAAACGTCAAGAGTCCAGAGCACCTGTCTGTTATAGTACGAAAGTTCCAGTTTAAAATGTGCTTTGAGGGGGGGACCAGAAAGTAGAATCAAGGGGATAGTGTGGGGAGAGAGAGCAGTAACACATGATAAGGGGATGTGAGAGATACGGGGGGAGTACAGGGTGGGGAGAGTTTGACAGAGACAGATGCTGCATAGGAAAATGTTTGTCAGCTTTCATTCAGCTGCTTTGGGGGCAGCATGTTCCTCGCTTAAAAATTTGTGAAAACTACTGCAAAAGAGGAAGCGCCCATCCCATGAAATACAGAACAGGGGGAGACAAAAAGAGTTAGATGCTGGGGAAGAGGAACGGGGCAGATGAGGAGGAAAAAAAAACAGATGGAAAAAATGGAAAGTTGATGGAGGGAAGACATGGGAAATGGACAGAAAAGGAGAGCTAAGGAGGGAAGGGAATGATGTGGAGAAATAAGTGAGGGACGTGGAGGGGGGTGGGAAGCAAAGCAAGGAACGGAAGCTAAGAAACATGAATATGGAGAAGGAATCCAGCGAAATAATGGAGGAGAAAGTATAAGAGAAAGGGGAACATGTTAGCGGTGTCAGTACCAAGCGATTACTCTGTGAATCACATGGAAGATCCTCCAGTACCAAGAAATGCAGTCAGAGACCAATTGGCGTATTTTCAAAGCACTTAGACTTACAAAGTTCCAACTTATGAGCCCCTATGATAATGCGGCAGAAAGATACAGAAATATTTCCCACTACCACAGGTCCATTTGAAAGCAACTTCTAAACACATCTGCTTATACAGGGAACACCCGATGAACTCAAGAGGAAAACTGTTTTTGGCCCGATGCAAGTACCGCGGCAGAATGAGTTTGAGAGACTGAGCCTTACTCCACATGCCCTGGCTTAGGAGGGAGGTTCATTCCTGCGCAGAACTAACTCATTCGGAGACTTTGCCTTATGAGGAAAAGAGAAAAAGGCAGAGACAGCAGGGATAAGAGGACAAAAATCAGAACAGATTTTCAGCCATAATTCAAAGCAGCTAGTTTAAGGCAAAGGGTTCCCAGGGCTGATATCTGTCCTTGTTGGTCCTCTTTCATCTCTGTCGTCACTGGTCTAAACCAGGTTTGTCTGGAAGGACAGGAAAGGGGAGAGGGGGTAATACACTGTCTAAATTACTTCTGCCTGGCAGCTTTGCTGAAGTGACCAGAGTAGTGGATTTGAGAGGCTCATCTTGATATCAGTAAAGCTTTTGACAAGCTTCCACGAAAGAGTTGGTGAGCAAGTTAAACAGTCAAAATTAATTATGAACTGGGTGAAAAGGTGGCTGAGAAAGAACTGAGTGAGAGTCAATGAGACCAATGCAGCCCAAGGAAAGTCACCGGGGGAGGGTCACAGGGATCGGTCCTGGGTCTAGTCTTCAACAAGTTTATATGATATTGGTGTACGGTTAGAAGGAAGAGTTTTCCCTGTCTGTAGATGATGTAAAATTGCTGGACTAGAGGGCGTACATTTATTTTAAGGTCAAAGATATTGGCAACTATGCTTTAATGCAAGTAAATAGAGAAGCACAGATGTGGGATGAAGGAGCTTTTTGGAGTTGATAAATGAGATGGGTGTCCTCGGTTTCCATTATCGTCGAAAACCAAGGTTGCCCATCTCTAAGGTCGACCATCTCAACATTTGGATTGACCTAAATGTTGAGATTTGGGCGTCCCCGACCATATTATTGAAACGAAAAAATGGACACTCATCTTGTTTCGATAATACGGGTTGTCCAGCCCCTTCACGACGCCGTCCTTAGAGATGGGCGCCCTTAGAGATGGTCATCCCCGTTCGATTATCCCCCTCCATGGGAGCTCAGTGGCAGGCAAGGGGGAAGCAAATAATGGCAGACTGGTTGGGCCAAAACCCTTCTTTTTGACCTCTGTTTCCTCCGTTTCTATGTCCTTAGGTATAAGAGAGAAGGTCGGCAGTTGTAAGGTTTTCTGAGTCATTGGGCTTTTTATCGGAACATTTGCAACTCACTTATTTCCTTATGAATCTGCCTGTCAGAAAGTAAAATATAACCACCCAAGAGGAATTTATGTGCCAGCACCTGTCCATTGTAAATCCGGAGACGGATACAATGGGTGTTCTATCATTCGCTAACAGTCTTTCCATTAGTTTGTATTGCATAAAAAGGTTCTTTGTAACCTGAACAATCTGTTCCTGAAAATGATGTCGACAGATTTTGCCAAAGGAACACAATCTAAGTAAGATTCCAGCAATGCCAAACTTTGGAAAGAGGGTGGAAGCTCCCTGGTTCATCAAATCCAGCCTGTGCTTTCCAGCCGCTTTTTACTTATCCGCATAGCAGCCAACTCTGTGGGTGCTTCAGCACCCCCAATATTGAGAAAATTCATTGAGTTGGCTCCTATGCTTAACGACACACTACACGGAGGCCTTCTCCATGGCACAAGATATCAGTTGAGAAGCACGGTTCCAACTTCCATGTACCTAACACCTGTTGCTAAACAGTAATCCAGGGGAAAGAGAAAAGCCATGAGCATCTGCAGCTGTATAAAGAGAGATGTTTTAGCCTCAAATATGATGGCCAGCTTGAGTTTCTGATCACTGCTTTTCCCTAGAATTAAACCACGTTATCGCGTCCTTTGAAGTCCAGGGATTTGAGTCTGACTTGAAAGGGCAGGATAATGTAGTTTAATTCTAGTGGAAAGTGCTGAAGCAGAAATGAAAAGAACTGTATTTATTTATTAGGATTTATTTACCGCCTTTTTGAAAGAATTCATTCAAGGTGGTGTACAGTAAGAATAAGTCATACATAAGCAATAAACATTTACAGCAGCAAAAATATTCAAACAACAATACAAAGTACAGCATAGTATACTACATCACAATGTCAACACTGCATAATGAAACATTTTAATAGACAGCATAGGGTTTAAGTAAAGATGGAACATACAGACATATAAGATAGAGAAACAGGAGTAAGAAATAAGGGGATTGATTTAAAGAAAGTTGCACATGAGGACAGAGAGATTAAATGTTATCTCAGTTAGGGTAGGAGTGGATAAACATGTCCTGTTATGGTGTATGCAGCTGGTGTCATTCCTTGTGTATCTGACTAGCAAGTTAGTTATTTCTTCCATTTAAGGCCTGGTTGAAGAGTCAAGCTTTCACCTGCTTCCTGAAGTAGAGACAGGGCTCGCTTGTAGGTATCACATTGCGTGATGTCCTTTGGAGAGGCTGTGGTTAAGAATACTCCTTGGGAGGACCTTGGTGACCTTGGAGGTGTGTAGAGGGAGATTGTGTTCTTCAAGTACTTGGAGCCATTTTCTTTAAGCGCCTTGAAGATCAGACATAATGTTTTAAATTTGGCCCTGTACTGTGTTGGGAGAGAGGAGAAATGCTGGACATGGACGGAGGGGAGAGAGAGGAGAAATGCTGGACATGGACAGAGGGAAGGGTAGAGAGGAGAAATGCTGGACATGGACGGAGGGGAGAGAGAGGAAGGAGATGCTCATGGATGGGGGGAGGGGATGGGTGAGAGGAGAAATGCTGGACATGGATGGAGGGAAAGGGAAGAGAGGAGAAATGCTGGACATGGATGGAGGGGAGGGGAGAGAGAGGAATGAGATGCTCATGGATGGAGGGGAGAGAATGGGAGAGGCGAGAAATGATGGACATGGATGGCGGGCAAGGGAGGGGAGAGAGGAGAAATGCTGGATATGGATGGAGGGGAGAGGAGAGAGAGGAAGGAGATGCTCATGGATGGAGGGGGAGGGAAGAGAGAGAGGAGGAATGCTGGACATGGATGGCGGGGAAGGGAGGGGAGAGAGGAGAAATGATGGATATGGATGGAGGGAAGGGAAGGGGGATAACTTTTTAGTAGAGTACAATAATAACAAAGGCTACGTCAACAGGAAGATATCATTACTAATTCTCCAAGGCCTTCTGAATTCAAACCATAAATTGATTTAAAAATTAGACAAACTATTTTATAAATCTAATACACTGCTGGACCGACAGCCATTGGAGGTCTCTCATGAGAGGTAAAACACTGTCAAAATGTCCGCTTCCAAAAATCAACCTTCACCAACCATCCTAAGTAGAAATAGGAAATACTTTTTCACTCAGCCAATAGTTAAGCTGTAGAACTCGCTGCCAGAGGATGTAGTAACAGCAGTTAGCATATCTGGGTTTAAAAAAGGTTCTGACAAGTTCCCAGGCTGCTTCCGCTGACTGGCATTGAATATCTGGGGTCAGCACTCCCGGCAGCATCTAACCATGCTGACCCCGACTGAATATCGGAGGAATAGTGTCTAGTGGCATCCCCCACCACCCAACCCGACTACACGTCCCACTACTTAAAAAAAAAACCCCAGACTCACCCCCAGGATGCGCTTACATTCTGCGTTCCTCCCACTCTGCCTAGAGCACCAAGTTCAAAACAAATCACATGTGAGCAGCTAGAATATTAACGAGGAATTACAGTTTATCAGAGAGTAAGTAACAGGTTACAGTTTTTGAAATAAAATGTATTCACGAAACAATGTGGTCAAAGACCTTTTGTCAGGGATAATAGGTTCCCTGCCTTTGCCACTTGATAGGAAAGTAATGCAGTAAAAATGTTCCTTGACACACTTCCTCCAGGATTTGGAAAAGTTATACCAGTAGAATTATGTATCAAATATCTTTTACAAGAGCACAAGAAGCAAATAAGTCTAAACAAAATAGCAGGGGGCTGAATGATGAATCCTATATATGAAACAGTAAAGTTTAAACTTAATTCTGGCTTCATTCGGAAGCCAGAACAGCCTAATAAATGACAAAGTTATTCTGTCATATTTATAAAGATTAAAAATTAAACGAGCTGCAACATTTCGTACAGTTTCTAATCTATTTAAAAGGATATTTGGAACAGCCCGAATAGATGATATTACTGTACACAGTAACATAGTAGATGATGGCAGATAAAGACCTGCACAGCCCATCCAGTCTGCCCAACAAGATAAACTCATAGCATAAGGTTTGATGTGATACTACGTATGTATACTCGATTTGTCCTTGCCATTTTCAGAGCACAGACCTTAGAAGTCTGCCCGGCACTGGCTTTGCTTCCCAATTACGTGTTGCCACCTAACCCCCACTCTGCTTGTTGGCTGTATCCTTGTATAGAAGATCTGTTGCCATATTTATAGCAGCTTTCAGCTTGGACCACTGCACTTCCACTTCTCCTATGCCTACCCATGCTGTCGGCTCCTTCTTCAGGTATTCTTCCATTTTACCAAAATCAGCATGTCTGAAATCCAGTACTTTGAGTTTTGTGCTTTTGCTCTTATATCAAAACATATTGTGTGATCACTATTGACTAGGGGGGAACTCACACAGACACTGAAACACTTCCTCTATTTGTGAGCACTAGAACCAGCATCAACTCTTCCCTCGTGAGATCATCCATGATCTCTCTGCTTCTTTCCAATTCTGCCGATGGGACGTTCCAATCCACGTCAGACAAGTTGAAATCTCCCAGCAACAGTACCTCCCCTTTCATTCCAAGCTTACGGATAGATACCTTCTATCAGATCCTAGTCCAGCTTCTCCATTTGTGCTGGAGGTCTGTAGGATACAGGTTCCATCTTTTCTTTCCAGAGCGATCCAGATAGCTCCTTCCTTTTCCCAGGTCCAGCTGCTCTGATATTGTTTTTCACATACAGCACCATTCCTCCACCTTTCAGCCCTCCCTATCCTTCCTAAAAAGATTATAACCCAGTGCATGAGAGTCATTGAACCATGTCTCTGTAGTAGCAACAATATCCAATCTTCATCAGACATCAGGGCTTGCAAATCTTGAACCGTTTTACTTAGGCTACTAACATTTGTGCTCATTGCTTTCCATGTGTTATTAAGTGAGTTTCAATGGTTTTCTATATTAACATTACCTTCCCCACAGCCGTCATGTTTTTCCTGGGGTGACTTTCTGAATTCCCTTGCTTCCTTTTGCCACCCCCACCCTCTAGTTTAAATGTCTAGAAACACAGAGCCGGATAGTCAACCAGCGGTGGGCAGAGTGTTTGCTGACCGCCATGGCATTAAACCCAGATAGTTCAATGCTGGGCTGTTTCCGGAGACCAGAACCATAGGCGCCCTGTATAAGAGGCTTGGGGAGGCTAAGCCTCCCCAGCCCGCCACTGCCCCGCCCCCGTACCTTTAAATATTATACTTTTGCTGGAGTCGCGGGCAGCGCCGGTATTGAAGGCATCAGCAGGCTCATCGCGGTTCCAGCAGCCTTCCCTCGCAAGTCGGATGATGGTGGCTCCGCCCTTGTAGAAACAGGAAATACGTCAGAAGAGGGCGGAGCCATCATCCGACTTGCGAGGGAAGGCGATGAGCCTGCTGATGCCTTCAATGCCGGCGCTGCCCGCGACTCCAGCAAAAATAAAATATTTAAAGGTACGGCGGGGGGGGGGCAGGAAGGAAACGAGGGCAGACGGGAGAGGAGAGGAGGGTTGCTGCACATGGTGGAAGAAGGGGAGAGGAGAGGGCAGGGGAGAGGAGGGTTGCTGGACATGGGCGGATGGAGGGAAGGGGAGAGAAGGGTTGCTGCACATGGTGGAAGAAGGGGAGAGGAGAGGGCAGGGAAGAGGAGGGTTGCTGGACATGGGTGGATGGAGGGAAGGTGAGAGGAGGGTTGCTGGACATGGGTGGATGGAGGGAAGGGGAGAGGAGGGTTGTGGGACATGGTGGATGAAGGGGAGAGGAGAGGGCAGGGGAGAGGAGAGTTGCTGGACATGGGTGGATGGAGGGGAGAGGAGAAGAGGGCTGCTGGACATGGAGGGGGAGGGAGGAGTGAGGAAGGAGATGAGATGAGATGACGGAAAAGGAAGAGAGTAGAAAAACTGCACATGGATGAAGAAAATAGGCAAAAGCTGGATCCACTGGACAGTCAAGTTTGCGGAGGACCCAGCTTTTACTTACGGATGTAGGACAAGAAATGAAGAAGAAAGGCGGAAAGTAAACAAATAAATGGAAAGGAAGCCCTGGAAACGGAGTTAAGAGGACAGATAGCAGCAGAATCGGATACTGGGCCAGCACAATCAGAAAAACAAAGTCACCAGACAACAAAGGTAGAAAAGATCATTTTATTTTCATTATACTGTTTGGAATATGTCCACTTTGAGAATTAGGTTTTCAACACTAAAAGTTTATTTACTTATTTATGACATTTTATCCCACATTAAACGTGAATTAGGGTGTTTTGTGGCTCTACATGAGAATTGTGATGATATGATCCCTTGTTTCATATTGTTGACGGTCTGCATTTTCCGTATGGGTGGTATATTCGTGTATTAGGTTCTGCCCAGTGTAATATTTATGGTACAGTAAGGTTCAGAGTGTGTTTTTGCACAAATTTGTGCATAGTGTTTTGCAGTTGAGCGATTGTGGTTAGTATATGCTTTGAGCAACCACTTTATTCTTTGACATATGATACATATCTAATATCTAAATTTAATAAAAGGTATTAATTGTGACATTTATTTTTATTTATTTTTTTTCTGTGTGAGATCAGACAATTATGGATTTAAGCTCCACCCCTGGCCACACCCCTAACCCCACCCCCTTTAGCCTCCCCAAACAGTTGGGCCACCGACCGCCTATGACCAGAACTGAATGTCTGGGCTTATTTTGGCCGCTAAAAAGTTAACCAGCCAAAGTGGCCTATTTTGACCACTCCACATAGCCAGTTTGGTGCTGAACATCTGTGCCTATCCAGCTATATCGCGTGATGTAACCACTAACCAGGATATTCAGCAGGAGGTAACTGGTTATCACCCGATGAATATCCATGGTTAGGTGCTTAAATGCTATTTAACCAGCCAGCAGCTGTTCCTGACTGATTATTCCGAGGGATACCTTTCGTAAACTAATGCAATCAACGGTCCTAAGCCATGCAGATTACTGCAACAGAATCTATGCGGGATGCAAAGAACAACTCACAAAAAAACTCCAGACCGCCCAAAACACAGCAGCCAGACTGATATACGGTAAAACACGATTTGAAAGCGCTAAACCCCTTCGAGAAAAGCTGCACTGGCTCCCAATCAAAGAACGGACCATCTTCAAAATCTGCACATTGGTCCGCAAAACCATCTACGGCGTAGTCCCAGGATACATGACAGACCTCATAGATCTACCAACCAGAAACAGACTCGGATCATCACGATCATACCTAAACCTACACTACCCTAATTGCAAAGGACTTAAATACAAATCAACTTACGCATTCCAGCTTCTCCTACATAAGCGCACAACTATGGAATGGACTCCCATATGCAATGAAAACAATACATGACCACCTAAACTTCAGAAAATCATTAAAAACCCACCTCTTCAAAAAAGCTTATCCCACCAATCCAACATAAATCCTCAGACCCAGCAACACAACATAATCAATGTTCGTACTGGACAATTTACTTTCCTCTTTCCCCTTGACCCCATGACGCCCGAATCACTTCTACCTCATCTGACCTCAACACAATCTTGTATTTGTTATCAACCGAAATGGCAAATGCCTTGACGGTATTTTGTAAGCCACATTGAGCCTGCAAATAGGTGGGAACATGTGGGATATAAATGTAATAAATAAATAAATAGTTTTGAATATCAGGGAGATACTGTCTAAATTTCTCCCCACGGATCCTTTTCCCTGTCACAGAAATATGTAGCCCATCATTACAGTACAGCCTGTGATTTTTCCATGTACTGCCCCATCCTCCTAGGAATCTAAAACCTTCTTCTTTACACCAAGCTTCAAACCACTTATTGAACTCCTCTGTTTTACGGTCTTTCCTCTCCCTTCTCATATGTAGGAATTACTTCAGATAAAGCCGCAGTCTGAACCAAAGACTTGAGTCCCTCCCCAAGCTTCTGGAACGCTCGCTGTACTCCAGACTTGCTATTGTTGGCCAGGTCATTTGTCCCCAGGTGGATTACGACAGCATTATTAGAAGTATTAGAATCATTTCTCTCTTCTCGGATCACATTCAGTATTTGGTC
This sequence comes from Microcaecilia unicolor, assembly GCF_901765095.1. Classification (NCBI taxonomy): domain Eukaryota; kingdom Metazoa; phylum Chordata; class Amphibia; order Gymnophiona; family Siphonopidae; genus Microcaecilia; species Microcaecilia unicolor. The sequence continues at coordinate 2,370,777 of NC_044041.1, read as the reverse complement.
GGTACATCTGGTAGCTGAGGATCCTGGAAGGCATTTCAGTAGATTGGGATCCTTGAACTCTGTCCCTAAGCAAATGCCTCTTATAATGGAGCCTCCTAGCAGTAAGAATTTTCTGCTTTGAGCAAATCTGTCATTGTTTTGGGGCTGTCCTTTGGCTTGAGCTACATTCCTTGATTCTGGCTCCACCAGGAGCGGATTGAAAGTGGTCAGGGCCCCCAGGCAGTAAGGGTCATTGGGACCTCCACAGCCACTGCCCACTGCTCCCCTCACGCACATGACAGCCCCCCACTGCCACAACTGTTGTCCCCCTCCCACACACTATAGACCCCTGCAAGTGGGTCCTACCTTGAAGGTAGTGGCTTCTTCAGGGGCAAACAGGCAGGAAAGAATCCAACTCCTTCCTGTCCGCTGCCAGCATGTTTTCAAAATGGCTGCCAAGACTTCCAGCAGCAGTCTCGCGGATCTTGGCAGTTATTTTTAAATCACGCTGGCGCCGGCCCTGGGCACGCTAGTAGCAGCGGGCAAGAAAGAGTGGGATTCTTTCCTGCCCACATGCCCCTGAAGAAGCCACTAGACCACCAGGGCCCTTCCAAGGTAGGACAATGGCAGCGGGCAACCAGACCTTCTGGGCCTCAAAGAGCCTCTAGGCCCTCAGGCACTGCCCGGTTGCCCAAATGGTCTGTCCACCTCTGGGCTCCACCTCAGTACTTCTTTTCTGAGCATTATAATGCTCCAATGCAGCAAAGGAATTATATAGGGGCAAAGGTTGGGAGGGTGAATACCTCTGTGACACAGGTTGTAATCTGTCTGAGGCTACTGTGACCCATCTATTCCTGTGTCACTTTATTCTCGGTGGCAGTGCTGGTAGTAAATTGTCTGGGAATTAGGTAGTTCTGGACGCTTCCTTAATTGCTGCCAATTCGTTCCTGAGTTTGTTGATTTCATCTTTCATAGCTGATATTTGGAGACAGATGGGGCAAGCTCTAAGGACTAAGACACAACATATATTGCATTGAATGAAAGTCATGTTGATATGATTAACAAGTGTGAGAAGATGTACTAAGGGATATCAATGAGCAGGATTGTTCCTACACACGGACAGCTAGCCTAGGGGTAGGCGAGGAGGGAGGTAGGAGGACTTTATAGTCCCTCCTTGCGTGGGAGTAGCCTAATGGTTAGTGCAATGAGCTTTGATCCTGTAAACCTGGGTTCAATTCCCACTGCAGCTCCTCACTTAACCCTCCATTGCCCCAGGTACCAAAATGTAGATTGTGAGCCCTCTAGGGACAGAGAAAGTACCTGCGTATAATGTGTACAGTGTTGCCCTCTAGGGACAGAGAAAGTACCTGCGTATAATGTGTACAGCGCTGCCCTTTAGGGACAAAGTACCTGCATATAATGTGTACAGCGCTGCCCTCTAGGGACAGAGAAAGTACCTGCATATAATGAGTACAGCGCTGCCCTCTAGGGACAGAGAAAGTACCTGCGTATAATTTGTACAGTGCTGTGTGTGTCTAGTAGCACTACAGAAATGCTTAATAGGAGGACAGAAATATAGCTGTTTTTTCTCCTGTATAGGATAGATGCAGTTAATGTCAGCAGATTATTAAGGAAGAAATTAAGAGAGAGGGACACACAGGTAAGAGAGCATTGTAGAATCTATGAATCAATCCAAACATAAAAATCTGGAAATATATAAATTCAGAAAAGCTTAGCTTTTAGGCATGCAGTGCTTCTCAGGACTTCCCAACTCTCCAGGAAGCAGCACCTCCCTTAAAGACACAGACTCTACAAGGCTCCAGGTACAATGGGAGCCAAAATAATTACAGTAAACCTCAGTCAACTCTGCAGTAGGAAGAAGATTCAAAACACAAGGGGAGATGCTCAAAGCAAACCAGGCTTGCAAAGTTTCATTTAGACTGGTTTTGGCGTTATTGTACAGCTAATGCACAGAGGCTTTCGGGGCTGCTTTTACTGTGAATGGAAGCAGCCACCGAAAGTCCTAGGCAAATGAGTTTGCTGGTATTTAAATGAGGCCAATAGCAATTCCATGCAATGCTCAGAGAAACAGTGTTCAAAAAAGTTTATCCAAGTCCATAACATTTTCGGGGAGATATTCTACTTCCAAGCAGCTGCCCAGACTTCCAACTTGTGTTGGGTTGAAAAGAATAAACAACCCCATACCGGTAAAACAATGAAATGGTGCAGTCCTTGACTGGGCTCTGCTGAAGCTCCAAGCTCATGAAATCATGAACCAATTCCAGAGGTCACTTTGTTTTCCCACCTGTGGTGGCTGTTGTGACACGTCACTACTGGATGGAGCTGGACATTTCCATAACACAGTTTCATACTAAGCGAGAAGAACAGAAATGGAAAAGTTGTAATTAATTTGACTGTCTTTGTATTCTCATTGTCATCTCCAAGCAGGCAAAAAATGCATGGTCTGGTCCTGTGTGATCCATCACATTCCCCCCCCCCCCCCAAAAGGGAGTAAATTAGGTGAGAACTCAACAACTGCTCCCCAGTATCTCTCCACACTCGTCCTTCCCTACACCCCTTCCCGTGCACTCCGCTCCATGGATAAATCCTTCTTATCTGTTCCCTTCTCCACTACTGCCAACTCCAGACTTCGCGCCTTCTGTCTCGCTGCACCCTACGCCTGGAATAAACTTCCTGAGCCCCTACGTCTTGCCCCATCCTTGGCCACCTTTAAATCTAGACTGAAAACCCACCTCTTTAACATTGCTTTTGACTCGTAACCACTTGTAACCACTCGCCTCCACCTACCCTCCTCTCTTCCTTCCCGTTCACATTAATTGATTTGATTTGCTTACTTTATTTTTTGTCTATTAGATTGTAAGCTCTTTGAGCAGGGACTGTCTTTCTTCTATGTTTGTGCAGCGCTGCGTACGCCTTGTAGCGCTATAGAAATGCTAAATAGTAGTAGTAGTAGTAGCAACATTCCATCTAGAATCTCCAATAGTAGTAGACTTTGCGCCTTCTGTCTCGCTGCACCCTACGCCTGGAATAAACTTCCTGAGCCCCTACGTCTTGCCCCATCCTTGGCCACCTTTAAATCTAGACTGAAAGCCCACCTCTATAACATTGCTTTTGACTCGTAACCACTCGCCTCCACCTACCCTCCTCTCCTCCTACCTGTAAACATTAATTGATTTGATTTGCTTACTTTATTTTTTGTCTATTAGATTGTAAGCTCTTTGAGCAGGGACTGTCTTTCTTCTATGTTTGTGCAGTGTTGCGTACGCCTTGTAGCGCTATAGAAATGCTAAATAGTAGTAGTAGTAGTAGTAAAACACATCCTCAGAAGCTCACGTTTTAGCATAACTCCCAGGGTTAACGTATCAAGCTTATGTTGCCTATCCGTACAGAACGAAACTTGAAAATAAAATTGTACAAATCAAAACCGTCAACAGGAATAGCATCGCTATGAAAATCTTTTTGCCAGTCTTCTAAAAGAACATTTCTTGGAGTCATAATTCAAGGCAGAATGGCCTCTGCCCTTTCTCTGGTTTCTCAGCTGTTTGACCTTTAGATTCTTTCACAGGTAATAGAGGTTTCGAAGTTCTGTTCTAAAGCTGTGAGTTCAGCCCTCTAAAGCACCAGCCAGAACTCCCCAGATCCTTAAATATATTTTAGCAGACCTCCTGCTGTAGGACCCGCAGTGATAAATATGAAGAGAAAGCTCTCTTTCCAGTCATAGACCTGATCTCCGAATGTTTCTGGCAATGTGTACTCCTCATGGCCTTTACAAGGCAGCAGGAAGCCCCAAGCTGCCAAACTGTCCTCGGAGAATCAAAGGGGAGCAGACATTTCAGAAATTATTACAATGAACTCTCTTTATTTCTAAACTGAAATTCCTGAAGGAGAGTTACTTTAGTGGCACATCTTGAGCTTGACTGTTACTATATATAATTCAGGGTGCAGGCAAGCAGTTTCCTGTATCTTGTGGGCATCTCTAGCATAAAATAGGAGTTTACTTTCCTTTATAGAAAGCAACATAACTGGATATATACGTGCATATGTGCTTAGGAGCAAGCTCTTATGCCATCCACAGCACTGGTGTAAAGGTTCGTGCCAGGGCTTCTGCCAGGTCTCATAATCACAGTGTGAACTAGTTTAAATTCAGTATTAAACACAACCAAGCCTGGCTCCGACCTGGCCACAAAGGATCAGGACACCCCAGTATCGCAAGAAAAATCTCTTCCTACCTGAGCCAACCTTCTGCTCCAGTCTTCCTTGGGCCTTCCTGGCTTTTCTCGGCTCTGGGGTTTTACCTGCCCTGAGTGAACCACACCCTCTCTGCACGACACTGTAGACCTAGGCCTCTTACTCTGACCCTGTACAGAAGGAGTGTGCTTGAGGGGGACCAGCAGTTTCCTAAACACGCCATCACAGTGCACATATTTACAGAAAAGTGCTTAGCTGAATTTTTCATCATATATTACCAAGAAGCAGAAAATAAATTAACATTAGCATATGAGAGGAACACTTAAGGAAAGGAGGCGTGTGATTATCACATAAAGAAGGAGCAAAAAGGTGATGCCCATTTCACTGGCTGCCAATGGCCTGAGCAACCCAGGGCCAACTCCAGGGTATCTGATGTCCTAAGTGAACCTTCAAACGTACACCTTCCCCTTCAAGGCAGTTCAAAACCTACCCCCCCCCCCCCCACTACGGCTCCCCCAAAGTGTACAGCCTCTCTTTCTCCACAAAATGTCTAGCTTCTCCATGCCCAACCTCCCCAAGATGTCCAGCATCTCCCTCCATTTCTCCCCCTCCCCTGCTCCTCACTCCTAGTAGACCTTGCTGCTGCACTGGTCCACCAACTCTGTCTGGGCCGGGAACACTAAGCAAGAGTCAGTGTAACCAGCACAGAGAGAGTCCAAAATCTGCCACAACCCACCCCTTCCAAACTTCCTATTTGGAGGGAATGGGATGCACCAGGCAGGTGCTCAACACCCCATTTCAGCTGCCTCAACTCTTGTTTAGTACAGTCAGTCACCGATTTCTGCCAATGCTTCCACTCCCCCAACTGTGATGCTCTAGGTCAACCACTGGTTGCTAAGAGGCACTGCGGTGGCAGCAGTAACCCAGGGGGGGATAAGAGAACAGAGGGCACCCCGTTCTCACATACATCCCCAGTTTCCGAGACACAGGCTGGTTACTGATGAGGGAAGCCAGAAGTGTCCTATCACAGAACCAAACGAGGCAGAGCTATTTAATGGCAGTAAAATAATAAAGCTTTAGAGAACAAACAACTTTCCGATGCCATCAAGTAATGTTGGCGTTTTCTTCCTAGTTGCAGGTTTATGTTCAGGGAATGTGATAAGCCTCACAGGTGCACCTATGACCCACTGATTAGCCAGTGCTGTCCTTCCGGTGAAGACCTTAGAATCAAACTGAGCAGACACTGTTTACAGCTATTTCTAATCTACAACACGGTTTCCGGACTTTGAGCAGGACCCTTCCCCTCTCCTCTTCTCCATGGTATGAAATCTTAAGGGTCGATAGTGTGTTTTAAACTGGTAGGAGAGGGTCCCTTCTTGCTTAAACCACACTGAGCTGGCCAATGGCACTGCCCTGAATATCCACGCTGACCGCTACAGCACGGTCCGAGAAGTGCCAGGGTGCTCTGGGAGCGGAGCTAGTGGCCGCATACCTAACTGGGCAAACTGGACTGCAGAAGAAGACCAGTTAGGAATGTGGGCACCGCACTGAATACTGGCCATAACCACTTAATCTTTGATGCCACTGTAGACCGGGGTGGCCAACGCTGCAGCTCGGATTGGCGCTGTCCTGGAGACACACCTGGCCATTTCAGGACTATCACAACAAGTGTGCATGCAATCGGTCTCCAATAGATACCGATTTTTTTTCATGCACTTTTGTTATGGTAATTGTGAAAACCCACCTGGTCAGGATTCTTCCTGAGGAGGGCTGAGAAGGGCCACATGCCCAGAAGATTTCAGACAAAGTAGGAGCACATCGGAGATGGTGCAGAGTCTGCACCTAAATCTTCTGAGGTGTCTGAATTCTTCTGGACATGTGGCCCTTCTCAGCCCTCCTCAGGAAGAATCCTGACCAGGTGGGTTTTCACAATTACCATAACGAAACTGCATGAAAGAAACCGGCATCTATTTGAGACCGATTGCATGCACGTTTGTTGTGATAGCCCTGAATTGTCCAGGTGTGTCTCCAGGAGAGCGCTGAGAAGAACTGCTCCACATATCTTTAAAGGAGATTGGAAAACAGAGAAGTTAGAGTATCCCAGCCAAGCGCATCTAAAGGGAAAGCAGCAGACAGAAACCAGCGAGTTCAATTATCCTGATCAACTGCTAGGTTACAAAATAAATAGTCTGAATTATCTGTACTTGAATGCCAGAAGTTTAAAATAAGATTACAAAGCTTGGAGCTTAGACAATGACTCTAAGGCCTCTTTTTTCCGTAGGTTATAGAGATCAAATCTGAGAGGATTCCCTATGTGCAAAAAACAGCTTTCTGAAACTGTCAATTACAGTGCAAAGACCACCAGTGTGTGTCTTTATTAGTTATCACTATGCTTCTTTTTGTGTTTGTTATTAGTTGGATTTTATTATGTATGTATTTTATGTTCCCTGCTTAGAATGTTGAGATACAGCGGGCTATAAATAAAGTTTTATTATTATTATGGATACGCTTTTAAAATATAGGCCTAAATTAGCAAAATAGCATCTCAAGAAACCTGGCAGAAGGAAGATGGAAGGAGAATAACCACCTTCAAAAAGATTTGAACACGATGGAGTCGGTCCAGAGGGCGGCTGCTAAAACGGTCACGGTCAGTGTCTTCGTCATAAAGTGTAGTGGGATAGACTTCAAGATCTCAATATGTATACTTTGGAAGAAAGGATGGAGAGGAGAGATATGATAGAAACATTTGAATACCTATACGGCATAAATGAACAGGAGACGAATCTCTTTCAATTGAAAGGAAGCTCTGGAACGAGGGGGCATAGGATGAAGGTGAAAGGGAACAGACTCGGAAGTAACCTGAGGAAATACTTCTTCAAGGAAAGGGTGATGAATTCGTGGAACAGCCTCCCAGTGGAAGTGGTGGAGATGAAAACTGTATCTGAATCCAAGCTTGGGAGAAGTACACTAGATCTCTAAGGAGTGATAGGGAGAGTAGATGGCATGAGTGGGCAGACTGGATAGGTCATATGCTCTTTAGCTGCCTACGTGTTTGGATGTTTCTTTGTTTATGGTAGCAGAGTACAAACTATCTCAAAATGATAGGGCAGGTCAACTTTCTTTCTAAAATTTTATAAACTGCTACATCTGACAAAAATGATAATGATTTACAATAAAAGATCCCAACATAAAATAGTATGATCAAGATAAAGCATAAAACCTAAACTCAGCAACCCCCTCAAATCCCTAAAACCTAATGCCAACACAAATTGAGCAACCCCCTCAAATCCCTAAAACCTAATTCCAGCACAAACTGAGCAGCCCTCTCAAATCCCTAAAACCTAATTCCAGCACAAACTGAGCAACCCTCTCAAATCCCTAAAGCCTAATGCCAACACAAATTGAGCAACCCTCTCAAATCCCTAAAACCTAATTCCAACACAAACTGGGCAACCCCCTCAAATCCCTCATACTTACAGGAGGGGTAGTGCTATATCTTAATGATGGCAAAGAATCAAGCAGGGAAAGAGTCCTGCGGGTATCGTTATGGATAAAAATTCCACACGTGATGAGAAGAGTCTAGTAGTGGGCGTATACTACCATCTGCATGGTCTGGATGAAGAAGCAGACAGGGAAATGTTAAAAGAAATTAAGAAAGCAACAGAATTTCAATACAATGATAACAGAAGATTTCAATTACTTCATTACTGATTAGGTAAATGTCTAATCAAGATACACTAGGGAGGTAAAGTTCTAGATAAATGGGCAAATGGTCCTGAAGCCAACTAGAGGGGCAACTACATTGATCTAGTCTTCAATGCAACACAGGCCCTGGTACAAAAGGGTAACACTGGTGAGGCTGCTTGAAAGAGAGCGCTAAGAAAACACTGATGCAATATTTTGCATGAGTTGAAGTCGTCAATGCTCTTTTTAACTATACCTTGCCTACTGCACACAGTCTCATACTCCCATAATATAGTGGAACAAAAAAGTATAGAGAAAGGTGACTAAAATGATAAAGAGGAAGGACCAGCTCATTTATGAAGAGACGTCTGGGAGGAGATAGGATAGAGGTTAAATATGGAATAGAAGTTGATCTTTCAGATAGCACCAAAGCAATCTACTACTACTACTACTACTATTTAGCATTTTTATAGCGCTACAAGGCGTACGCAGCGCTGCACAAACATAGAAGACAGACAGTCCCTGCTCAAAGAGCTATGTAATAAAAGTGAGCCAAGTATAGGACAATCAAGCCATTGTGACATCACTGATGAGGTTGGCTCTTATTGGTGGCCTGAGGCATTATGACATCACAACATTAGCTCTGGTTACAAGAGACTACTACTACTACTATTTAGCATTTCTATAGCGCTACAAGGCGTACGCAGCGCTGCACAAACATAGAAGAAAGACAGTCCCTGCTCAAAGAGCTATGTAATAAAAGTGAGCCAAGTATAGGACAATCAAGCCATTGTGACATCACTGATGAGGTTGGCTCTTATTGGTGGACTGAGTCATTATGACATCACAATATTAGCTCTGGTTACAAGAGACTACTACTACTACTATTTATCACTTCTATAGCACTACAAGGCGTACGCAGCGCTGCACAAACATAGAAGAAAGACAGTCCCTGCTCAAAGAGCTTACAATCTAATAGACAAAAAATAAATAAAGTAAGCAAATCAAATCAATTAATGTGTACAGGAAGGAGGAGAGGAGGGTAGGTGGAGGCGAGTGGTTACAAGTGGTTAGGAATCAAAAGCAATGTTAAAAGCAATCAAAGAAAGCACTTTTTCATTCAAAACACAAGTTGTGGAATTTGTTGCCTACAGTTGTGGTCCAAGTAATCAGCATAGCTTGGTTTAAACAGTATTAGGACAAACTCCTGGAGGAAGGTCCAGAAATGCAGACTTGGGAAGTTCACTGCTTACCCTTGGGAGTGAGCCACAAGGAATGGATCAGGATTTTGCCAGGTACATTGGCCTGGACACTCTAAGCCCTGTACAACACATATTATGTTATTAAGTGCAAAGGTCTCATTATAACTCTCTTGTGCCTGCAATTTAGTCTCTGTAACAGGGCATCTACATAGCCTGATGGTTACGGCATCTATTTTAAGTCTACTCAATAATGAAAAAGAAGAACCTACTTTTCTTTATGGAAAACTAGCACAAGTCTCAGAGGAGGGTAAAGCTTGGTGTGACCACTCCCACCAACCCTATAGCTGGTAAATTATGCATAATTCACATACATACATGCCCACTGGCAAAGTACGCTCCATCAAAGCATGGCGTGGACTCTTCCATTAGTCAGTATTCAATAAGAGGCTACTTACACAGATAAAATGACTAGAATACGTCATTTCTGCGCTCTCTTGCCACAAAAATTAGGTAGCTCCTGAATTACCACATACATAATTACATGAAAATTTTTAAAATTGACTGACAATTTTTCTTTTCATTTCATATCCAAAGGCAAAAATGTGGCTATTTCAGAGTATGAATAAGAGAGAAATGTTTTCCTAAATTTAAACAAACTCCACTGTCCGTATGTTACTGGCTTGCCTTTACTCTCTTTGGCAATATGTTTTCATTGTTAATTGTTTCTTGTCTCGTTACTTGTGCACATCTTCCTTTGATCCATTTAATTTCAGCATTTTAAAGGCCTTTCTTTGTTATTTTTGTTGACTTTTTGAGGAAGTCACATGGGATTTACCTTTTTGTCAGTACGTTGGATTCTTGCTGGTATACACTCTTCTTGGCAACTTCTGCAAGTCTTTCAGTGTCTCCCATTTCCCTTTGCTATCTTTGCCAATGAACTCTGCATCCTAGTTTACTTCAGCTAGTTTTGCACATTTAATGTAGGACATAAGGACATAAGTACATAAGTAGTGCCATACTGGGAAAGACCAAAGGTCCATCTAGCCCAGCATCCTGTCACCGACAGTGGCCAATCCAGGTCAAGGGCACCTGGCACGCTCCCCAAACGTAAAAACATTCCAGACAAGTTATACCTAAAAATGCGGAATTTTTCCAAGTCCATTTAATAGCGGTCTATGGACTTGTCCTTTAGGAATCTATCTAACCCCTTTTTAAACTCCGTCAAGCTAACCGCCCATACCACGTTCTCCGGCAACGAATTCCAGAGTCTAATTACACGTTGGGTGAAGAAACATTTTCTCCGATTCGTTTTAAATTTACCACACTGTAGCTTCAACTCATGCCCTCTAGTCCTAGTATTTTTGGATAGCGTGAACAGTCGCTTCACATCCACCCGATCCATTCCACTCATTATTTTATACACTTCTATCATATCTCCCCTCAGCCGTCTCTTCTCCAAGCTGAAAAGCCCTAGCCTTCTCAGCCTCTCTTCATAGGAAAGTTGTCCCATCCCCACTATCATTTTCGTCGCCCTTCGCTGTACCTTTTCCAATTCTACTATATCTTTTTTGAGATACGGAGACCAGTACTGAACACAATACTCCAGGTGCGGTCGCACCATGGAGCGATACAACGGCATTATAACATCCGCACACCTGGACTCCATACCCTTCCTAATAACACCCAACATTCTATTCGCTTTCCTAGCCGCAGCAGCACACTGAGCAGAAGGTTTCAGCGTATCATCGACGACGACACCCAGATCCCTTTCTTGATCCGTAACTCCTAACGCGGAACCTTGCAAGACGTAGCTATAATTCGGGTTCCTCTTACCCACATGCATCACTTTGCACTTGTCAACATTGAACTTCATCTGCCACTTGCACGCCCATTCTCCCAGTCTCGCAAGGTCCTCCTGTAATCGTTCACATTCCTCCTGCGACTTGACGACCCTGAATAATTTTGTGTCATCGGCGAATTTAATTACCTCACTAGTTATTCCCATCTCTAGGTCATTTATAAATACATTAAAAAGCAACGGACCCAGCACAGACCCCTGCGGGACCCCACTAACTACCCTCCTCCACTGAGAATACTGGCCATGCAATCCTACTCTCTGCTTCCTATCTTTCAACCAGTTCTTAATCCATAATAATACCCTACCTCCGATTCCATGACTCTGCAATTTCTTCAGGAGTCTTTCGTGCGGCACTTTGTCAAACGCCTTCTGAAAATCCAGATATACAATATCAACCGGCTCCCCATTGTCCACATGTTTGCTTACCCCCTCAAAAAAATGCATTAGATTGGTGAGGCAAGACTTCCCTTCACTAAATCCGTGCTGACTTTGTCTCATCAGTCCATGTTTTTGTATATGCTCTGCAATTTTATTCTTAATAATAGCCTCCACCATCTTGCCTGGCACCGACGTCAGACTCACCGGTCTATAATTTCCCGGATCTCCTCTGGAACCCTTCTTAAAAATCGGAGTAACATTGGCTACCCTCCAGTCTTCCGGTACTACACTCGATTTTAGGGACAGATTGCATATTTCTAACAGTAGCTCCGCAAGTTCATTTTTTAGTTCTATTAATACTCTGGGATGAATACCATCAGGTCCCGGTGATTTACTACTCTTCAGCTTGCTGAACTGACCCATTACATCCTCCAAGGTTACAGAGAATTTGTTTAGTTTCTCCGACTACCCCGCTTCAAATATTCTTTCCGGCACCGGTGTCCCCCCCAAATCCTCCTCGGTGAAGACCGAAGCAAAGAATTCATTTAATTTCTCCGCTACGGCTTTGTCCTCCTTGATCGCCCCTTTAACACCATTTTCGTCCAGCGGCCCAACCGACTCTTTGGCCGGTTTCCTGCTTTTAATGTATCTAAAAAAATTTTTACTATGTATTTTTGCTTCCAACGCTAATTTCTTCTCAAAGTCCTTTTTGCCCTCCTTATCTCCGCTTTGCATTTGGCTTGGCATTCCTTATGATCTATCCTGTTACTTTCAGTTGGTTCTCTTCTCCACTTTCTGAAGGATTGTTTTTTGGCTCTAATGATTTCCTTTATCTTACTGTTTAGCCACGCCGGCTGACGTTTAGTCTTTTTTCCCTTTTTTCTAATACGTGGAATATATTTGTCCTGAACCTCCAGGATGGTGTTTTTAAACAGCATCCACGCCTGATGCAAGTTTTTTACTCTGCGAGCTGCTCCTTTCAGTCTTTTTTTCACCATTTTTCTCATTTTGTCGTAATCACCTTTTCTATAGTTAAACGCTAGCGTACTTGATTTCCTAGTTTCACTTCCTTCAATGCCAATATCAAAACCGATCATATTATGATCACTGTTATCAAGCGGCCCTCGTATCGTTACCCCCTGCACTAGATCATGAGCACTACTAAGGACTAAGTCTAGTATTTTTCCTTCTCTTGTCGGCTCCTGAACTAGCTGTTCCATGAAGCTGTCCTTGATTTCATCAAGAAATCTTATGTCCCTTGCGTGTACAGATGTTACATTAACCCAGTCTATATGCGGGTAATTGAAATCCCCCATTATTATTGTGTTGCCCAGTTTGTTTGCGTCCCTGATTTCCTTTAACATTTCCGCATCCGTCTGTTCGTCCTGGCCAGGCGGACGGTAGTACACTCCTATCACTATCCTTTTCCCCTTTGCACATGGAATTTCAATCCACAGTCAAAAATGCGCCCTAGCTCTCCTGTCCCACAAACGGAGTCATGGCCAGGCAGCAGAGGCAACTGACAGGGCACAATTTTGGCACCCTTCTTCCCTTGCACTATGAGAAGCTACACGGCCTACACATAGCTCACTATGGCCATGGTTTACAGAGAAACTGAGCAAATGAAGGCAGATAAAGACTATGCGGCCAACTACTATCCCTTCTTCTCCCAAGCTTTCTTGAATTCAGATAGTCTTTGTCTCCAACTAACACCAACGTTGCACGGAGACCGTTCCACGAATTCACCACTTTTTCTATGAAGTAGTATTTCCTTAGGTTACTCTTTCTTTCCCCCTGAGCCTGTCCCCTTTCACCTTCATCCTATGCCCCCTCGTTCCAAAAGTTTATGTCCAGTAAATTTTTATAAAGTTTTTGAAAAAGAAGGTATAAACAAAGTAGAAAGAAAATTATGAACAAACGTGAGGATGAACATATGACAGAAAAGACATTAGTGACATATTATGAGTGTCATAAAGTAAACACGAGTATATATATATATATATATATATATATATATATATATATATATATATACTAGTAAAACAGGCCCGTTTCTGACACAAATGAAACGGGCACCAGCAAGGTTTTCCTCGGAGTGTGTGTGAGCGATGGAGTGTGTGTGTGAGTGAGAGAGAGAGAATGAGTGAGAGAGAGACAGAGTGTGTGTGTGTTTGTGTCTCCTCTCCTCACCTCTCCTCCCTCCCTCTCTCTCCTCCCCTCCGAGTTCTTGCCCCCCCCCCTTCCCTCAGAGTGCCATGCCCCCCTTTCCTCAGAGTGTGTATGTTTGAGAGAGAGAGTGTGTGGGTGAGATGGAGTGTGTATGTGAGAGAGAGACAGACAGAGAGTGTGTGTATGTGTGTTTGTGTCAGAGAGACAGAGAGTGAGTGTGTGTGTGTGTGAGAAAGTGAAGCCTTCAAGCCTTGAAGCATTTGTGCGCTCTGTAAGGCTCCATCTCCTCAATTGATGACACATAGTTCCGGAACGTTGCAGGAATGCTTCAAGGCTTGAAGCCTTCACTTTCTCGGCTTCAGAATGTTGGAGGTGCGTTTTATTATATAGGATATACATTAAGATATAGGAAACATACAAAAGCATGATCTTCTATCTTGTAAAATGCTATTATGATCTACAATGTATTTGTTTAGGAGATGATTATAACGACTTAGTATAGGACCAAATTCTTAGTTTGGAAGTGGGATTGTTGAAATTCAAAACATTAGTCTCATATCTATAAATAAGGAAGGCCAAGTTCCATCAAAAACGGACACTGAGCATATTCATGAGGTTCGTTATGATTGGTTGGATGGCAATTGCTGTGAGAATATGTAAAAAATGTATCTCATTGACTTCTGTATTCAATATTATAGGATGAACCTTAAAGGTAGCCATGCAATAATTAAGTGGAATGGCGACGCTGAAAAAGTTTTGGACATAATCCCAAATAGCAGTCCAGAAGGAGTGAGTCGACGGGCATTCATAAAGTAAGTGTTCAAAGGTACCAGGACTTAGTTGACAAGTTCAGCATTTATTGGAGAAGGAAGGGTCAACTCTCTGCAATCTAACAGATGTCCAGATGGATCTGTGACCTATAAAATATAGAGACTGTGTGAAGGAAGTCCACGAATCTGTCAATATGTCATATATCATAGAGACCATGGAGGCCTGTGCAGTTAGATTTTGCAGTAAGAAGTTTGGACCTCTTTGAGGCTTCACGTCATACTGCAGCCATCTGTGAGCAGAGAGTGTGGATATGTCTCGTTCCAGGAGATTCACATGGCAGACGTATTTAACTATATGCTTAAGTTGTGTCTGTTTATAACAAGCTGCGAGACAGCTGATGTGGTCCCGGAGTACTGGCACTGGCGTAACCTCGTAAACCAGCTGATGATGTGGGAAGCGAAAGAAGCTAAGAGATCAGTAAGACGAAAAAAAATATTTTTAAAAGTCTGGGGTGCTTACATAGATACTTTGTCTGCCAGAGGGAAGAGTCTGGTGCTCAACGTGCTGTACGCAATTGGTGAGAACCAAGGCATTAACCAAATATGAGCGGGAGAGGGGTGGGGGTAGAATAGAGGGGGGTGGGTAAGGGTGGGTGAAAGGGGGGAGGACAGGCAGGGGACTAAGGGGGGGAATAATAAAAATAGCTGGAAACAATATGGATAAATGGTTTTTGTTATTGTACAACAGTTTACCACTTTATTGTTCTTTTTTGTTGTTTGTAGACTGAGATATATGTATGCTGAACTACTTAATTTTGTAATGTTGTTTTCAATAAAACGCTGAAATATAACAAGCTGCAAAAGAATGATCGAACTTTCTTCGTAATTCAGCAAATGACATGTCAGTCATCCATCATCGCATCACGTACACAGTGAATTCCTTTATATAACCAATCCTTCCAAAGTATAGATAAACTATTTAGTTGGATATCCGGGTTATTCCATAAAGGTGTGTAAACAGTACTTCTGATGGGTATTAAAGCTGAACAGTCAATCACTAAAAGTATTCTCACTGTTGACATCAGGATTGGGTTGAGTTGCATTGGCTTCATAATTTTAGTGGTAACATAAGCAATAAGAGGAACAAGCAAAAGCAGTTCCCATTCAAGTAGAAGTCATGATGATATCAAGCGACTTTTAGGTGTTACACACCACAGTATACCTTGACGTAAGATGAAAGCTCTGTGATATCCATAAAAGTTAGGCAAGTTCACCCCACCATGTTCCTTAACAGACTGTAGTTTATGTAAAGCAATCCTAGCAGGTTTAGAACACCATAGAAACGTAGATATAGTAGTATTCAAAGTTTTATGGGTATTATTGCACATGTAAAATACCAACGGGGCAATGGACATATTAATTGTGGCAACTCTGCATCCCCTCCCCCATGACAAGTGTTTGAGAGACCATCTATTGCAGAGATCGTCAACTGTTTTAGTGAGCCTTGATTCGTTCTTAACTAGCCTTTCATGTAAATCATAATATAGATAAATACCAAGATATTTAAGGCCTAAAGTAACCCATTGAAATACAAACTTCGTTATTAGACCTTTCTGACTATGGACACTGAGAGGCATTTTTTCAGATTTTGACCAGTTTATCGTATAACCAGAGAACTTGCTGAATTCTTCTATGAAATTGAGGAGTGTAGGGAAAGACATGTCTGGTTTAGTAACATATAATAGAATGTCGGTCAGTGTAGGCTGAACGTTTGTATTCATGATCTTTCCAAGTAATACCTTCTATATTATTATGCTGTCAAATCGCAATTCATAGAGGCACAAGACCAAGCTCAAATATTAGTGGACAGCCTTGTCTCATACCTCTATTTAAAGCAAAAGATATAGACAGACATAGTTCAGCTTACAAATAATCCAACTGTTGAAGCAAAGTATAAAGCTTTGATCATATGAATAAAATGACCCCCAACTCCAGACCATTTTAAAGAAGAAAACATATACAGTCGTTTTATTGTGTTGAAAACCTTTTCGGCATCTAATAATACCAAAAAGGCAGAGTGTTAAAGAGATTTTGGCAAGATGCCTTTCAGGCTTATTTTCGAAAGAGAAGGGCGCCCATCTTTCAACACAAATTGGGAGATGGGCGTCCTTCTCCCAGGGTCGCCCAAATCGGCATAATCAAAAGCTGATTTTGGGCGCCCTCAACTGCAGTCCATCGCGGGGACGACCAAAGTTCACGGGGGCGTGTCGAAGGCGGGACTGGGGGCGTGCTTAAGAGATGGGCATCCTCGGCCGATAATGGAAAAAAGAAGGACGTCCCTAATGAGCATTTGGTCGACTTTACATGGTCCCTTTTTTTTCACGACCAAGCCTCAAAAAGGTGCCCAAACTGACCAGATGACCACCGGAGGGAATCGGGGATGACCTCCCCTTACTCCCCCAGTGGTCACCAACCCCCTCCCACCCCAAAACAAAAATTTAAAAACATTTTTTGCCAGCCTCAAATGTCATACCCAGCTCCATGACAGCAGTATGCAGGTCCCTGGAGCAGTTTTAGTGGGTACTGCAGTGCACCTCAGGCAGGCGGACCCAGGCCCATCCCCCCCTACCTGTTACACTTGTGGTGATAAATGTGAGCCCTTCAAAACCCAACAGAAACCCACTATACCCATATGTAGGTGTCCCCCTTCACCCCTTAGGGCTATGGTAGTGGTTTACAGTTGTGGGGAGTGGGTTTTGGGGGCTTAGCACACAAGGTAAGGGAGCTATGCACCTGGGAGCAATTTGTGGTCCACTGCAGTGCACCCTAGGGTGCCTGGTTGGTGTCCTGGCATGTGAGGGGGACCAGTGCACTACGAATGCTGGCTTCTCCCACAACGAAAGGGCTTGGATTTGGTCATTTCTGAGATGGGCATCCTCAGTTTCCATTATCGCCGAAAATCGGGGACAACCATCTCTAAGGTCAACCTAAATGTTGAGATTTGGGCGTCCCCGACTGTATTATCGAAAAATAGACGCCCATCTTGTTTTGATAATACGGGTTTCCCCGCCCCTTCGCCAGGAAGTCCTTAGAGATGGTTGTCCCCGTTCAATTATGCTCCTCCATGAGTGTTCTTTCTTCAGAGCTGCTTCTCAGCACGTCAATCACAGCAGTTTTAGGATTCCTGTCACTGGCTTCACAGTCACTTTTCCAGTTCAACCAAATTCCAGCTTCTTAGCATTTCACGTATAAGCATGTGACCTAGCTAGAAGTGATCATTTTTGCTATGCTGAACATTCATTCAGGTTAGTACAAGACACGGTAGCAGGCATATCTTAATTTACTTAGTACCAGCCCCAGAGTCTGATCAAAATCGGAGGAAAGGGGAAAGGGAAATGGGACTTGATATATGGCCTTTCTGAGGTTTTTGCAACTACATTCAAAGCAGTATATACAGTACTTATTTGTACCAGGGGCAATGGAGGGTTAAGTGACTTGCCCAGAGTCACAAGGAGCTGCAGTGGGAATCGAACTCAGTTCCCCAGGATCAAAGTCCACTGCACTAACCACTAGGCTACTCCTCCACTCATTCCACCAATAAGAGCCAACCTCATCAGTGATGTCACAATGGCTTGATTGCCCAATACAGTTCCCCAGGATCAAAGTCCACTGCACTAACCACTAGGCTACTCCTCCACTCATTCCACCAATAAGAGCCAACCTCATCAGTGATGTCACAATGGCTTGATTGCCCGATACTTGGCTCACTTCTGATATTGTGATGTCATAAGGGAAAGGGGGAAAGGGAAATGGGACTTGATATACCGCCTTTCTGAGGTTTTTGCACCTACATTCAAAGCGGTTTACATATATTCAGGTACTTATTTTGTACCAGGGGCGATGGAGGGTTAAGTGACTTGCCCAGAGTCACAAGGAGCTGCAGTGGGAATTGAACTCAGTTCCCCAGGATCAAAGTCCACTGCACTAACCACTAGGCTACTCTTCCACTTGTTCCACCAATAAGAGCCAACCTCATCAGTGATGTCACAATGGCTTGATTGCCCGATACTTGGCTCAGATATTGTGATGTCATAAGAGAAAGGGGGAATGGGAAATGGGACTTGATATACCACCTTTCTGAGGTTTTTGCAACTACATTCAAAGCGGTTTACATATATTCAGGTACTTATTTTGTACCAGGGGCAATGGAGGGTTAAGTGACTTGCCCAGAGTCACAAGGAGCTGCAGTGGGAATTGAACCCAGTTCCCCAGGATCAAAGTCCACTGCACTAACCACTAGGCTACTCTTCACCTTTCTTTCAAGTCTCTTAGTGAAAGATTTCATAGGATTATTAACACTCTGTGCTCTGCTGTATATACTGGTGAACCCCACCAAAAACTGTGACGTATAAAAAACAAAAACTTAGCTTTCTAAAAAGTGCTTGATTAAAGGCTTCAACATCGACTTGTGGCCTGAAACAGCCAATTGGCAAACAAGTCGATGTTGAAGTCTTTAGCCAAGTAATTTTTTGAAAGCTAAGATTTTGGTTTTTTTATATAACTCACAGTTGGGGGGGGGGGGGGCTTCACTAGTATAGACAGCAGAGCACAGAGTTTTAATGATCTCGTACAGAGATTTTTATGTCAGTGATCACTAAGAGACTTGAAGGAAAGGTGAAAGTGGGTTCTGAGGCTTTTTCCTTCGATTTTGATCCTACTCTGGGGCTGGTACTAAGTAAATTGTGTGCATTATTTGGGGAGAGTGTAGAGTATTCCCTGATAGGGGAAACCACTGGAGCATCTAGGAGATCCCAGAGAGCTTTGGAGAGAAAAGGTCTTTTACCTCTTTCCTGTCCCCCACCCTCGAAACAAGGACAGAGAACAGCAGCTGTCCAAGCAGAGACAGTGCAAAACCTTTTTGGTGCAGGAACCAAACAAACCAAAATCTCCCCCCCCCTCCCCCCTTAAGATCTCTAACTGCTGATGCTGTCAGGCAAAATATTGGTAGGGAGCCAAGGCCCAACTGCCCCCCCCCCCCCCCCCAGTCCTGTGATTTCAAGCCATGCAAGATTTGGATCCTAAATCCAGGTCTCAGGGCAAAGAAAAAAAGGGGTACCCAAAAAACAAAGAAAGGGTTACCATGAAAGAGAAGGGGAGATACTTAAAGAGAAAACAAGAGGGTCATCCATGAGTGAAGCTGAATGCAGTGTACGAGGGGAGGGTGCCACTATTTTAAGGATGATGGCACTGGAGGAAGGAGTGAATGAACATCACTCCTGTCTCATTTAGAGGTATGGGGCATGGGGTCAGGTAGGAGGGCCCCCCCACTCGTTACCAGAGTCAGGTTGAGCATCGGGGGGGGGGGGGTATGGGTGCCACTAAACACTAGGGATTTGGGGTTTTGTTGTCAGGGGCAGGGAGAGGTAATGGGTGGGTGGTGCTCTAGATACCAGGGCATTTTAAGGTCAAGAGGAGGGCTGGTCGTGTCAGGAAAAGGAGAGCAGGAGTGGGGCCAGGCGGGAGGGAAGGGAGATCGGGTCAATGGTGAGTAACAGCAACTTCTTTGGAGCTCTTCCCCTTGGCCAGGGAATCTTAGGAAGCCTCGAGTATAATCAGGGATCATATAGCAAAATTATAAAAATGACGAGCAATTTTCCCTGGGCTCCACAACTCCCTGGACCTCAGTTTCCATAGATTTTAACCAATTTCTAAGTGACTGTAGTCTCAGTCTGAAATCAGAAAACTGGCGACAGAGAAATGTCTAATGTGGAATTAACACACAAGATCATTAAAAACACCATAGGAATGAAATTAGTCCTTCATTAAGGTCTAGAGAAAGAGAGAGGAAATTCCCTCAACAAAAACGTAATTATATGCTTTTAGAAATAAGAATTTTATGAAAAAGGAAAATATGTAAAAAAAAATGTTTAATTTGTTTGGGTCATAAAACAAGAAGAACTAAGCGCAAGACTTCTACTTGTCTGTAGTGACCGCTGACATTGGGGAGGAATAGGGGATGACCTCTTTTGCACGTATTTGCATGCTTATTGTGCTCAGAGCCAGCGAGCTTGTTGTTTCACGCACTCATTAGTGCTGAGCATTCGGCACAAGCAAACGAAGGTGCTAGTCGGTGCTAATACCTGTAGCACACACAGTTTGCGTTTGAGCATCGGGGCCCAGGTGAGGTACTGGCTCCAGGCGCCAAAGCTGAAAAGCGACAAAAGTCTGCCTCACCGGTTGACCCTTCTCAGTGGCGATGCTCTGCTCCCCTTTCCTCCTGCGACACAGCGAAGGCGGCAACTGAAGGAAGCCAGACAATGTTCAAGGAAGAAAGATTTATTCTCAAACACTCCAAACTCGACACGAGTCGTGTTTCGGCCAAAGTGGCCTGCTTCAGGAGTCTTCTAGACAATGTTATTTTAGAAACGCTACCTCTCCGTACGGTAATCAATATAATACAGTGCCCTGCTGATGGAGCTGCTGGCAATAAAACCTACACAAATGGCGATGAAATGTCACCAAACATCTGGTAAGTACAGAGCATCTTGCAGCCAAGCGCTGACGCGTAATCGCTGGAAATTGTAAACAAATAATGGCCTCTAGCACCCGGATTCGCTTCTGAGCATGGGGCCCTGAGTGTCCAAAATTCATAGTGTGGAACTGTGAGGGGGTGTGGACCGGGGAGGGTCAGGGGCAAATCCAGCACTTACGCGCATCTGACTGACAGCAGCACATTTACACAAGTGACTGAGCAAGTGAAAGAGCTCACACCTAAAAGTTAACATGTAACTGCGGACTTACACTAGTATTCAAGAACAGCAGCATCCACATCTAACTTTAGGCAACCCCACCCCAGTGCTGACCACCAGCAAAGCAAGTTTCAGATCCCATGAAGTTACCACATTTAAAAGAAATTGCAGAAAAATCCATTCATCGTATAGTTAAACTCTGGAACTCATTTCCACAGCAAGTCTTAATGGACAAATTCCTGGAGGAAAAGTCCATATACAGTTATTAAGTCAGACCTGGGAAAAGCCACTGCTTAACCCTGGGATCAGTAGAATGGAATCCTGACGCTTTTTCGCATTCTGTCAGGTACTTGTGACCTGGACTGGCCACGGTTGGAAACAGAATACTGGACTTGACAGGCCATTGGTCTGACCCAGTACATCAACTTCTATGTTCTTATGCTGCTCCTTGTGATCTTGGGCTGGTCATTCAACCCTGGTTTTAAGCCTGACAGGCACATAACTAGCACACCTGAATGTACAGACTCAAGAAAAATGTCAGGAAGTATTTTTTCACGGAGAGGGTGGTGGATGCTTGGAATGCCCTCCCGCGGGAGGTGGTGGAAACGAAAACGGTAACGGAATTCAAACATGCGTGGGATAAACATAAAGGAATCTTGTTCAGAAGGAATGGATCCTAAGGAGCTTAGTCGAGATTGGGTGGCAGAGCTGGTGGCGGGAGGCGGGGATGGTGCTGGGCAGACTTATACGGTCTGTGCCAGAGCCGGTGGTGGGAGGAGGGGCTGGTGGTTGGGAGGCGGGGATGGTGCTGGGCAGACTTACATGGTCTGTGCCAGAACTGGTGGTGGGAGGAGGGGCTGGTGGTTGGGAGGCGGGGATGGTGCTGGGCAGACTTATACGGTCTGTGCCAGAGCCAGTGGTGGGAGGAGGGGCTGGTGGTTGGGAGGCGGGGATGGTGCTGGGCAGACTTACATGGTCTGTGCCCTGGCAGGGACAGGTACAAATCAAGGTAAGGTATACAATAACGGAAAGGAGAAACCGGACATAAGAAATACCTGAAAGGTGTAAATAATGATTTGAGTGGAAAGGAAGCTCTAAAACAGGAGGTCCTGGTGTGATGCTTCAAGGTGAATTGATTGTAAACCGCTTAGGCTAAAAAAGTTTTTAAAATAAATAACAGCAACATCGGAAAAGAAGTTTTCACGTAAAGGATTGGTGGATGTATGGAACAGTCTTCTAGTAGAGGTAAAACCAGAAGCAGAATTTAAGAAAACATGGGAGAAGCACAGAGAAGCTCTAGTTACGAAGATAGTGACCAAGTGGGGTCAAAGGCAGTGCAGCAGAAATGATAGTGGATGGGGCTCACTGTCCTTCTATCTCCTGTCAAATTCAATGTTTATGTTGTACTTGTGCAAGGAAATGAGGGTGAAAAGTGGTCCTTTAGCCACTTCTCCTACATAAGTATTGCCACACTGGGACAGACCAGAGGTCCATCAAGTCCAGCATCCTGTTTCCAACAGTGGCCAATCCAGGTCACAAATACCTGCAAGATCCCGAAAAAGTACAAAACATTTTATGCTGCTTATCCCAGAAATAGCAGTGGATTTTCCCCAAGTCAATTTTAATAATGGTCTATGGACTTTTCCTTTAGGAAGCTGTCCAGACCTTTTATAAACCCCGCTACGCTAACTGCCTTTACCACATTCTCTGGCAACAAATTCCAGAGTTTAATTACACGTTGAGTGAAGAAATATTTTCTCCGATTCGTTTTAAATTTACTACATTGTAGCTTCATCGCATGCCCCCTAGTCCTAGTATTTTTGGAAAGCGTGAACAGACGCTTCATATCTACCCGTTCAACTCCACCTCTATCATATCTCCCCTCAGCCGTCTTTTCTCCAAACTGAAGAGCCCTAGCCGCTTTAGCCTTTCCTCATAGGGAAGTCGTCCCATCCCCTTTATCATTTTCGTCGCCCTTCTCTGCACCTTTTCTAATTCCACTATATCTTTTTTTAGATACGGTGGCCAGAATTGAACACAATATTTGAGGTGCAGTCGCACCATGGGGCGATACAAAGGCATTATAACGTCCTCATTTTTGTTTTCCATTCTTTCCTAATAATTCCTAACATTTTATTTGCTTTCTTAGCCGCTGCAAAACACTGAGCAGAGGGTTTCAACATATCACCAACAAGGACGTTGAGATCCCTTTCTTGATCGGTGACTCCTAACCCCTACTATTGAGTGCTGTGGTGCTGTTCAATCTGATCAAACAGTGGACGTGTGGCTATAACAGTGTTTATTATCCTCCCGCTGTGCAAATGCAAAATTTGGGCCAAAAGGGAGAACTAGGCATGCAATAAACTCATCTACTTAGCAATGGGAAAAGCAGAACCAGGAGATAGGGACAGAGGCTGCTATATGAGACTGAAAATGCATGTGCTGAGGGAGGGGGGCAGAGGCCATATCTGCAATGTGCAGTGTACAGAGAGCCCAGTCAGGTTCAGCCCTTAAAACACAGGTTGCACGTTTCTGTGTCCAACAACTTTTGATGGCTTGATTATTTATTCATACCTTCTTTCTATTTTAGTGCCCATATGGCATTTCAGTACTAAGGAGAAAGTTGCTCTGAAGCACTTGTGCAAAATGGAAAGCAAATTCCCAGGGCTGATCTGTGCACTGCTGGCCAAGCTGCATTCTTTCTGGTGAAACTGGGGGAGGTAATTATTCCGAAATCACTACCTGCCCTCTGCCTCGGGGTGTCTGTGCTCTCTACTCTCTAATTCTTAGCTATCTAGTCAGTTCCAGCTCTCCCCCTTAGCATACTGCAGAGGTACCATCCTTGCTGCTGAGCCCTTGAGAATGGCAGGCTTCTAGTGAGTGATCCATGTCACCGTGTTCAACCGTGACCTTCTGTTCACTGCACGGAGACAATGGAATGGGAAGCTCAGACTGTGTTCTTTTTCTTAAATAGCGCACTAGTGTCATCGGACAAGTCGCATCCTGAACTTCCTTCCTCCCCGACAGGACAGCTTTTGACAGCCCGGGATGCGCCGTACTCGTGAAAGCACCAACACACAAGCAGCCGGTCGGCGGTACTTTGCGAAACGAAGGGCGACAGCCGCTCCCCCCCCCTCCCCTCCTCCCTGCAGGCGGCTCGGGGCTCTAGCGCGGGCGCGTTAAACTGCGCTTACCTGCTGCGTTGGGCTTCGGATCCCCGCAGGAAATCCTGATGCGGTGCCGGCCGAAGCCTTAAAGGAATGACGAGGGGGGAGGGGTGGAGGAGGGGGGTTGGGCTGGCCCGGGTTTGCAGGGGGGAACCAGCCAACACGCTCCAGCCGCATGCGGTACTGCTGAAGAGGGATCGCGGCTCTTCTGCAGTCAGGAAGGGCAATGAACTTGTTTTTAGCAGGAGCTCCGACAGATTCCCTTCAAGGTCTCTCCTAGGGAGGAGGAGGAGGGCGTGTGTGTGTGTTGGGCTCCTGCAGGGCTCCCTGCCTCAGGGCTTTGCACATCATTTACGTCTGTAGCACTTTGGAAGAAACCCGTCAGCGCTGCGCTTCCTGCCCCTGCGTTATACGGCAGAAAAAGGTGTTCGGTGTTCACGGCACAGACAAGAGGGAGAGAGGAACCGGGCAGCCAGGGCTTCACCTTGCTCCGTCAGCCCCGAACAACCAAAGACACACATCGCATACATGCTGTCCAAGGTTTGCAGTAAAAGGTACATGTCACGTACATGCAGTCCAAGGCAGGCAGTAAAAGACACACATCAGATACATGTGGCCCAAGGCATGTAGTAAAAGATGTCACATACATGCAGTAAAAGATCCACATAACATACATGCAGTCCAAGGCATGTAATAAAAGACACACATCACATACATGTGGCCCAAGGCATGTAGTAAAAAACATGTTGCACACATACAGTCCAAAGCATGAAGATGTCACATACATGCAGTCAAAGACACATATCACATACATGCAGTCCAAGGCTTACAGTAAAAGACACACACCACATACATGCTGTCCAAGGTTTGCAGTAAAAGGTACATGTCACGTACATGCAGTCCAAAAAGCATACAGTCAATTACACTGTAAACCGCTTTGTCACTGTATATTACATTTATAAATCCACAGCAGTCCAATCCACATGTCACATACACGCAGTCCAAGGCAGGCTGTAAAAAGACACACATGCAGTCACATGCTGTCCAAGGTTTTCGTGGCTCCACCTAATTCCTTAGTGGCTGTAAAGTCATAGGAATCTGGGAGTCAGTCCTGCTCATGCGAGTGTTTCACTGAAATTTGCTCAGAAACACATGGTTTGAAGCTTTGGGCATTTAATAGTGTTGTGTACACATTGTCATTTGACTATTTTAGGAATCAGCACTGTACCAAGGGCTAAGTGAGCAGCACTGCCTCACCGTGTGTGAATATAGAAGGACACAAAAATTGCTCCCTGTCCACCACCTCCTCTCATTTGTGGTGTGGGGGGGGGGGGGGACACTCAGTG
Organism: Microcaecilia unicolor; assembly: GCF_901765095.1. NCBI lineage: Eukaryota > Metazoa > Chordata > Amphibia > Gymnophiona > Siphonopidae > Microcaecilia > Microcaecilia unicolor. Next base: position 2,345,266 of record NC_044041.1, on the reverse strand, counting down.
GGCAAGTCACACAGCGTGCAACTAAAGTTTGGTACAGACCCATTACTACTACTATTTAACATTTCTAAAGCGCTACCAGGGTTGCGCAGCGCTGTACTATCTAACAAAGAAGGACAGTCCCTGCTCAAAGGAGCTTACAATCTAAAGGACAAAAAAGTGCAGTCAATCAAATTGGGGGCCATTAAGCATGTTCAAGACCAATCCAAGGGTATTCGATGCCCTAGATGAATCCTCAGCTATGTGTCCCTCTGTCTGCCCCCTCCTGACATAAAGACATGAAAACTTTGCCATCATAGGTTATAGTCAACAAAATTATAGCAGGATTCTAATCAAAAAAATTATGACCCTGAGTCTGCACACTGGACATATAATCTGTATTCACAAAAGTCCCCCTCACCCAACAATGAGTGCAGAGTAGAAAAGGGACATTTCTCCATGGAACTCACCATACCCCCCACCCCACCCCCAAAAATGCCCGATTCTGGTTTCATCTCCAATACCAGGCACATTATAAAGTAATATAAAATCCTTCAAAAGCCACTTAAGACCAGAACTTGCACTGCAGAGAAAAAGGAAGTAATGTGATTTAGAACATCATTACCCACTGGGGGGAACTGAGCCAGTTGATTCCTACAGATCCTTAATAGAATATATTGGATTTAGTCACACATATTGTGACAACGCAGAGAAAGTCCATCACCAATTACAGAATAAATGACCATAAACTTACGATAAAGTTAAAAGTGGCTGAAAGTGAGCTGCTATGAGTATCCTGGAGGAAGCACAACCAAGGCTTCATCAGAAGTAAAAAAAAAAAAATTTGGATTCGTGGCCTGGGAGTCTTGTTTGGTGATAGGGATGGACTTGATATACCACCTTTCTGTGGTTACAATCAAAGCAATTAAATATTATATACAGGTACTTATCTGGTTGTTGATGAGGCGTCTGGAGTCGATGTGGTCTTCCTTTATTGGTCTGCGTTTAGTTAGGTGGTCACATCCCCACCTACCCTTCCAGGATCTTCACTTGATAGTACGTGTGTTAGGATTGTTGTGGCTTGATTATTGTCATTTGCTAGGTGGTGAGAGTCTGATAGGTACGGACGGGGAGAGGGATCTTGGGGTGATAGTACCTGAGAATCTGAAGGCAACGAAACAGTGTGACAAGGTGGTGGCCGTAGCTAGAAGGTTGCTAGGCTGTATAGAGAGACGTGTGACCAGCAGAAGAAAGGAGGTTTTAATGCCGGTGGTTGGGAGGCAGGGCTAGTGCTGGGCAGACTTCTACGGTCTGTGCCCTGAAAATGGCAGGCGCAAATCAAGGTAAGGTATACACAAAAAGTAGCACATATGAGTTTATCTTGTTGGGCAGACTAGATGGACCGTGCGGGTCTTTCTCTGCCGTCATCTACTATGTTACCATCAGGCTTATTTTCAAAAGTGATTGCCGGCTATTTCCCGAATAAATCGGGAGATGACCGGCAATCTCTCAAAAGTGGCAAAATTGGTATAATCGAAAGCGGCTTTTTTGACAGCATCGCTGCTTTCCCGTCAACTTGCCAGCGAATGTTCAAGGGGCGTGTCAGTGGCGTAGCGAAGGCGGGACATGGGCGGGCATGGGCGTGGCTACCAGATGGCCGGCTTTCACGGATAATGGAAAAAAAAAAGCAGCATTAAGCAGTATTTCACTGGGTTTACTTGGTCCTTTTATTTTCACGACAAAGCCTCAAAAAAGTGCCCCAGCTCTCCAGATGACCACTAGAGGGAATGGGGGAAGACCTCCCCATAGTCCCCCAGTGGTCACCAACCCCCTCCCACACAAAAAAAAAAATAAAAACCTTTTTTTAACTAGCCTGTATTCCAGCCTCAAATGTCATACCCAGCTCCATGACAGCAGTATGCAAGTCCCTGGAGCAGTTTTTAATGGGTGCAGTGCACTTCAGGCAGGCAGACCCAGGTCCATCCCCCCCCCCCCCCCCACCTGTTACTCTTGAGGTGGTAAATGTTAAGCCCTCCAACCCCCCCCCCAAAACCCACTCTGCCCACATGTAGGTGCCCCCCTTCACCCATAAGGGCTATGGTAATGGTGTAGAGTTGTGGGGAGTGGGATTGGGGGGGATTTGGGGGCTCAGCACCCAAGGGACGGGAGCTATGCACCTGGGAGCTTTTTTTGTATTTTTAAAAAATTTTTAGAAGTGCCCCCAAGGGTGCCCAGTTGGTGTCCTGGCATGTCAGGGGGACCAGTACACTACAAATGCTGGCTCCTCCCATGACCAAATGCCTTGGATTTCGCCAGGTTTGAGATGGCCGGCATTTTTTCCATTATCGCTGAAAAACAAAACCGGCGATCTGAAACCCAGCAAACTCTGGCATTTGGCCAGGCTAAACCGTATTATCGAAAAAAAAGATGGCCGGCCATCTTTTTCGATAATACGGTTCCAGCCAGCTGTTGCACCGCCGCCAAAATAGATCGCCGGCGACGTTCAATTATGCCCCTCTATGTATGCTGTACAGCAACTGTGACTTATTACAGCTTCGGTTACTTACAGGATGCAGTGACTGGTCCTCTCATCAGTGCAAATCATTGGGATCATTCTTCTCCATTATCCTTTGCTTTGTCTAAGTGGATACAGTTTAAATTCTTATGTTTAGTTTTCCAGTCCCCTCACTTAAGCCCTATTTATTTGAGACCATTGTTAGAGGACTATGGCCCATTCCTTTCAGGTGAATTATTTGAGGTTTCTCTCTTGCAGATAAGATTAGAGGATACACATAGGATGGCTTCTATGCATCAGGGATCGAGACTGTGGAATTCTTTGCCACCTGCCTTTGGGGGGGAGGGGATCTTCCTCTATGGCTTTTAGGAAGGGCTTAAAAATGTGGTTATTCTGTAATTAAAGGAGGGTGGTGGAGGAGTAGCCTAGTAGTTAGTGCAGTGGACTTTGATCCTGGGGACCTGGGCTTGATTCCCCCTGCAGCTCCTCGTGACCCTGGGCAAGTCACTTAACCCTCCATTGCCCCAGGTACAAATAAGGGCAAGTCACTTATCCCTCCACTGCCCCAGATACAAATAAGGGCAAGTCACTTAACCCTCCACTGCCCCAGGTACAAATAAGGGCAACTCACTTAACCCTCTATTGCCCCAGGTACAAATAAGCACCTTTATATGTAGTTGCAATAACCGCAGGCAATATATCAAGTCCCACTCCCTTTCCGCCCTTCTGGGCAATTTTATTTTGTACTGTTATGTATATGCAGTTTGAAGTTTTAATTGTACTCTGCTTTGATTCTCCATTGTGGAGATATAAGATGATTATCAAACTGAATAATACACTAAGGGGTCGCATTTAGCACGTGGGTTTGCCACATGCTCTGGCCACTTTCTAGCATGGCACAAAATGCCTGAATTGTTATTTGTTTCCGTAATTGGCGCACAGCCAATTCCTGCCTGAGACCTTACCACCATCTAGTTGGCAGTAAGGACTCACGCACTAATCCTGCAGTAATCGGACATTGCGCAATGATGGCCGTGCGCCTCCCGATTACTGGACCTACTCCCCGCTATTTTCTAGTGCGAGGATTGGCATGAACTGATCACAGCAATATTTTGGGATGCCTCAGTGCACCCCTCAGTGGTGCTATTTTGCCATGAGCCCTACCACTCTTTAGTAAAAGAAAAAAGTCCCTAAATTTAAATTAACAATATCTTTTTCTTCCTTTGTTGTATTTTTCTGTTCATCTAATTCCCAGTCTCTTATCTTTTCTTAGCTTAGTTGCAGGGTCTCCTATCTATTTACCATTTTTTCTCTTCTCCTGTCTTCACTTCCTCCCCTTCATCCATCTCTGGCATCGATCTTTCACTTTCAGATGTCTTTCATTTATTTTTATGTCAGCCTATCCACTCAGATGTCACCCCTTCTTCCCACCATCTCCCTTACTCCAACCCTCCCATTCTCCATCACTCTCTCTTCTTTCCTAGCCTCTAACTCCTCCCTCTCTCTGTGTCCCTCTCATGCTCATGTCCAGTATCTCCTCCTCTTTCCTTCCCTCACGGCATGTGTCCAGCATTTCTCTTTATCTTCCTCACCTCCCTCCACACAGTACAGCACTTTTCCTTCTCTATGTCACCATATTTCATCATCTCCCCTTCCCTACTCCTGAAGTCCAGCATGTCCCCTTCTCTTTGCTTCTTACTGATCCATGTCCAGCATCTCCTCTTCCCTAGCCCCCCTTGTCCAGTACATTTTGCCTTCCTTTCCCTAGGCCCACCTTATCCACCACCTTCCATTTCCCTTCTATGTTCAGTATCTCTCCTTCTCTAGCCTGTCACCATCCTGTATTTTCCTTTCCCTTCTCTTTCCTAGATTCACCCATGTCCCTTCCCTGGCCTCCTCCCTCCAGTGACCAGCACCTGCCCTTTTCTTCCCTAGACCCATGCCGAGCATCAATCTCCCATTTCTTTCCCTAGTCCCCCATCCAGCATCTCCTCTAGCCCCCCCACCCCCATCCATCATCTCCCCTTTCCTCCCCTGGCCTCCCTGTCCAGCATCTCCCCTTTCCTTCCCTAACCCTCCCTGTCCAGCATCAATATCCCCTTCCTTTTGCTATCCCCCTCTGATGTCCAGCATCAACTCCCCTGCCTTCCCTGTGCCAGACCAGCCTTCTCCCCTTGACATCCTTGCAGCAGTGCTGCTGCCTCCTAACCTCCACCCAGGTTTGCAGCACAGTGTGGGGTCTTTAAGCATTAGTTTGTGCTCAAGGCCTGTCTTGCCCTGCCTTCTTTGGTGCAAACATTCCTATATCAGAGGAGAGAAACACAGCAAGTCTTCAGCAGGGGCAGGTTCCCAAAGCCCTGCACCACACTGACAACTTTTGTGCTGCTCAGCCATTCTACTGCACCCATCTGCCACCCCCCCCCCCCCTCAATTTTCACCCTAGGTGCATGCACAGACTGATGTGTACTGACTAAGGAAGAACCAATTGGTGTTGGAAGGTGGTGGATACTGGACTACCATCCTTGAGGAGGTGGCAGAGACAAAAAAACAAATGGGAAAAGTACGCAGACAGAATTCTTCCCAACCCCTCCGAGGGACTGATGAAGTTATTGCGGGTTGTGTGTGAAAGTTAATGGCCAATCAATGCAGAGAGGGATTGAGTGCGGGCGTTCCTTTGTCTGGTTGACCCCACAGGGTCCAGGCTATTCATTGAATGCCCACTGGCCACAGCCCAACTGAAATCAGTTTAGCCATGAACTCAGTTGATGAAGAAGTTGAAACTAGGCTGTCCAGTGGCTGGATCTTATACAAGTCCAGAGTTTCATGTGTTTGTGGCTGACTCCTTAGTTTTCTCAACTGCAGGCATCGTGGAGGAGTCATAAATGTCACAGTGAAGTAGAGGCTTTGGGATTTTTGGGATCTGAGCAAGTAAATTAGCTGTGGTGGTCCAACACTGAAGGTCTGGTGTGGTGATGTTACTCAGTACTGGAAGCCACCGAGTATTACTAGGTCACAGACAGCCACTAATGATCCATGTTGTGGTATTTAGCTGTGTGTCCAACAAATGTACATGTGCAGATTACCGTACTCTGCCACGGAGTTAACAGGCTTCCAGAACACTCATTCCCAAGGTCCTTGCAGACGGCCCCCCATTTTTTCCAGCCAACTTTCAGACTGAGTTGTTATTCTAACTGCCAAATTCAATAAGTGTTTTCTCAACGTGAAGGTTCAGACTAAAGTGACCCTGAGGTACACTAAATTTGGTTTGTGATGCAGTCTTTGACTATAAAGGAAAAAGTTAAGTTGTTTTGCTGCAGTGCATGATATAGATTGAACACCAAAGAAAATGTCTTGCTGGGACTAAGTTGCCAGGTTTGACAATACTATTGAATTTCAGCCATATTGGCTTTTAACCCATCCTCCAGGTCTGAGAAACTGTTTGCTTGCAATATGTCATCTGCATGAATTAATTTTCTGCATTGGGCAACCAGGAGGTTATTAGTGCTGGAAAAAGCACCAGTCCTTGAGGAAGGCCGTTCTTTTGATGTTTCCGGGTGCTGACGTCATTATCAAACACTTTATCTAATTCTACGGTTGAAAATGGGTTGATGGCCGTAATCTCTGCCCAATGCCGATGTCTGCAAAAAGTATTCTCAAACCATCCATTAGTCCCAGGCAGCACCTCTGGCTGTGAAAGGACTGCATGCCCCCTACCAAACCCCCATTCGGGCTTCCCTCAACCATCACAGGCTGTCTGAGGGGACTTACAAAACATGTCCAGTTACCAAGGGCCACCACATGAACCCTGGCTCCACTAATTTTTTTTTTTTGTTACATTTGTACCCCGTGCTTTCCCACTCATGGCAGGCTCAATGTGGCTTACATGGGACAATGGAGGGTTAAGTGACTTGCCCAGAGTCACAAGGAGCTGCCTGTGCCAGGAATTGAACTCAGTTCCTCAGTTCCCCAGGACCAAAGTCCACCACCCTAACCACTAGGCCACTCCTCCACTGTTGCTACTATTTGAGATTCTACATGGAATGTTGCTATTCCATGTAGAAGTCGGCCCTTGCAGATCACCAATGTGGCTCCGCAGGCTTCTGCTTCTGTGAGTCTGACGACCTGCACGTACGTGCAGGACGTCAGACTCACAGAAACAGAAGCCTGCACAGCCTTCTACATGGAATGTTGCTAGTGGAATAGCAACATTCCATGTAGAATCTCCAATAGTAGCAACATTCCATGTAGAATCTCCAATAGTATCTATTTTATTTTTGTTACATTTGTACCCTGCGCTTTCCCACTCATGGCAGGCTCAATGCGGCTTACATGGGGCAATGGAGGGTTAAGTGACTTGCCCAGAGTCACAAGCAGCTGCCTGTGCCTGAAGTGGGAATTGAACTCAGTTCCCCAGGACCAAAGTCCACCACCCTAACCACTAGGCCACTCCTGGCTCCTCAGGAGTGGCCTGTTTTGCAGGCGATTTGGCGTCCACTGGGATTTGGAGGTGCTGTTTCCGCTGGATCCAGAGGAAGGACCCAGGGCTCATCAGGCGCATGAGAGAGCGCCTCCAACATGAGTAACAGGAACATAGCACTCCATCCCCTCCAGCAAGCCCAGGGTATGCAGTAACCCTCAACACAGTTTGCCAAGGACCCCCATATTACCAAAAGGTTATTGCAGGCAAACCCTCCAACAAAAAAAGACTTGACATACTAGTGAGGGGAGGGGGTTGGACCACAGCACCCCATTGCAAGCAACAACAAGCTGGCCAGCATGTCGAATACAGCTACCTAGCACATTGCCCTCTACACTGGTCATGGACTTGGGAGCCAATGGATCAGGGTTCATATCACAGCCTCAGTGAGCACCTGGTCAGTTTGGTGTTATCCAGGGAAATGGCTGATCCGCCAGCTGTTCAAATTCAGAAGCAAGACTGAATTGTGGATGCTTGAGTAATTCTCAACCTGACATTGCTGGGACCAGGTCCTTTGAGTTATTGTTTGTTTTGCTCTGAATTTTCCAGTTTAATGTTGACAGCTTTTCATCTGCAAAGCAAATGATTATTGGTGAATTGGTATCAAGTTATAACAGCATCATCTACCTGATGTGGATGAAATTAAGACATTCTCAATTATTGGGTACAACTTACTGAATCAATCAGTATGTAGGACTGGTTTGGAAAATCTATGGTAAAGGCGGTTAGTTTAGCGGAGTTTTAAAAAGGTTTGGGCGGCTTCCTAAAGGAAAAGTCCATAGACCGTTATTAAATGGACTTGGGGAAAATCCACTATTTCTGGGATAAGCAGTATAAAATGTTTTGTACGTTTTTGGGATCTTGCTGTGTATTTGTGACCTGGATTGGCCACTGTTGGAAACAGGATGCTGGGCCTGATGGACCTTTGGTCTTTCCCAGTATGGCAATACTTATGTACTTATGAGGTAAAGGCAGTTAGCATAGCAGAGTTTAAAAAAGGTTTGGACGGCTTCCTAAAGGAAAAGTCCATAGACCGTTATTAAATGGACTTGGGGAAAATCCACTATTTCTGGGATAAGCAGTATAAAAAGTTTTGTACATTTTTGGAATTTTGCCAGGTATTTGTGACCTGGATTGGCCACTGTTGGAAACAGGATACTGGGCTCGATGGACCTTTGGTCTTTCCCAGTATGGCAATACTTATGTACTTATGAGGTAAAGGCAGTTAGCATAGCAGAGTTTAAAAAAGGTTTGGACGGCTTCCTAAAGGAAAAGTCCATAGACCGTTATTAAATGGACTTGGGGAAAATCCACTATTTCTGGGATAAGCAGTATAAAAAGTTTTGTACATTTTTGGAATTTTGCCAGGTATTTGTGACCTGGATTGGCCACTGTTGGAAACAGGATGCTGGGCCTGATGGACCTTTGGTCTTTCCCAGTATGGCAATACTTATGTACTTATGAGGTAAAGGCAGTTAGCATAGCAGAGTTTAAAAAAGGTTTGGACGGCTTCCTAAAGGAAAAGTCCATAGACCGTTATTAAATGGACTTGGGGAAAATCCACTATTTCTGGGATAAGCAGTATAAAAAGTTTTGTACATTTTTGGAATTTTGCCAGGTATTTGTGACCTGGATTGGCCACTGTTGGAAACAGGATGCTGGGCTCGATGGACCTTTGGTCTTTCCCAGTATGGCAATACTTATGTACTTATGAGGTAAAGGCAGTTAGCATAGCAGAGTTTAAAAAAGGTTTGGACGGCTTCCTAAAGGAAAAGTCCATAGACCGTTATTAAATGGACTTGGGGAAAATCCACTATTTCTGGGATAAACAGTATAAAAAGTTTTGTACATTTTTGGAATTTTGCCAGGTATTTGTGACCTGGATTGGCCACTGTTGGAAACAGGATACTGGGCTCGATGGACCTTTGGTCTTTCCCAGTATGGCAATACTTATGTACTTATGAGGTAAAGGCAGTTAGCATAGCAGAGTTTAAAAAAGGTTTGGACGGCTTCCTAAAGGAAAAGTCCATAGACCGTTATTAAATGGACTTGGGGAAAATCCACTATTTCTGGGATAAGCAGTATAAAAAGTTTTGTACATTTTTGGAATTTTGCCAGGTATTTGTGACCTGGATTGGCCACTGTTGGAAACAGGATGCTGGGCTCGATGGACCTTTGGTCTTTCCCAGTATGGCAATACTTATGTACTTATGAGGTAAAGGCAGTTAGCATAGCAGAGTTTAAAAAAGGTTTGGACGGCTTCCTAAAGGAAAAGTCCATAGACCGTTATTAAATGGACTTGGGGAAAATCCACTATTTCTGGGATAAGCAATATAAAATGTTTTATACATTTTTGGGATCTTGCCGGGTATTTGTGACCTGGATTGGCCACTGTTGGAAATAGGATGCTGGGCCTGATGGACCTTTGGTCTTTCCCGGTATGGCAATACTTATGTACTTATGTGGTAAAGGCAGTTAGCTTAGCGGAGTTTAAAAAAGGTTTGGACGGCTTCCTAAAGGAAAAGTCTATAGACCATTATTAAATGGACTTGGGGAAAATCCACTATTTCTGGGATAAGCAGTATAAAATGTTTTGTACTTTTTGGGGATCTTGACAGGTATTTGTGACCTGGATTGGCCACTGTTGGAAACAGGATGCTTGGCTTGATGGACCTTTGGTCTATCCCAGTGTGGCAACACTTATGTACTTGGGATTCTGAATGGAATCTTTCTACTCTTTGGGGTTCTACATGGAATGTTTCTACACTTTGAAATACTGCATGGAATCTTGTTATTCTTTAGAATTCTAGAATCTTGCTACTCTTTGGGGTTCTGCCAGGTACTTGTGACCTGGATTGGCCACTGTTGGAAACAGGATGCTGGGCTTGATGGACCTTCGGTCTGTCCTAGTATGGCAATACTTATGTACTTATGTATACCACCACACAAGGCTGCATTAAGAGCCTTATTAAAACACATGAACTAATTCTCACACTTATATACAGCCTTGCTGGAGAATGTGCTCGTTTGCAGGCCCTGCACTTGAAGAATAGAGGATCCGGGATATTTAGCTCACAGAATGTGAAGAAAGGCCAGAGGACAGGAATAGAAATCACCAGAGTCCTGGATGCTGTGGGCCCAATATTCAAACAGCATTTATATATGTGAAAAATGCCAGAGGTCTAATGCATGGAGTGGGCGCTCGGGGGATGGTCGGTGCCCATTACATGAACAGATTATGCGTACAAACGCTGATATTTGGCCACCGTGGAGAGTCATTTTACAAATTTTGTTTGCATGTAAAATGCTGCTTTGTGCAGTTAAAAGCAGCTTCTAAAAATATGGGGCAGTGCAAGTCAGCAGCAGTCATGATTTCTGCATGAATTTCATACCACACACACATAAACATTTAAGTCCTGCTCCCAGCTGTAAACAGCAGCTGTTACCATCTAGACCAGTGATGGGCAACCTTTTGAGCTTGGTGTGTCAAAATTCGCCAAAAAACCGAGCATAACTTGGGTGGTGTGACACTTCGAGAAAAAAACCATAATTTCGCGATATTTATAGTTTAAATAACAAAAATGTATAATTGTAATATATAACTGTATTTAATAAACCAAAACCTATTTATTTAACTTACCTGCTTAGTGACTTCTTTGTTCATCTGTCAGTCGGTTTCTTTTGTTGGTCTTGATATTATTTAACTTGTGTGGGGTGCCGTGAACTAAGATAAGTGAGGGGGAGGGGGAATTCTTTAACTAATCTGCCTATTAGTGACTTTTTTGTTGCTGAATTTCATTGGCTAAATCTTCAATTGAAGGTTGGTATTTTGTACACTTCAAGCCCAAGCAAGCACTACTAACTTCATCTTTCAATCTGTTTCTTTTGTTGGTTTTGATATTATTTAACGCTGAGAATAAGGTTTCACAAAACTACATAGAGGGAAAAATTGTGAGTAAAGCCATTGCTATATTTTTCAGGGTGCTAAAAGTGTCTGGTAATCGGATCCAGGCACTCCAAATTTCCTGGTAACTCAGATATTCTCTTAATAATTGCATCTTTATTCTGCATATCGTGAAATAGAACTGGTGCACATCTTAGGAGAGTTTCTTTAATAAATTCTCCCTCACTGAGTGCTTTTCCATGCTGAGCTATGGAGTGAGCAATGCTCAAACTTGCAGATGTTAAATTTGTAGAACCTTTTACAAATTTAAGGATGGACTTAGATTGGCTCTTATAAAAGTGTAGCTGCCTGGAAATGTATTCCTTCCTTTCATCCTCACTTTTTTTCAAGAGCTGGGAATGATTAGTTTCAAAATGTCTATTTATATCCCACGTTCTGCTTACTACCGTTTCAGTACATAGAACGCAAAATGATCTGCCATTTTTTTCTATAATGCCATACATCTCGGTCCATGTCTCTTGAAAGGGTCGGCTACTGCTACTACCACTTCCTTTACTTAACCTTGGTTTTTTATTTTTTGGGTTCTCCATCAGGGGGGGCAGTGACAGAAGATAGAATTATAGATAGCCTGTTAGCCCTGCAGGCAATTAGGGGTTAACTAGCCTAACTGACCACCTTATGTAAATTAAGATGGCTGCCGCTATTTCTAATGGCGGGAAACGGCACCCATAGCACATGCCCTCGCCTCTCCCAGCCTCCCCCTCACCTATCTCAGTAATGATGGTCAATTACAAATCCACGACACCCCAGAACAGTAGATTGGATGATGGTTGCTGTGGTTATGTGGTAATGGCGATCACAGGGCCCCCAGAGATGCGTCCCCCACGGCATTCCGCTGCTCTCTGCTCCGCCAGCCGGAAGTGAGGTCAAAGATCCCCTAACGGCCGTGCAGGAGCCGGGGCAGAGGGAGCAGCAGGGAGGGAACAAGCGGAGGACTCGGAGGGAGCCAATAGGAGCGCACACGGCACCCCCCCATCGGGTAAACATGCACCGGGGGGGGGGGGTGATTTCGCCGGGGGGGGGGAGGTCGCGCTGCACCTGGGGGGGGGGACGCATCGGCGATCCGCCCCGGGGAACGCCGCTGCTTCTCTGTATGCGGCCACATGCGGCCGCGTGTCACCGAAAATGGCTAAGCGTGTCAGTACTGACACGCGTGTCATAGGTTCGCCATCATGGATCTAGACACTATTTCTGCAGAATTTCTATGAGTATTTTCAACAGAAGAAAAAAAAGGCACGTTCATATCCTATTAACCTAGGCACCTTGTTTTAAAATGACCTGCTGTTGGGACAAGGAGCCTTCACAAACAGCCAGTTCAGGGTTTAGAAGTGAACAAAAACTCTTGGTTCAAAGGGAAAACATCCTCTCACAGAGTACATAAATCAACTTGGAATTCAAGAGCAAATGAACAAAAGAATCTGGTTCCTACCAGACCACAAAAGATCACAGAGTGGACAAAGTTCGCAAGATAAACGTTCTTTCTCCTGCCTCACAACTACCCCCTGGTCCTTCAAACATATGTTTTCTAGAAGTCCTCTGGAGATCTTCTTCTCCCTGCTCTGGACTTTTGTCAGCCCAGGCTGAACACTCTAGAGCTAGGCCTCTTAATGTAACCCTATCAGGGAGGCTGCTTAAGGGGGTCCAGCTGTCTCCTAGACATTCCATCACATAACCTCCCCCTCAGCTCAACCTTGTCTTGTTGAGTGTTTGCATCAGTGGGGGCCACCTCCCAAGAGGAAGAATGCACTCTAATACTCCCAACCAGCCCAGTGCCACACATCAAGGGAAGGGCTGGAGGCTCAGGAACCACTGCATAACTCAACTGTTGGATTCATAGGAGCCAACTTTTCAAAATTATTGGGGTGCTAAGCCCAATGGAAATAACCCCTCCTTGGACATATACAAGGAATGTTCTCAATATTGGGGGTGCTCAAGCACCCACAGCACCCACAGACTCGGCTCCTATGGTTGGATTCCTTATAGCAGGCCGGCCACTCCAGGAGCTGATGTTCCATTATCAGGGTAAACTGACACCCTAGCAGATAATATTGGAACATCAGTGTAGTTTTTCTCACAATGAAACAGTTTCCAACTGACAAGGGCAATAAGGTGTTCTGCCCCATCAACTTCCTGGATAGGATCACATCAAGGCACAGATTGGATGCATCAGTCTGAACAATGAAGCATGGGGGAGGGGGTAAACTGTACTGGGTGTCAGTTACAGTCCTAACGATTCAGGGGTACAGCCCTGGCCACCTTTGTGGCTAGACTGGATGGGCCATGTTGGTCTTTATCTTTCTGTCCTTCACTATGTTATTATGTGTCACCCTTTCATTCCCTTCCCTAAACCCCCAGCTGCCCAGCATCACCCTTTCCTCCCCCCACCCCCCCTCCAGGGTCCAGATAACCATCATCTCCCCCCTCCTGTTTTACCTACTGGGCCTATCCATGCTGGTGGTTTGGGAGGCGGGAAATACTGCTGGACAGACTTATACGGTCTGTGCCCTGAAAAAGACAGGTACAAATCAAGGTAAGGTATACACATATGAATTTATCGTGGGCAGACTAGATGGACCGTGCAAGTCTTTTTCTGCCGTCATCTACTATGTTACTATGTTACTATGACACAGCTGTACCACCATCGTTTCCCTCCACCAGTAGTAAAAACGAGTCAGAGTGGCCAGCAAGGGGCCTTGAGCACACATGTGCCCCCAAAGACTGCCCTGGACTTTCTGTTTCAGAAGAAGCAGGACGTGGCAGGCCTTGAGCATGCGTATGTTAAAGGACCCACACTGTTTCAGGACTGCTGATGACTGCCACACTGCCGCTGTCCACAGAATTGGGCCACCCAAGGCAGATACCTGGCCTGCCTACTGGCTTGTCCAACCTCTAGCCCCTGAAGCCTCTTTCGACCAAAATGTCTGCCAGGGGATTCACTACAGAACAAAATAGAATTTGTAACTTTGACCTTGAGGCAATGGAGGGTTAAGTAACTTTCCTCCCTCCCTTCATAAGAGGGGGAAAAATTGTAGAATATGCTCAGTCTTTATGTGTGAAAAGGCAAAGGTACAGCCCCACTGAAACAAGCTGAGAAGTTTCACAAACCTCTCCAGAAAGTTCCCTTAGCTATTTTTCTCCATTCCTCAGTGCTGACTCCATTTAATGGCTCTTGGAAGGTCATATATTGAAAGGGCCCAATTAATTACCAAACCCCACTCCCACCCTCAATAGTGGACATTCTTACGTTATAATGAAGCCATAGAGAACCTCCTTACAGTTGTAAAATACATCATTATATAAAATGCAGCCTTATCTCCAACTCCATTTTCACAAGGGGTAGAGACAGGACCAAACCCTGCCTCCTTCCAGCCCATCCTGAAATAATTATTACTCCCATGAACACTCCGCATCTCTTCTGGTCACTGGTTACCCCCCTCAAATACGACTTACCTCCTCAGCAGGCCTGTTCTTCTGATGATCCTTTGATAACTGCAGGGGGGGACGAACTGCATTCAACACTTGCAAGGCAGATCTCTTTCATCCTGGTGGGTGGGGTGTTTACTGCCATACTGTGGAGGAGGACACTCAGGAGGGGTCATTGTGAAGGTGACTTTTGAGTTAAGAACAGGAGAAATGATTCTCTTAACTTGCAAAGACTGTAGACCGTTTAACATAGTAACATGGTAGATGATGGCAGATAACCACCTACCCAAGAAGAAAAGCTCATAGCATCTGATGCAATGAGGGGCATAATTGAATGTTGCCGGCGAAATAGATCGCCGGCGATCTATTTTGGTGGCGGCGCAACAGCTGGCCGGAACCGTATTATCGAAAAAGATGGCCGGCCATCTTTTTTTCGATAATACGGTTTAGCCTGGCCAAATGCCAGAGTTTGCCGGGTTTGAGATCGCCGGTTTTGTTTTTCAGCGATAATGGAAAAAAATGCCAGCCATTTCAAACCCAGCGAAATCCAAGGCATTTGGTCATGCCAGCATTTGTAGTGTAATGGTCCCCCTGACAAGCCAGGACACCAACCGGGCACCCTAGGAGGCACTTCTAACAATGTTAAAAAAATACACAAATAGCTCCCAGGTGCATAGTTCCCTTACCTTGGGTGCTGAGCCCCCCCAAATCCCCCCCAAACCCACTCCCCACAACTCTACACCATTACCCTAGCCCTTATGGGTGAAGGGGGGCACCTACATGTGGGTAGAGTGGGTTTTGGGGGGGGGGGGGTTGGAGGGCTTACATTTACCACCACAAGTGTAACAGGGAGGGGGGGAGCGATGGACCTGGGTCTGCCTGCCTGAAGTGTACTGCATCCATTAAAAACTACTCCAGGGACTTGCATACTGCTGTCAGGGAGCTGGGTATGACATTTGAGGCTGACATACAGGCTGGCAAAAAAGGTTTTTAATTTTATTTTTTTTAGTGTGGGAGGGGGTTGGTGACCACTGGGGGACTACGGGGAGGTCATCCCCCATTCCTTCCAGTGGTCATCTGGTGAGTTGAGGCACCTTTTTGAGGCTTGGTCGTGAAAATAAAAGGACCAAGTAAACCTGGCGAAATACTGCTTAACGCCGCTTTTTTTTTTCCATTATCCGCGAAAGCCGGCCATCTGATAGCCACGCCCATGCCTGCCCATGTCCCGCCTTCACTACGCCGCCGACACGCCCCCTTGAACTTTCGCCGGCGCGGCAACAGGAAAGTGGCGATGGTGTCAAAAAAGCCGCTTTTGATTATACGGGTTTCGCTGCTTTTGAGAGATCGCCGGTCATTTCCCGATTTATGTCGGAAGATCGCCGGCGATCACTTTTGAAAATAAGCCTGAATATAACACATTTTCTTGACCTTCATCTTCACTACAGAATCTGCCCAGCACTGAACCTGAATGTAATTGAATGAAAAATGGGGATGTGTATTCCCTCCCCTTACAGAGTTCAATTCGGATTCATCTAAAATACGATTCAAAAATTACAAGTTGAAAAGTGCACATTTACAGTGAGACAAAATGATGTGTTTCCCCTTCCTCCATTTGCAAACTCATGCATGTCCGTTCGAGGATTGGCTGTAAAGAGACATGACGTGTGTCTTATAAGAGTGACAGGGGGTTCTGTCTGGCATGTGTGTGTATCTTTGTGCCTAGGCAGACAGACAGACAGGTGGATCCTCCCCAATAGATGTTATCGCTTGGGCGAAACATGTCACCCACCGAAGACCCTTACATATAACTCTCCACATTTCTCATCCTGATATCTGCTTAAAAATAAAATTTAAGCCAAGCTGCTCCAAATGATCTCTAAGGTGAGCTGAATAATTGAACATGGGATACAGACTAATGGAAATCTGCTTCATATAGAAACAGATGGGAGAAAGTCATCCTGAGAAGGATTTGCAATGTTCGTGACTTCTGTGGTACCATCGGTTTGCACAGCCCTGGACAAAGTGAGTCCTGAAGGTTTGTATCTCTTCTCCCATCCCAAGTGTCCAAAGTGCTCTGACTGTTCCAGGTTAAACATTGATGCGAGCTGGGCTGGGAGCCCTGACACTGCTGAAGTTTATGGCATTGGGTAAGGATTATGTAAATACAGCTGATGAGCTCCTTCTGTTCTCTAAAAGATGCTGACATGTTATCAGTTGACAGAAGGAAGAACAGCCCTGTGGCTGTAAAAATCAGAACTTAAGTGTCCAAAGCACCTTTTTCATGGACATGAGCCCAGTATGCTTTACTCTTATAATATATCAGAAACGTGTGCAGCCACCTCAGGGATGGAATGTCTGGCTCTCATTTTTTTTTCCTGTACTTTCGACTATTTATTTGTTTGGATCTGTCTCATACCTTTTCAGTAGTAGCTCAAGGTGATTTACATTCAGGTACACTAAGTACTTCCCTGTCCCTGGATGGGCTCACAACCTGAATTAGGGGTTCTCAGCCCAGTCCTCAGGACACACCTTGCCAGTGAAGTTTTCAGGATACCCACAATGAATATGCATGAGCTAGATTTGCATACAATGAAGGCCGGGCATGCAAATTTATCTCATGCATTTTCATTGTGGATTTCTTGAAAACCAGATTGGCTTGGTGTGTCCTGTGGACTGGTTGAGAACTCCGGCTGACCTGAGGTAATGGAAGGATTAAGCCACAAGGAGCAGCAGTGGGATTTGAACTGGGCTCTGCTGGATGTCAAGCCTGGTGCACTAACCTCAAGACTATTTTGTCCTTCTATTGAGCTAGAGATCACAGAGGAATCTGAAGTCATAGAAACATAGAAAACCGAAGTCAGATAAAGCCCATATGGCAGAGGTTTTGAACCCAGTCCTCAGGGCACACCCGTCCCAGCCAGTCCCCCCTATCCGTTCTGCCCATTGATGCCATCTACTCTTCCTTTCACTTCCTTAGAGATCTTATGTACTTGTCCCAAGCTTTCTTCAATTCAGATACAGTTTTTGTCTCCACCAGGAGGCCATTCCACAAATTCACCACCCTTGCTGGAAAGAAGTATTTGCTCTGGTTATTTCTGAGTCTGTCGACATTGCTTAAAACATTCATTGTTTGTTTTCACAGGAGTAACAAGGAAACAGAAAAAACATCTTCACACACTGTGCTCTGTCTCCCTTAATTCACTGTCCCACACACTCCGCATGAATAGTGATTGCCTTGCTGGTTTTCTGAAAGAGGCCACCAAAACGTGCCAAAGTCAGTGTCACTATAGTGAAGCAGGGTCGGGTTTGTCTCCTGGCTCACCCAGATGCTAAATTTAATTGAATGTAATGTATTGATTTCTAACTGTCCTTTCATCCATAGGATGTACAAGGTGGGAACAACATTCCCACCATGCAACAATGCTATTAAAACACATCTGTGCAAAAATAAATATCCCCTCTCAGACCTTGAGGGCCACCATCAGGTTTGATTCTCAGGATATCCATAGTGAAAATTCATGAGAAAGATTTGCATACTTAATCATCTCCATTGTATGCAAATCTTGATCATGAATATTCATCACAGATATCCTGAAATCCTGACTTGTAGGTGGACTTCAAGGACTGCGAGCAAAGACCAAAGATTCTTCATAATTAAGGCAATAAAATCTGTGCTAACACCAGACCCAGCATAAAAGATAAGCAGAAACATACATACACTTAAATTATCATATTAAAACATTCCAAACAATAACCTTCATCTCAACCAACCCTCTATTATAAACCACACACTGCATATCAACATTATGTCAACTTCTAGGCTAACTGAGGAAACGAGCTGGTCTTCAGCAAGGCTTCTAGTTCAAGGAGGTTTAGACAGGAGACAGCATGACTTCAAAAAGTTGAAGCCGCCTCCCCCGCACAGCTGCCATATTGGTGCACCCTAAACAAACAATCAGCATATGAATGTACACAGAAGAACTGTAACCCAAGGTTCAATTTTTTTTTTACCTCATGGGGGGGGGGGGGGGGCTGTGGGTAGGGGCTGCATGGGCTGTGGTCCCACCATGGATTCAGGTGCTCCAGAATGGCAGACTTGTTTTTGGAGTTGCATAAGGCTTGATTTTTGTAGGAGGCAGCTTGGATAGCACTTGATATATTGCCTTTCTGTGGTCACAATCAAAGCAGTTTACATATTATATACAGGTATGTATTTTGTACCTGGGGCAATGGAGAGTTACAAACATAGAAACATGACGGCAGATAAAGGCCAAATGACCCATCCAGTCTGCCCATCCTCTGTAACCCCAAACTCAGCAATTCTACCTGTTCCTAAGTGATCCCACATGCTTATCCCATGCCTTTTTAAATTCTAGAACAACCCTAGACTCCACCACCTCCACTGGGAGGCCATTCCACGCCTCCACCGCCCTTTCTGTGAAATAATACTTCCTTAGGTTACTCCTAAGCCTATTCCCTCTTAACTTTGTCATATGCTCTCCTTCATTTGAAAAAGGCTCTCTTCCTGTACATAAATGCCCTTGAGATATTTAAATGTTTCTATCATCTCTCCTCTCTCCCTCCTCTCTTCCAGCGTATACATGTTGGGGTTCATAAGCCTGTCCCTATAATTTTTGCATTCAAGACCACTTACTAATTTCGTAGCTTACCTCTGGACTGATTCCATCCTGTTTATATCTTCCCGTAGGTGCGGTCTCCAGAACTGCATGCAGTACTCCAAATGGAGCCTCACCAGAGACTTATACAACGGCACTATCACCTCCTTTTTCCTGCTGGTCATGCCTCTCTTTATGCACCCAAGCATCCTTCTGGCTTTGGCCATCACTTTTTCTTCCTGTTTAAGGTCGTCAGACACAATCACCCCCAAGTCCGGTTCTTCCTTCTCACACTGAAGCACTACATCCCCTATACTGTACCGTTCCCTCAGATTTTTGCAACCCAAGTGCATGACCCTGCAATTTTTGGGATTAAACCTTAGTTGCCAAATATCGGTCCATTCCTCTAGCTTTGCTAGGTCCTTCCTCATATCATTCACACCCTCCAGGATGTCCACCCTGTTGCAGAGTTTAGTATCATCTGCAAAGAAACAAACCTTTCCAGACAGCCCCTCCACAATATCGCTCACAAAGATGTTATAAAGAGGCAGCCCTAGGACCGATCCCTGCGGTACTCCACTGACGACATCCTTTTCTTCAGAACAAGCTCCATTTATCACTACCCTCTGTCTCCTACCAGTCAACCAATTTTTAACCCAATCCGTTACTCTAGGTCCCTTACCGAGGGCACTCAATTTATTTATCAGTTGCCTGTGCGGAACCGTGTCAAAGGCTTTGCTGAAATCCAAGCATACCACATCAAGCGCCCCTCCCACATCCCTGCCACAAGTTAAGTGACTTACCCAAAATCACAAGGAGCAGTGGTAATTGAACCCAGTTCCTCAAGTGCAAGGCCACTGCACTAACCACTAGGCTACTCCTCCACTCTGTCTAAGCTTTGGGGCTGAATTGTGAGGACTTCTGTGGCTCAAAAAACAAGTCTGCCATTCCAGAGCACCCACAACCCACGGTGGGATCACGGCTCATCCCCCAGAACCCCCCACCCCTATTTAAAAAAAATAATTTAACCCTGGGCTACAGAATGGAATTGTCTTTCATCAATTAGTTTAGTAACACCAGGCAGATTACAACAGTTAGGATAAACCGATCAAGAAACAGGATATTCTCACTGGGATTTGGCCCACGTATTTCTGTATTGTATAGAACAGCGTAGAAAAATGAACACTAAATACAGAGAGTTTATTACTGTTGTTTTTACCAGCTACAATCATTTTTAAGCTGTTTTAGTGACATTCAATTTTATTTCATGATATATATCTACATATGAAAAGCTTTTAAATAAGTACAAAAGCTGTCAAATTAAAAAAAAAATCCATACATAGGCAGTCATAAACATTTGCTATTGTTTTTATAGAAATACTAGTAAAAAAAGCCCCGTTTCTGATGCAAATGAAACGGGGGCTAGCAAGGTTTTCTTCTGTGTGCATGTGGGAGTGTGTGTGTCCCTGCCCTCTGCCCTCTCTCCCTTCCCCTGTGCTGTCTGTCCCCTCTGCTCTGTCCCCTCCCCCCTCGGTCGAGTCCTTCAGTGTTAAGTTTCCTGCTGTGCTGTGTTTGTGTTACAGAGATAGTGAGGGCTTCTGCCCTCTCTCCCCTCCCCCCTCTGAGTCCTTCACTGTTACAGAGAGAGCGATTTGATTTCGTGCTTTGCTGTGTTTTCCTTCACTGTGTTACAGAGAGAGTGAGGGCGGGGCAGACACTCAGTTCCGTCAGAAATGACGTCAGAAGAAGGCAGGTCACTGAGAGAAGGGAAAGACTGACATGTTGGGGCGGGGGAGCGCCACCTCCTTCTCACTAATGCTACGCTGCCGCTGGACAGAGGTAAATTTAAACAAAAAAAAAAGGAAAAAGATCTGGGGAGAAGAGGGCGGGTAGTGTAGCGATCGTTTTCGGGGGGGGGGGCAACTGCAGGGGGGCGCCGGAGACCCTAGGCACGGCCCTGCCGGTCAAGTTCTTGGGTTCCTTGGTCTGAAGATTGGAATCTGGGTGTAACAGGTGGGAATCTCCTCCTCTGTCAAAGGGTTTCTCCTTGTAGAGAGCACAGAGATTCTGCCTGACAGAGACAGCTTGGCACTTACCACCATGGCCTCCACTGGACTTGGAAAGCCTTTGTGGTTTCCAGAAGACAACAGACCTGATCCTACCTCCTGGCAACAGCTGTAGGAAGAGACACCCCCTGTGGAGAGAAACTGGGATTATAAAAACAGGGACTGAGCTGGCCCATTAAAAAAAAACACCTAAAAGAGAGTAAAACTAAAAACTGAACATTTGGGTCAAATAGACTCAGCCATAAAAAGGAGAACAGCAGATGTATTTGGACAGCATAAGTTCTGGCAGTTTGCAGATGCATATTCTTTATATATCCCAGCTTTGTAAAATCAGGATTTAGATGTTTATGCAATATAAACCTGTAAATAGCTGTTTATATATGTCTAGAGCCTGAATAGGACTTCTCAAATAAGGGCCACAACCCGCCTACTCAAACACAGTCACTGTGTGTGAAGGAGTTTCCGTAGTCATCCAAGACAACTTCAGCCTGACACCTCAACTAAAATATGAGCATGAGTCATTGCTGTCAAATGCCTTGCAGGGCTAGAAGCACCTGCTCTTCCAGGAGACCTGCTTACGAAGTTGGTAGATGCACCCGTGTGCTACGTGGTGAGAAGGTTAAAGAGACCGTGGATGCTGCAACTCACTGCAGCACCAGAGGATGGGGCCTCCATGCCTGCAAGGCTTCAGTGTGGCACATTTACAGAGCTGCGTGGGTTGTGAATTGGTTTGCTGAGGCTGGGAAGGAGGAAGCCATGAGGTTTGGAATGAATGTACCACCTTTCTGTGCTAGTTTACATATTAGGTGCAGGTCCTTTGTTCCTAGTGGGTTCACGATCTAAGTTTTTGTACCTGGGACAACAGAGATGCAAGTTGCCCAGTTCCAGGATGGAGATTTTGGGACAGTCCTGGATTTCTGACCACCCCATCTTGGTGCATTATGGGACTTGCAGCACTGAGTACAATGGGCAGGATCAAGCACTACAAATCCCACACTCCTTGAGATGTAAGTTTAAAACCTGCACCTGGATCACTTGACATCTCTGGGACAATGGAGGGTTAAGTGACTGGAGCTGCAGTGGAAATTGAATCTGGTTCCCCGTTAGGCTCCTCCTCCAATCTGAGACAGGGGAGAGACTAGTGGAGTGCGTAAGTACATAAGTACCGCCATACTGGGAAAAGACCAAGGGTCCATCAAGCCCAACATCCTGTCTCCGACAGCAGCCAATCCAGGCTTCAAGAACCCAGCAAACCCCCCCCCCCCCCAAAAAAAAAAAAAAAATTTTTTTTTAAATAATGGTCAATGGACTTTTCCCTCAGGAATCTGTCCAAACCCCCTTTAAATTCCGTAAGGCCAGCTGCTGTCACCACATTCTCCGGCAATGAGTTCCAGAGTGGAGGGAGGTGTAAGAGGGATAGAGCAGAAGGCTGGTGCTGCAGGATGAGGCTTAGTGCCCCTCCCCCCATGTTAACTTGGGCCTTCCCATAAAATCAGTTCTGGCTACACCATTGGCGTGTAGAAATGATCAGATTCACTTTAGAGACTATTTGTAGAGAGCCACTGAAAATGAATGGATGGGACGTCTGGGGACTTATCCACATAGGGGCAGCCACTATACAAAATGACTTCGCTGTATAGTGGCTGCCCCTATGTGGATCAAAATCAAAACATTACTTGCAGATTTTCTAATCTTTGCATAGGCACTTTTTGAAAGTGGCCGCACTATGATAAAGAAACCCTGAGTTGATCATACAGCTCTAGTACGTCTATAGAACTTCCAGTTTGGTGCTCAGATATCAAAGATCAGAGTCATAAACACTTTGACCTTAAAGAATTCAGGAAAATCCACTGTGCGTTGAGCACTCATTGCAAATCTTTACCATGCCAAACAAAAGCTGGAAAAGGTATATAATATCCTAAGATGTGGTGTTTTACACCAGGATGGTTATCTCTGGAGAAAGGATCATTGCAGACCTTTAACTGCTAGTCTCTAAACTTTAGAGTCTAAAGTCCACCCCAACAGCATCACAAAACCTTCTTCCATAGCTCTAGCGTCATCTAGTGACAAGTGAATTGTCAGCTTGCTCCTTCATTTGCAAGAAGCTTCTTTAATTATTTTTTAAATTATTTATTTAAGGGGGGGGGGGGGAGAGAGAATCCCTTGCTCTGTCTAGTTGGAAAGAGGCAACAAGTGTTGAACTGAAGAAGCCCCTCTCCTAAGTCCAAGAAGACAGAAAAAGAAGTGGAGGTGTGAAAGCTGAGATGAAAGAGGAGTCTCACTCTTTGGGATCCTTCCCAGGACGGACTCCAACAGAGCACAGATCCCTTGCCAGGGCCAAAGGAGGACAAGAAAGCCAGTGCAGGAGTTGAGAGGAAAAGGTGCTGTTTTATTATGGAAAGTGGTGAAGCAAACACAGGACAGTGAGATGGGAGATGAGCAGTGAGGTTCCTTTTCTGGATTCTAAAAGCAAATATTAAGAATGGATGTGATTTTTTTTTTGTGTCTTTCCATTGCATCTTTATAAACATAAGTTAGAACAGGTGGAGCCTATTGTTCCAGACTCTTGGGGCTTGATAACTTGAGGCCCCAATATCTTGGAGTATAACCTTGGCACACCAATCACCCAAAGTCTCTATTATTTTTATGAAGTCTCTTTTATTGAATAAATCACAGATAATTTACTCACAGACAAATGTTCTGAGGTGCTGCTCCAGGACACAGAGACTCCTTAATTTGAGAGCTGTTGGGGGTGGAGATCTGAAGAGAGGTAGATATATTGTGGGGCGGGGGGGGGGGGGGGGGAAGGATAGTTGAACAGGTAGAAATGGTCCAAAGCTGGGTGACTGGAATGTGCAATATCTCATTAGAAAGGAGATATTTCCAAGGTAAAAAAAAAAACAGGTTCGTTACAGGGAGTTTCAGCAGGACACAGCTGTCTGGAATAAGATGGTACATGCTCCATGTCTGGCTAGGTGGTGGGAAAGCCTCATGGCTGAAGGGAGAAAGAGGTGTTGAGGCTTCACGTGTGTTCAGGGAGGAGCAGATAGAGATCAATGGGGACAGAGCCTGCCATCGGGTAGCAAGGGGTGGTCCTAGAGGACGGCTCTCGATTGGAGGGAAAGGTCATACCTGGCTGACCTCCCAGGACAGAGATAGTGAGAATGACCAGAAAATGACAGCAGGAAAACAAAAGAGCCAAGCTTGGTAGAGAGAGAGAGGAGGTCTGGGCAGCCTCACAACCAGTGGTAACAGTTCTTGCACTGCCTGTGAACTACATTACCCACAGTGCATTGCTCATGTATCTCTGCAGTGAGAAACTGCAGCAATGATAGTCCTTAGAACTGAGAATAACAGTAAAAGCATCACACACATTTTAGGATCACGTTATAAACTAGTGTGAGGCTGTCGGAGGACAGAACACCTATTAAAGGTGTTAGCTATGCACGTAGTCGACAAAGAAAAAGAGGTGTTTACTTTTCTTCTTTCTTGAATAAAAGTCCGACACTTACACATACTCATACATTATTTTATGCTGCTTTTTTTTTCATTTGCCAAGCAAAACTGTACTGAAATCTTTCTAGATGCAAACTGAGGCGCTCTCACTCTGGGATGGTTGGTTCACCCTTCGCAACTGAATTTGAATGCATGACTGCTGCCAATTTGCACTCACTTCCTCTTCCTACGGTTACCAACTAGATCCAGATTCACCCAATGTGGTTCTGATTTCCCCACTGGATTCCCTAAGAAAAGCAAAGCTACAAGTCCCTGCATGCATTGGGGTAAGTCCAGGACTGGATCAACTGTCGGATGAATCTGGATCTAGTTGGCAACCCTACCTCCTCCTCATAGTCAAGAAAGAAATGTATTTAGTCCAATGAAAAGGTGCCACCTCACCTGTCCTTGCATTCAAGTAGAGTAACAAAGCAACCACTTTACCCATAATTGTGCACAGACCATATTCAAAAAAAAAGTCATACATGCAAGCTTTTTTTATTCCTGCTTTATCAACTTTTGACCGGATCTTAAATCAGCCCCTCAGCTTTGTTTTTTTTCTAAAGGTGAGAACGTTAAATGCCAATTATCTGTCTGCAGTCAACTTCCCAACCCACCCCCTAACATGCTATCTGGACCAATAATTAACAATTTTAACGGACGACATAGAGGCTCATTTTCAAAGCACTTAGCCTCCCAAAGTTCCATAGAAACCTATGGAACTTAGCCTCCCAAAGTGCTTTGAAAATATGCCTCATAGTCTCATCTCATAGAGATCATTAACGGCCTATGACAGTTTTGATGTGGTTTCCCTCTTCACCAAAGTTCCAGTGAATGAAGCAGACCAAGTCATAAACCAGAAGCTAGAGACATGTGGACTACTGATGGACTGACTGGAATGGTACTATGCCCAAACAGAAGGCTCATTAATGGACTCCCCCTTCTCCCTGGTGGTAGCCAACACATTCATGAAGTCTCTCGAATCCACCCCACTGGACAGTGCCAAGCTCATACCCAAACTGTGGATCCACTATGCCACTACGTAAATGACACATTTGTCATCTGGCCCCCATGGACAAAAAAAACTCTGTGATTTTCTAAACCATCTGAATAGTGGCCACCCCAATATAAAATTCACCGTGGAGACTGAGATCAACGGATGCCTTCCCTCTCTGGACATATTGATCAGAAAGTGGACAGATGGAAGCCTGTATAAAGAAAACTCACCCATGCCAACCATCAATATGCGGAGTTCCAGCACTATCCAGCCACAAGAAGACGTGTACTACACTAAGAGTTAGTGACCTGGACAATCTTCAGAAACAAAAGGACACCCTCTGGGACACATGATTCTTAGCTAAAAGCTACAGCAGAAGGGCCACTTCTCAAGCCCTAAAACTTCTGGACAACCCAATCTGCAAAATTAACAATAACCAACAACCATTAGATGATGACCCTACAACAGAATAAAAACTTGTAGTACTCCCCTGTGTCTGAGGAGTGACAGATTGCACAGGTAAACTACTAAAGAAAAATAACATCAGAACAGCCTACAGTGCACCACAGAAGTTGGCATCCACACTCACACATGTGAAAGATGGGCTACCTCTGCTCCAAATCCCTGGGACGTATGAAATCCCATGCAGTTGCGGCTAAAATCAGATGCACTGTAGAGGAAAGACTACAAGAACATATGAAATACCACATGATCTGCGACACAGAAAAATCAGCTGTAGTCCTCCATGCTAAGGCAATTGGTTATATGATTAGATCTGAAGGCACAAAAATCTTGGAGAAAGATCGATGGCTGAGAAGAATCAGAGGCAACAGAGATATAAAGACACCCAATAACTTCAATAGAGACAAAGGGCTCACCTTAAACAAAGCATGGCAACCACTCATTCAAAAGAAATTTAGCTCAAAAAAGACTGTCACTGAGAAAAAAACATCTTCTTCCTCCTGCCAAAGTTTCAGAATATGACCTATAGAACTTCAGAGATCCCCCCCCCCCCAACTCCAGAGTCAGAACTGTTCCAACGAATTTCCAGCCTCATTTCTCACTAGAATTTTAAAAATGTGACCAATGAACTTTCTCGCCAAATTCAGATTTGTGACAAATGGAATTTCCTGTCCAAATCTCCTGCCTTGTTTGGGAAACCACCCACCTCAAAACCCAGCCAATCAGGTTTGAGAACCCACTACATAAAGACATAACCTGAAGAAAGTTGCAGCACAATGGCCGAAACGGGTCGACGTACTCAGATGCGGCAAGACTCAGACAAACGCAACAATACTGAATTTTTGTTACAATAAATTTTCTATTTGAATTTTTATAATATAGTATAACAAAACATTGTTGTATACTTAGATAGTGATTAGCATACAATTATATGTGAACATCTGTGTAAAGATATGCTGCAGATTACAATCTTTAAACAGTCATGAAGTCATTCAATCAAACTTTTATTGAATTTTTGTAATAAAGTATAACAAAACATTGATCAGAATGCCCAGAATATCCAATAACCAGAATAGGTGACAGTATTGATCCTTGTGGTACCCCGCAGGTCAGTGTCCATGGTGGTGATGAGTTGCTGCCAAACATTATGGATTGTTGCCTGTCTGATAGATAGGATCTGAACCAGGCAAATACTGTTCCACTGATACCTGATTCTGTCAGTCGTGCTAGCAAGATATCATGATCCACAGTGTCAAAAGCTACTGATGTCCCCTTGCATACCTCCTACCCACCCCCATCCTCCCACCCTGTCAGACTGTCATAGTAATGCTTGAATGTTTTCACTTATATACACTGTCAGCTAGCACATTTGCTTATTTCCGATCTGACGAAGAAGGGCAACCTTCGAAAGCTAATCAAGAAATGTATTAAGTTATGTCCAATAAAAAAGGTATCATCTTATTTTCTTTTCCATGTTTTATTTTGTTTGATTTATATTGATAGCCTTAAGAGTGGACTAACACGGCTACCACACTCCTCTACTTAAAAGCTACTGAGAAATCTAGCAGTACTAACATCGAGGCAAATCCTTTGTCTTGGTTTCTGTGAAGATCATCTAGCATGGATACGAGGATCGTTTCTGTTCCATAACCGGGTCTGAATCCAGATTGACATGGATCTAGACACTCTTTTCTAGCCATTCATTAAGTTGAACACAGACTGTTTGTTCTATGAGTTTCCATAGAAACAGGATGCTGGATACTGGCCTGTAACTTTCAAGTTTGTCCTGGTCAAGGTTGTTTTTCTTCAGCAGAGGGTAAACCACTGCCCTTTTTAATGCTGTTGGTAGTTGCCCATTAGAAAGAGAGGTGTTCACAATTTTTGTGGCGCCTTCTATAAGGCCCATACTTGCCTGCTGCACCATCTTTGATGGGCAGGGATCAAGGGAGCAGGTAGTTGGTCGAAGGCCTCTTAGGAGTTTGTCAAGGCTCTCCTCTGTCAGGTTAAAAGTGTTCCATCTGTCTCTGTTAGGAGGGGGCGAGTTTGTGCACCCCTGGTTGACTGGATGGGCACTGGGTGGGATTGCCTGTAAATCCTGGTGGAGACTTTTAATTTTGTTGGCAAAGTATGCAGCAAATTCATTGCAATTCAGTTTAGACTGGGCAGGCTGGTTCTGTTGTGGGGGCTGTAGTAGGCTGTTTACTATACTGAACAGCTGCTTGGTTGAATTGGCAGCCTGTGCAATGCATTGTGAGAAATACTGTTTTTTAGTTGCTGTTAATGCTTGGCAGTACTTTGCCATGTGCTTCCTACAGTTTAGTCTGTCTTCATCCAGGTGAGCTTTGTGCCATCTTCTTTCCAGTTTTCGTCCTTCACGTTTAAGGATCTGAAGTTCTGGAGAAAACCAAGGTGAGCATTTGTGAGTGGGGCATAAGACCTTTTTTAGTGGTGCTGTTTTCTCTAAGGTCTTGGCTAAGTGTGTATTCCAGATGTCAACTTGTTCTGACACTGTTGTCTTTTCATCTACATGTGGATAGTCCAAGGCCTCTAGGAAATTATCAGCGGTCAGCTTTTTTTTGTCTCTGATCTCCTTCCAAACTCTGGGAGGTGCAGGGTATCTGGGGTTTTGATGTGTAGATTGAAGTCTCCCATGATCACCAACCTAGGATAATTCAGGGGCACTTGAGTAATCAGGTCTAGGAGTTCTTGCACAGATAATGTGTTGTTACGAGGTGCTCTGTATACCATGAGTAGCCAGATTGGCTTCTCTTCTTCAAGTTGGATTAAAAGAGATTCTGATCCATGTAGCTGGGGGATGGATATTCTGCGCAGTTTGATTGTGTCCCGAATCAAGACTGCTACCCCTCCACCCTGTCTCCCTGGTCTTGGTTGATGTTGGATATAGAAACCTGATGGGCATAGTTCAGCCAGGGATAAACCCCCACTTTCATCTAGCCCGGTTTCACTTATTCCTAGGATGCCAAGATGCTGTTCATTTATGGCATCATGGATCACCGAGGATTTCTTTGCAGCTGATCTGGCATTCACCAGTCCTATAGTTCAAAGGGTGGTCTGGGGGTGTTGTGGGTAGCCTTGGTGTGACAATGAGGTGATCTTTTAAGTACTGTTATGTAGGTATTTGACCTCTTGCACTTTTGCCTTCTCTTTGGTTTGTGGGGGTTATGGTTTCCTCTCCCACACACCACTGGGATGCTTGCATGACACATTTTTGTGTCAGAAGCTAGTTAGGCAAACTTTCACTGGGTAGCGCTGCAATCCACTCTTTGGAGAACACCCTGTAGATCTGCAGTCTTCCTAGTTGGCAATGCAGGGTTAAGGCTTTAATAGCTGAAAGAACAGACCTTTTAAAGTTGTAAATTTAGACCAGGCCTGTGAGATCAAAGTCTTCCATCAAATAGAGAAACAAATGGCTGCACTTAGCACTTCTATGTGAAATTCTTGGAGACAGTGCACAGGTTTCCTTTAGTTTTAATGAATCTAAAAGATTCAGAGTTATAGAAGTAGATTATGCAGTTAAAATAAATTTTTTAACTCACGGATTGCAGGTATGAACTTTAGAGTTTCTGGTTCTGATATCCTTGGATGGTCCAATTGATGCAGGTTGCTGTAGGCTTTTTCTTTATTGCCCCAGAGGAAGGATAGATGTAAATAAGGATCCAGCTCCAATCTCAGTACATGAGGAGAGTTATTTAGGGGAGATACAATTTCCTTTCTCCAGCCAAAAATAAATGGAAGACGTTCCAAGTAAAATTGAGGACTGGTGCCTCAACACAGACTAAGCAGAAGTCAGTAAAAGTTTGGGTTGTAAATAAGCAGAAAATAAGCAGAAAATGTAGTTATTTAATCTAAATTGCAGAGCCTGAAGTGAGCCCAGCCAGCCAGCCCAGCCAGCCAACCCAGCCCAGGTAAAACGTCATCTGCCATTTGGATGCCCAGTCTCGTAAGGTCCTCTTGTAATTTTTCACCATTCTCTTGCAATTTAACAACTTTGAACAACTTTATGTGGTCAGCAAATTTAATTACCTCACTAGTTACTCCCATCTCTAGATCATTTATAAATATGTTAGAAAGCAGTGGTCCCAGCACAGACCCCTGGGGAACCCCACTATCTACCCTTCTCCATTGAGAAAACTAACTATTTAGCCCTACTCTCTGTTTTCTATCTTTTAACCAGTTTTTAATCCACAATAGAACACTACCTCCTATCCCATGACTCTCCAATTTCCTCTGGAGTCTTTCTTGAGGTATGCCTTTTGAAAATCCAGATACACAATATCAACCGGCTCACCTTTATCCACGTTTGTTCATCGTTTCAAAGAAATGTAATAGATTGGTGAGGCAAGATTTCCCTTCACTAAATCCATGTTGGCTTTGTCTCATTAATCCATGCTTTTGAATATGCTCTGTAATTTTGTTCTTTATAATAGCCTCTTACTATTTTGCCCGGCACCGACATCAGGCTCATGGGTCTATAATTTCCCAGATCACCTCTGGAACTTTCTTTTTTTAATTGGCGTTACATTGGCCACCCTCCAATCTTCTGGAACCACGATTGATTTTAAAGATAAATGACATATTACTAACAATAGTTCCACAAGTTAATTTTTCAATTCTATCAGTACTCTGGGATGAATACCATCCAGTCCAGGAGATTTGTTACTCCTCAATTTGTCAAACTGTGCCATTACATCTTCCAGGTTTACAGAAATTTGATTCAGTTTCACTTTCTCCAAGTCATCAGCTTCGAATACCATTTCTAGCACCAGTATCTCTCCCAAATCTTTCTTGGTGAACACCAATGCAAAGAATTCATTTAATCTCTCCGCCATGGCTTTGTCTTCCCTGAGTTCTCCTTTTACTCCTCGGTCATATCGGTCCAAACGATTCGTTTGCCGGCTTCCTGCTTTTAATATACCTAAAAAAGTTTTTAGTATGTGTTTTTGCCTCCAACATAATCTTTTTTTCAAAGTCCCTCTTTGCCTTCCTTTTCAGCGCTTTGCAATTGACTTGACATTCCTTATGCTGTTTCTTATTATTTTCAGTCGGTTCTGTCTTCCATTTTCTGAAGGATTTCCTTTTTTTTTTTTTTTTTGTTACATTTGTACCCCGCATTTTTCCCACTCATGGCAGGGAATGCGGCTTACATGGGGCAATGGAGGGTTAAGTGACTTGCTCTAAAAGCTTCCTTCACCTCACTTTTTAACCATGCTGCTGACTGTTCTTTGGCCGCTAAGTGCTTTGAAAATAAGCCCTGATACTTCCCAAGGCAGATTACAACAGTTAAAATGAACTCATGTCTGGGTTACCATATGATTCCAGAAAAAGGAGGGCAGCTCTGGAAACAGGATATGCTCACTGACATTTGGCCATGTATTACTGTATTGTACAGAATAGTGTAGAAAAATGAGCACAAAATACAGTTTGTTACTGCTGTTTGTACTAGCTACAATAATTTTTAAGCTGTTTTAGTGATATTCAATGTTATATCATGGTATATGTGAAGCTTTAAACGAAATATATTTTTTAAAAGAAATAAAATCCCTTAACCTCCCCCTTTGAAAGCGTTAGACGGAGCAGGAATAAGCAGTCCTTATTGCTCTGGGTGACTCAATATGGCGGCCGGGTAAGCTCCGCCTACTGGCTTCAGCCGGCTCCTGTTCTGCCTCTAGACTCTATGGTCTTCCACTTCCGCTCTCACTTCCGGGCAGGGCGCAGGCAGTGTTGACGGCTCTCAGCTCCATGAAAGCAGTCCCTATTGCTTTGGGTGACTCAATATGGCGGCGGCCAGGTAAGCTCCGCCTACTGGCTTCAGCCCATGCCAAGGAAGTTCAGCCGGCTCCTGTTCTGACTCTATGGTCTTCCACTTCCGCTCTCACTTCCGGGTACAGTGTTGACGGCTCTGAGCTCCATGGCGTGTCGCTCGAAAGTGGCCCCGAGTGTGGATTTTGACCATAGCTGCTCGGACAGCGTTGAGTACCTGACTCTCAACTTCGGGCCCTTTGAGGCTGTGCATCGTTGGCGGCGGCTGCCCCCCTGTGATGAGTTTGTGGGAGCCAGGTAAAGGGGCGCCTCGGTCCTGTCATAAATGCAACGGGTCCTGCACTCCCCCCCCCCCCCAAACCCTGGACCTTGTGATTCCCCCCATACCTCCCCCCAGTCATAAATGCAACGGGTCCTGCACTCCCCCCTCCCCCCCCCAGTCCTCACCTCCAAGCACTGGATCTTGTGATTCCCCCTATACCTCCCCCCCCAGTCATAAATGCAACGGGTCCTGCATTCCCCCCTCCCCCCCAAACCCTGGACCTTGTGATTCCCCCCATACCTCCCCCCAGTCATAAATGCAATGGGTCCTGCACGCCCCCCCCAAACCCTGGACCTTGTGATTCCCCCCAGTCATAAATGCAACGGGTCCTGCATTCCCCCCCCAAACCCTGGACCTTGTGATTCCCCCCCATACCTCCCCCCAGTCATAAATGCAATGGGTCCTGCACGCCCCCCCCAAACCCTGGACCTTGTGATTCCCCCCAGTCATAAATGCAACGGGTCCTGCATTCCCCCCCCCCCCAAACCCTGGACCTTGTGATTCCCCCCATACCGCCCCCCCAGTCATAAATGCAACGGGTCCTGCACTCCCCCCTCCCCCCCCCCAGTCCTCACCTCCAAGCACTGGATCTTGTGATTCCCCCTATACCTCCCCCCAGTCATAAATGCAACGGGTCCTGCATTCCCCCCCCCCCCAAACCCTGGACCTTGTGATTCCCCCCATACCTCCCCCCCAGTCATAAATGCAACGGGCCCTGCACTCCCCCCCCCCCCCCCCCAGTCCTCACCTCCAAGCACTGGATCTTGTGATTCCCCCTATACCTCCCCCCCCCCCCCCAGTCATAAATGCAACGGGTCCTGCATTCCCCCCTCCCCCCAAACCCTGGACCTTGTGATTCCCCCCATACCTCCCCCCAGTCATAAATGCAATGGGTCCTGCACGCCCCCCCCCCAAACCCTGGACCTTGTGATTCCCCCCATACCTCCCCCCCATACCTCCCCCCCAGTCATAAATGCAATGGGTCCTGCACTCCCCCCTCCCCCCCCCCAGTCCTCAC
This sequence comes from Microcaecilia unicolor, assembly GCF_901765095.1. NCBI lineage: Eukaryota > Metazoa > Chordata > Amphibia > Gymnophiona > Siphonopidae > Microcaecilia > Microcaecilia unicolor. Next base: position 2,312,154 of record NC_044041.1, on the reverse strand, counting down.
CTCCAAGCACTGGACCTTGTGATTCCCCCCATACCTCCCCCCCCAGTCATAAATGCAGTGCGTCCTGCACTCCCCCCCAACCTTCGACCTTGTGATTCCCCCCATACCTCCCCCCCCCAGTCATAAATGGGTCCTGCACTCCCCCCCCCAACATAGGAGCCAACTTTTCAAAATTATTGGCGGTGCTAAGCCCAATGGAAATAACCCCTCCCTGGATACATACCAGGAATTTTCTTAATATTGGGGGTGCTCAAGCACCCACAGCACTCTCAGAGTCGGTTCCTATGCGCCCCCAACCCAAACACTGGACCTTGTGATTCCCCCCATATCTTCCCCCCTCCTGGACATTTATGTCCCAAAACGTCTCAGTCAATGTGGCTTTGAGAATGGAAAATGACATTGCTCGTAATAGGTTGGATTGAGTAAGGAGGAATAACAGATTGATAGAAGGGTTTGATAAAGACCTGATACAAGCAGAAGATAAGGTGGTCACTAATCCAAACAGACGAAGCTGAAGAAATAGGAAATGATTTGTAAAGAGATGAGTTTTAACTTCTTTTGAAATTGCATCTAATTAGAATGGAACAGATTTAGACAGAGAATCCCAATATTTAGTTCCCATATAGGAGAAATCTCAGGAAAGTATTGATTTGTTGCAGACGTTTTTAGTGCCATAGGAGTCATTTTCAAGAGTGACATAAATCTGCATTTGGATGTCTTTCTCACAAAAACAGCCAAATTGGTATTTCCAAAAACAGGTTTTTGATGGTTTTCAAATGTGTCCAAATCTCAAGGGGGGGGGGGGGGCATATTAAGGGTGGGATCTGGGCGTTTTTAACACTTGGACATTTTTATGCCATAATGGAACAAAATAAAACTGTCCAGTGCCAAAACTAAGACATTTTGACCTAGACCTGTTTTTGTAACAAATAATGCACAAAAAGGTGCCCAAAATGACTAGTTGACCTCCCCTTACCCCTCCAGTGGCCACTGACCCCCTCCCAGCCCCGAAAATGTAATTAAAAACATTACTTCTTATCCTCTATGCCAGCTTCAGACTCAGGTCCCTAGAGTGGTCTAGTGGTGGTTGTAGTGCACTGCAGATAGGTGGACCCAGGTCCGTACCTCCCCCTACCTGTATACTTATAGTGGAAACTGAGAGCCCTCCAAAACTCACCAGAAACCCACTGTACCCACATATAAGTGCCCCCTTCACCCATAAGGGCTATTGTAGTGGTGTACAGTCAAGGTTAGTGGGTTTTGGGGCTCAAAATGATGGAACTCAATTCCCATAGTTATAAGAAGCAGCATGAACCTACCTCCAGTTCAGAAAAGACCTAAAGACCAACCTCTTCAGGAAATTCTATGAGTACAAGTGCACTAATCATTCTGGAACAATACATAACACAATCTCTAACTGTAACACATCTTTTCATTTAAGAAATGAACTAACTACTACTTAACATTTCTAGAGCGCTACTAGGGTTACGCAGCGCTGTACAGTTTAACAAAGAAGAACAGTCCCTGCTCAGAGGAACTTACAATCTAAAGACTAAGACATATCTTCTCAAGAAACCCACTGACTATTCCACACACACTAACAGTTATCTTGCCAACCACTGTAAAACACAGCATCGTAAATGTAATTGAATCTAACAACTGTTAAATGTAAGCCACATTGAACCGACACTTGCTTTTGCATAATTGTGGGATACAAGTATCAAACATATAAACGGCAAGTGACCGTACTCACCTGCAAATGCGCAGTAGAGACTTCCCTCTCTGTCCCGCCCCCGCGTCAAGACGTGATGACGGGGGAAGGGGGGCGGGACAGAGAGGGAAACTGCGCTGAAGGGGAGGGAGGGAACCGCTGACGTCGCTACCGCTCCCCCCCCCCAAGGTAGCCGCTACTGCCCCCCCACTCCCGGAGTTGCCACCACCCCCCCTTCACCCGGCCCGGGCCCTCTCTTCGTTATTCAACTTACAGCAGTGCCGAAACAGCAGCAAGCAGCTCAGCTTCAGCTCCCGTCGGCCTTCCTTCCCTGCCTGTGCCCCGCCCTCGCCGACGTGACGTCACACGAGGGCGAGGCACAGGCAGTGAAGGAAGGCCAACGGGAGCTGCTGCTTGCTGCTGTTTTGCCGCTGCTGTAAGTTGAATAACGAAGAGAGGGCCCGGGCCGGGTGGAGGGATGGCGGGAACTCCGGGGGTGGGGTGGGGGGGTACGGTAGCGGTGGCGACCTCGCGGGGAGGGGGAAGGAAAACCCCAATATCAGCCCGTTTTTACGGGCTGAACGGCTAGTAATAAAATAAGGGACCAGTGGTGAGAAGTGTACCTGGGAACATTTATTTGAAGTCCGCTGCAGTGCCCCCTAGGATGCCCCGTTGCTCTCCTGGGATGTCTGTGTGGCCAGTCTACTAAGAATGCTGGTTCCTGCTACATCCCAGTGGCTTGATTTTGTGCATTTTTCACTTGGGCTTCTTTTTTTTTTTTTTTCTGAAAATGGTTCAACAAGATAAATGCACAGAGCATAAATTTAATTTTTTTTAAATTTTTGTTACATTTGTACCCCGCACTTTCCCACTCATGGCAGGCTCAATGTGGCTTACATCTAGCACAGTGTTTCCCAAACCTGATCCTGGAGGCACCCCAGCCAGTCAGGTTTTCAGGAAACCCACAGTGAATTTGCACTGCCTCCACTGCATGCAAATCTCTCTCATGTTTGGGAAACACTGATCTAGCAAATAGCCATTAAAAAAAACCCAAAATAGACGTTTTTCTGTTTTGAAAATGGCTATGTTCCCCACTTGAATTTTGGACGTTTTGAGCAAAACATTCAAATTGGACTTAGAGGAGCATTTTTGATATGATGTCTAAATGTATCTTAAAATGGAAGAATAACGTGGGTAAATGCTATGTGCACTCTCGGCACTGTTCTGTAACTGACACAGGCAACTTAGTAGATAAAGGGGTGAAGCATGGGCCGGACTCCCACTTACATGTGTACTTACTAGTGACATGGTGGCCATGGATGTGCCTAATTGTAGGTGTTTAGATGCCAGTTTGCGCTATTTTATAATAGAATCTTGGAACCCAGATGCCATTATTGAATTCACGCTATGCTCACGGCATCCAGGCATCTACCTTTGCTGCACTGTTAAAGAATTGCCCCCATTTTGTCTTACTACTAGGAGTAGCCTTGTGGTTAGTGCAGTGGACTTTGATCCTGGGGAACTGAGTTCGATTCCCACTGCAGCTCCTTCTGACTTTGGGCAAATCACTTAACCCTCCATTACCCCAAGTACAAATAAGTACCTATATATACTATGTAAACCACTTTGAATGTAATTGCAAAATCCACAGGAAGGTGGTCTATCATGTCCCATTAACAAGATTCCATGCACAGTCCCAAAGAGTAGCAACATTCCATGTAGAACCCCAAAGAATAGCAAGATTTGAGAATCCTAAAGAGTAAGGAGTGGAGGAGTAGCCTAGTGGTTAGTGCAGAGGTCTTTGATCCTGGAGAACTGAGTTCAATTCCCACTGCAGCTCCTTGTGACTCTGGGCAAGTCACTTAACCCTCCATTGCCCCTGGTACAAAATAAGTACCTGAATATATGTAAACCGCTTTGAATGTAGTTGCAAAAACCTCAGAAAGGCGGTATATCAAGTCCCAGTTCCCTTTCCCTTATGACATCACAATATCAGAAGTGAGCCAAGTATCGGGCAATCAAGCCATTGTGACATCACTGATGAGGTTGGCTCTTATTGGTGGAATGAGTGGAGGCGTAGCCTAGTGGTTAGTGTAACGGACTCTGATTCTGGAGAACTGGGTTTGATTCCCACTGCAGCTCCTTGTGACTCTGGGCAAGTCACTTAACCCTCCATTGCCCCTGGTACAAAATAGTTACCTTAATATATGTAAACCACTTTGAATATAGTTGCAAACTCCCCCCCCCCCCCCCCCAGAAAGGCGGTATATCAGGTCCCATTTCCCTTCCCTCCTAACCTAAATAGGTTTCCTGGCCTGTCTTCAGAACACTGTGGTTTGGGAAGGGCATTAGGTGCAGTGAGGATCCAGGACCCCATAACCATTTCCTTTCTTTCCCCAGGCGCAGCAAACACACCGTTGTTGCTTACAAAGATGCCATTTATGTGTTTGGAGGGGACAACGGGTGAGTTCTCAAGCACAGGAATAGCCCTCCTGCCTTTGGGCTTTGTATTTTTGCTTTTTAAATGCTGGTCTCGATATTTGGTGTGAATTTTGAGTTTGGTGGTTGGTGACTCCATCTTGTCTATTTAGATAACTTTATTGGCATGACAATTTTACATATGTTGTAATACATTTATTGGTATATAAAGATAAAGGGGAAAAAGGCGATAATTTAAAAATTAATAGTAACATTAATAAGATGAAGCTTTGTATGTGGTTAATATTGGATACATAGTAACATAGTACATGACAGCACATAAAGACCTGAACGGTCCATCCAGTCCGTCCAACAAGATAAACTCATTTTACATGGTATGTGATACTTTATACCTGAGTTTGATTTGTCCTTACCATTCTCAGGGCACAGACCGTAGAAGTCTGCCCAGCAATGTTCTTGTACTAAAAGTTCTGAAGGTAATGTTGAAGCTCCTTAAAATGTACACTCCATCCCTATCTATTCAGTCACGATTAGGGTATAGACCATTGAAGTCTGCGCAGCTCCCATTTTGTTTCCAATTACCGGCGTCGCCACCCAATCTCCACTAAGATTCCACGGAACCATTCCTTCTAAACAGGATTCCTTTGTGTTTGTTTATTTATTTATTGCATTTGTATCCCACATTTTCCCACCTCTTTTCAGGCTCAATGTGGCTTACAATGTGATGTTATTAGTAGATAGTAGATTAAAAGATAATAGCGTTACATAGAAAGTAGTATCAAAATTCAAATAAGTAGAAAACATTTCTGATAATAGGTAAGATGGAGATGTCATAGAAAATAGCGTGATCGAAATTCATGCAAGTAGATATGAGCAAGAGCAGTGTAGATAATAAGTAGGTTACGATGTGTTACTTTATCCCACGCATGTTTGAATTCCATTACCGTTTTCATTTCTACCACCTCCCGCGGGAGGGCATTCCAAGCATCCACCACTCTCTCCGTGAAAAAATACTTCCTGACATTAGGCCTGAGTCTGCCCCCCTTCAACCTTAATTCATGTCCTCTAGTTCTACCGCCTTCCCGTCTCCAGAAAAGGTTCATTTGCGGATTAATATCTTTCAAATATTTGAACGTCTGTATCATGTCACCCCTGTTTCTCCTTTTCTCCAAGGTATATATGTTCAGGTCAGCAAGTCTCTCCTCGTATGGTTTGCAACGCAAATCCCATACCATTTTTGTAGCTTTTCTTTGCACCGCTTCCAGTCTTTTTACATATTTAGCAAGATACAGCCTCCAAAACTGAATGCAATACTCCAAGTGGGGCCTCACCAACGATTTGTAGAGGGGCATCAACACCTCCTTTCTTCTGCTGGTTATGCCCCTCTCCACGCAGCCTAGCATCCTTCTGGCCATGGCCATCGCCTTGTCACATTGTTTCTTCACCTTCAGATCCTCCGACACCCAACACCCCAAGGTCTCTCTCCTGAGTTGAGCTTTCTAATCTCTCTCCTCCTATTTGGTATCTCTCTTTTGGGTTTCCGCACCCCAAGTGCATCACTCTACACTTCTTGGCATTAAATTTTAACTTTATGTAATAAATAAAAAGAAACCGTTTTGAATCACTTTTTTTATACATTTTTCTTATTGCTGTGAAGTATCTAATGTGTCTTAATTGTAATATTGGTGCTCAGTTTTGCATATTCCTCCATGTGGCTTGTCTCATAGAGATATGCTACATTACACATCACTGCACCAATGCCCTACCTACCTCCATAGCAAAATTATAATTCTCATACGTTCACATATCTCAAATTGTGAATTATGATGTTTATTTCCGTATATTAAACAGTTTGCTTATCTCAGGGCGGGTCTTCTATCACTTGAGCTGTGATGCGTTTCTACTACTACTACTACTACTACTTAGCATTTCTATAGCGCTGCTAGGGTTACACAGCGCTGTACAAGTTTAGCATGGGGAAGGACAGTCCCTGCTCAAGAGAGCTTACAATCTAAAGGTTACAAACTATGTAGTCAGTGTAGGTAACTTACAACTTATGTAGTCAATGTAGGTAGCTTACAATCTAAAGGTTATAAACTATGTACTCAGTGGAGGTGACATGAATGGGGAAGGTGGTTAGGCGCCAAAAGCAAGGGAGAAGAGATGGGCTTTGAGTAAGGACTTGAAGATGGGCAGGGAGGGCGCATGGCTTATGGGCTCGGGAAGTCTGTTCCAGGCATAAGGTGATGCGAGGTAGAAGGGGCGGAGTCTGGAGTTAGCGGTGGTAGAGAAGGGTACAGATAGTAGTGATTTGTCCTGAGAGCGGAGGTTACGGGTGGGAACATACGGGGAGAGGAGGGTAGAGAGGTAAAGGGGGGCTTCAGATTGAGTGCACTTGAAGGTCAATAGGAGAAGCTTGAACTGTATACGGTAGTGGATCGGGAGCCAGTGAAGCAACTTGAGGAGAGGGGTGATATGAGAGTATCGATTCACGCGGTAGATAAGACGTGCGGCGGAATTTTGAACAGATTGAAGGGGGGATAGATGGCTAAGCGGGAGGCCAGTGAGAAGAAGGTTGCAATAGTCAAGACGAGAGGTAACGAGCGAGTGGACGAGGGTTCGGGTGGTCTGTTCAGAGAGGAATGGGCGAATTTTGCTAATATTAAAGAGGAAGAAGCGACAGGTTTTAGCTGTCTGCTGGATATGGGCAGAGAAGGAGAGGGAGGAGTCAAAGATGACTCCGAGATTGCGGGCTGAAGAGACGGGGAGGATGAGGGCGTTGTCAACAGAGACGGAAAGTGGGGGAAGAGGAGAAGAGGGTTTGGGTGGAAAGACAAGGAGCTCGGTCTTAGCCATGTTCAGTTTCAGATGCCGGTTGGACATCCAGGCAGCGATGTCAGAGAGGCAGGCCGAAACTTTGGCCTGGGTTTCGACTGTGATGTCGGGAGTGGACAGATAAAGCTGGGTGTCATCAGCATAGAGATGGTACTGGAAACCATGTGATGAGATCAGCGAGCCCAGGGAAGAGGTGTAGATCGAGAAAAGAAGCGGTCCAAGGACAGATCCTTGAGGAACCCCAACAGAGAGCGGGATGGGGGTGGAAGAAGAGCCATTAGAAAATACTCTGAAGGTGCGTTGGGCAAGGTACGAAGAGAACCAGGAGAGGACGGAGTCCTGGAACCCGAATGAGGACAGTGTGTCAAGAAGTAAATTATGATTAACGGTGTCAAAGGCGGCCGATAGGTCGAGGAGGATGAGGATGGAATAGTGACCTTTGGATTTGGCAAGGAACAGGTCATTGCAGACTTTAGAGAGTGCTGTTTCTGTCGAGTGTAGTGGGCGAAAGCCGGATTGAAGCGGATCGAGGACGGCCTGAGAGGAGAGGAAATCGAGGCAGCAGCTGTGGACAGCGCGTTCAAGTAATTTGGAGAGGAAGGGTAGAAGAGAGATGGGGCGGTAGTTGGAGGGACAGGTGGGGTCAAGTGAAGGTTTTTTGAGAAGTGGTGTGACTACAGCATGCTTGAAGGTGTCAGGGACAGTAGCAGTGGAGAGAGAGAGAGGTTGATGATGTGACAGATTGAGGGGATAACTGTAGGAGAGATGTTGTTAAGCAGGTTGGTGGGAATGGGATCAGAGGAACAGGTGGTGCACTTAGAGGAAGAAAGAAGATGAGCAGTGTCCTCTTCGGTGATCTCAGGGAAGGAGGAGAAGGAGGCCAGGTTGGGTTGGTTGAGGGAGTGGGTTAAGAAGTCACAGGGAGGAGAAGGCTTGGAAGTGAATACAAGGTTTATCTTCTGCACTTTATCACGGAAGTAATCAGCTAGTGTTTGAGGAGAGAGTGAATGGGGGGTGGGAGCGGGAGGGCACTTTAAGTAGGGAGTTGAGGGTGGCGAAGAGGCGACGAGGGTTGGAGCCAAGAGAATTGGTTAGTTGAGAGTAATATTCCTGTTTGGCAAGGAATAGGGAGGACTGGAAGGAGGAAAGCATGAATTTGTAATGGGTGAAGTCTGGCAGGGTGCGAGATTTCCTCCAGAGTCGTTCAGCAGATCGGGAGCAGGAGCGAAGGTGACGGATGCAAGGGGTTAACCAGGGCTGAGGATTAATGCGCTTAGTGGGGCGAGAGACAGAAGGTGCTAGGGTGTCCAGGGCAGTGGAGAGAATTTCATTGTAGGTAGAGACAGCCGTGTCGACAGATTCAGAAGATGAGATGGAAGGGAAGAGATTGGAGATGTGAGAGGATAGGGTAGGGGGGTCGACAGCTTGGAGATTCCTGAGGGCAGTGGTTATAGTTGGGCGAGGTTGAGGGGGAGGGTGCTGAAGTGTGAGGGTGATTAGGTGATGATCTGAGATTGGAAGGACTGAGGTGCAGAAGTTGGAGGGTGAGCAGGAAGAGAAGAGAACGAGGTCAAGACAATGGCCATTACGGTGAGTAGGGGTGGTAGAGCATAGTTGGAGGTTAAAGGAGGATGTCAGAGAGAGGAATTTAGAAGCGTAGGAGTTGGATGGGTTGTCAACGTGAATGTTAAAATCACCAAGAATGAGGGTTGGAGATGAGGGATCAAGAAAGACGGTGAGCCAAGCGTCGAAGTCAGTAAGGAATGAAGAGAGGGGCTTATCAGGGGGGTGGTAGATGACTGCAACTCTGAGTGGAGTCGGGTAGAATAGCCGGATGGCATGAGTTTCGAAGGATGAGAAGCAGTGAGACTGTGGCAGGAGGAGGGGTTGGAAACTACAGGAGGGTGAGAGAAGAAACCCAACGCCTCCACCGCGTGCATCTGGGCCGGGAGTGTGGGAGAAGAGATATCCTCCATGGCATAGGGCTGCGATTGAGGCAGTGTTGTTAGGGGTTATCCAGGTTTCAGTTAAAGCAAGCAGTTGAAGGGAACGGGAGATGAATAAATCGTGGGTGAAGGGGAGTTTGTTCCATACTGAGTGGGCATTCCATAGGGCACACGAGAAGGGGAGGGAAGCGGGGGGGGGGGGGGGAGAAGGGGAATAGGGATGAGATTGGAGGCATTCTGGGACCGGTTACGTGGATATGGAGAGGAGAGGTGAGGGGGACCTGGATTGGGATTGATGTCCCCTGCGGAAAGTAGGAGAAGGAGTAAGAGAGTGCGGAGGAGGGTGGGGGAGGAGGGTCGACGAAGATGACGAAGACGGGATGTGTTAAGGAGGAATGGGGATGGGTTAATGGTGGGGAGGAAGTGTAGAAGGTTGAGAGCTAGGAATGATGAGGGGGGCAGGAGAGCTGGGGAGTGGATGGGAGGGGACAAGGGTGGACAATGAGTTCCTGAGGTAGACAGTGGAGGGGGAGGGGGGAAGATGTTAGGAAGGGACAGGGCGATGAAGAGGATGTGTATAGGGGCCATATATAGGGCTAAGGTGGATGCGGATAAATGTGAAGTGGCTAAGGTGATAGGAGTAGAGGAGGAAGGCTAGGACTGGGACAGCAGGCAACAGCTAAGGCGTAGGGAGTGAGAGTGTCTAGAGGAATTCAATCAGCAGTTGGGATAGAGTAAAGGAATTCAGTCAACAGTTAAAGTAGGTTTACAATATGCATCAGAAGTCGAGGTAACAACTTGAGGATTTAAACATCTGCATTAAAGCAGTTCAATCAAAAATAAAGTAGATTACAGTGGGATGCAGCTAAGCCTAAGCCTAAATGCTAGCACCACGGAGTTGCAAATGACTTCAATTTTGTGTCCGTGACTTGTGCTCGTGCACTTCTCCTTCTTCATTTTAACTTGACTCAGTTCCCTTAACTTAGTTCCGAACACAAGCTGTGTTTCGCTCGGTGTTAGCGTCTTCAGGAGAACTATTTACCTCTGTTGTGGAACATCATTCCTGTTCTAGACTTCTATCTTTTGATTCAAAAGTGATTCAAAACGGTTTCTTTTTATTTATTACATAAAGTAAGTTGAAACCAGAAAGGACAGACACCCTAGGAAGTGAAATGTATTAAATTTTAACTGCCAGACCCTTGACCATTTTTCTAACTTTCGGAGATCCCTTCTCATCGTTTCTACTCCCTCCAGGGTATCCACTCTATTGGCTATCTTCGTGTCAGTCGCAAAAAGGCAAACCTTTCCTTCCAACCCTTCAGCAATATCTCCCACAAATATATTAAACAGAAGAGACCCCAGGCCCGACCCTTGAGAAACTCCACTGCTCACCTTCCTTTCCTCCGAGCGGATTCCATTTACCATCACCCTCTGCCACCTGTCGGTCAACCAGTTTCTTTTGGTTCTAAGTTCAACCCTTTCAGCTTATTCACGAGTCTTCTGTGGGGGACCATATCAAAGGCTTTGCTGAAGTCCAAGTAGATTACATCTAGCACACGTCCCTCATCCAGTTCTTTGGTCACCCAGTCAAAAAAAGTCAATAAGATTCGTTTGGCAGGATTTTTCTTTGGTAAAGCTATGTTGCCTCGGGTCCTGTAACCCGTCGGCTTCTAGAAAGTTAACTATCCTTTCAGCAGCGACTCCATTTCTTTTCCTACCACCGGCATGAGACTTAGTTTCCCACTTCTTCCCTGTCTCCACTTTTGTGAAGAGGGACCACATCTGCTCGTCTCCAATCTCACGGAACCTCTCCTGTCTCTAAAGATCTATTAAATAAATCTTTAAGAGGTCCTCCAAGGACCTCTCTGAGCTCCTTCAGTATCCTGGGATGTATCCCATCCGACCCCATGGCTTTGTTCACCTTCAGATTCTCCAGCTGTTTATAAACTCTTTCTTCCGTAAATGGCGGAAGAAAACGGATACGTTTGGAAATACCACCCTTCATTGGAGCAAGTTTACAACATCAATAATATCTGTATAAAAAGGGGCTGGGACAGTTCTAGAAACTATCCAGTTTAGCCTGTAGATGAATAAATTAATTCAAGATTACTGAATAGCAGGCCTGAATCTATACTGATAGTGCAGCAGTACTTAAAGGGATACTAACACTGAATTTATGTAGTAAGTTAAGTGCTGGGCCTGCTGCTTGAACCTGAAAATCATAGGCTCCAAGAGAGAATAATTAGTGACAAATTGAGTCACAGATATATTGTACTGTTTAATGAGTATAATTTTTGTGCTACTTTTGTTTTGAATATTGCATTATCTAGCTCTGGTCAGAAATCTGTGACTGTATTATGGTATGGGGAAATAAAGAAGATGTTACCAAATCTCCCTCCCCCTCCCCTCCCCACACCTTATATGAGGTTATGCTTTCATAATGTGGCCAGACTACTACTCGTACTTTCTGTATTACTAGTAGCCATATGAAGTGCTGTTCAGATATACCTAAGAAACAGACCCTCTGCTGTTGAGTTTGCAATGTAGGCTAGAGTACGTCCGTTCTTTCTCTCGAGCCACTTTTTCTGTCATGGTCTGCTTCTCAGAGCGTGGCAAGAGCTCTATGGACAGTGCACAAATAACTATGAATAGGCTTCTTTCTTCAGAATGCAGTTGGGCTTCACGTCAGTGAGGGCATCTCAGGTATTTTGTTCTGGTAAAAGGTCTTAAATGATTTATCTCATTGCAGGAAAAATATGCTGAATGACCTGTTGAGGTTTGATGTGAAGGACTGTTCCTGGTGCAGGTAAGGAGGAAGCTCTGCCACAGCCATAAAATAGTTGTAAGATCTTATAGAGTTGGTGACGGAACTGAGATTAGAACTTTGGAGGCACTGAGGTACATGACTTAATCATATTCACACCCAGAGACACAGTAGGAAAGCAGGAGATACAGGAAATGCAATAAGAGTACAATTTTGATTTATACCCCACCTACACAATTCAATACAATATAGATATAAGCAATAATAATAATACAGACATAATCATGGGTGGAGTAAGATGGCAGCAGCATTCCTGTTCAAGTGAGCCACAACAATTTTTCCCCTCGATTCTTTTTCCTCGCTTCCCTTTTTGATGGGGAAAAGAAATGGAGTTACCCAGTTTTCTAAGGCCACAGTGCCTGCTTCTACAGTGGCTCAGCTGATTAATAAATATTTTTGCGATACAAAGGCATTATAACATCCTCATTTTTGTTTTCCATTCCTTTCCTAATAATACCTAACATTCTGTTTGCTTTCTTAGCCACCACCACACACTGAGCAGAGGGTTTTGACGTATCATCGACGACGACACCTAGATCCCTTTCTTGGTCTGTGACTCCTAACGTGGAACCTTGCATGACGTAGCTATAGTTCGGGTTCCTCTTTCCCACATGCATCACTTTGCACTTGCTCACATTAAACGTCATCTGCCATTTAGTCGCCCCGTCTCCAAGTCTTGTAAGGTCCTCTTGTAATTTTTCACAATCCTCCTGCGATTTAACAACTTTGAATAACTTTGTGTCATCAGCAAATTTAATTACCTCGCTAGTTACTCCCATCTCTAGGTCATTTATAAATATGTTAATAAGCAGCGGTCCCAGCACAGAGCCCTGGGGAACCCCACTAACTACCCTTCTCCATTGAGAATACTGACCATTTAACCCTACTCTCTGTTTTCTATCTTTTAACCAGTTTTTAATCCACAATAGAACACTACCTCCTATCCCATGACTCTCCAATTTCCTCTGGAGTCTTTCATGAGGTACTTTGTCAAACGCCTTCTGAAAATCCAGATAAACAGTATCAACCGGCTCACCTTTATCCACATGTTTGTTCACCCCTTCAAAGAAATGTAGTAGATTGGTGAGTCAAGATTTCCCTTCACTAAATCCAGGTTGGCTTTGTCTCATTAATCCATGCTTTTGAATATACTCTGTAATTTTGTTCTTAATAATAGTCTCTACCATTTTGCCCAGAAAAAGCACCAGATGTCCAGCTTTCACCTGCTGCTTCTTCAGAGGATCCAACTATGAACCAACCATCAAAACAAACCTCTAGAACCCAAACTTTGAATATTGTGTGCAGTTCTGGTCACTGCCTCTCACAAAAGATATATTGGAATTAAAAAAGATACAGAAAAGGGCAATGAAAATGATAAAGGGGATGGGGCGACTTCCCTAGGAAAGGCTAAAGAGGCCAGGGCTTTTCAGCTTGGAGAAGAGACGGCTGAGGGGAGATATGATAGAGGTCTATAACATAATGAGTGGAGTGCAACGGGTAGACTTGAATCACTAGGACTAGGGGGCATGCAATGAAGCTACAAAGTAGTAAATTTAAAACAAATCGCAGAAAATATTTCTTCACTCATCATGTAATTAAACTCTGGAATTCGTTGCCAGAGAATGCAGTAAAAGCAGTTAGCATAGCTAGGTTTAAAAAAGGTTTGGATAGCTTCCTAAAAGAAAAGTCCCTAAGCCATTATTAAGATGGACTTGGGGAAAATTCACTACATATTCTAGGATAAGCAGCATAAAATCTATTTTGCTGTTCTGGGATCTTTCCAGGTACTTGTGACCTGGATTGGCCTTCGGTCTGTCCCAGTATGGCAGTTCTTATATTCTTATCCCTCCCCCATAAAAGACAAACCCCTGCAATATCCCAAAATAAACACAAAACATAAACATCCTCTCCGGCCCCAACAGCAACATGTACAGCATGGATCGCTCATGCCCCAGGCCTTCCCCATACCCTCAAAACATGCTACAGCACTACAGCATAGTAAATAACATGACAACATCACAAGAGCCAGAAAGCATAGCAAAAAAATCAGTACGAATAACATTTTTAAGATCCTCTGATCTCTACAGCTGGCCAAGAAAGATAAGGGAGCAAATTAGGTCACTGTCTCTTGGCCTCCTCAACAGTCGGAAAAAAAAAAAAGGCATACCATTATGAAGTACCCAAAGGCACACAGGGTACTGGAGTGTGACGTGAACTTTTTTGTCAAGTAGAGCTGTATTCATAGGGCCAAGGACACGGTGTTTTGCCGCTATAGCAGCAGAATAATCCTAGAAAATTAAGATCCCCCCCCCCCCAATGGGTCAGTTGTTTCTTGCACCAATAATTGCGTAACACCAAGTACTTATGACCAAAATTAAGAAATCTTGGAGTTACAGCATTTGATTGTAAATCTTGCTGAGGCATGCAGCCCAGCTGATGTGTGAGTTTGAGTTAGCAGAGTTTAAAAAGGGGTTAGACGATTTCCTAAAGGACAAGTCCATAAACCACTACTAAATGGACGGGAAAATTCCATAATTCCAGGAATAACATGTATAGAATGTTTGTACATTTGGGAAACTCGCCAGGTGCCCTTGGCCTGGATTGGCCGCTGTCGTGGACAGGATGCTGGGCTTGATGGACCCTTGGTCTTTTCCCAGTGTGGCATTACTTATGTACTTATGATATGCAAAGGGCCCAGAGGATTATTAGGTAGCAATTCCACCACGAGCCATTCCTCCAGGAATCCCACTAGCTCAGCCTTCTGGGAAGACGATAAGACGTAAATTATTTCACCTAGCACAAGGTGTCCGAGACATCCTCCAGTGCATTGAGCCTGTTCTCATTGGTGGTCATCTGATTACCAAAATCTACAACAGTCTGCAACAGCATTCACTGTGAGTCTAGCAAATTGACTCCTGAGCACCAAGACCACAGCATCTGTGATTTTTTTTTTTTGTTCTGTATCGGACGTGTCAGCCACCACCTTTGGCCCCTCCAGACAGAACGCCTTCATTTTTTTCTTTCTCTTCCTTCCCTGATTTAGCTGCCATCAAAACCAGAGACTTACGCAAAAATTTGTCCATAGAAATGCAGCATGTAAGTAAAAGTTCAGCAGGCAATATCGCAGATAATCGCCCGATTGAGTAGGATAACGGGAGGTTCCAGGAGCCCCTAAAAAAATGCAACCTTACCCGTTCAGCAAATCACATGATCTCTCTCCACTCAGTATTTTATAGACCTCAGTCGTATCCCACCTCAGCCGTCTCATCTCTAAACTGAAGAGTCCTGACCTCTTTAGCCTCTCTTCATAGAAAAGTCATCCTGTCCCCTTTATTATTTTTGTGTCCTTTTCTGTACCTTTTCTAGTTAGATGTGGTGACCAAAACAGCACGCAGTGGAGTGGAGGAGTGGCCTAGCTGTTATCTAGAGGTGGCCGGTTCAAATCCCACTGCTGCTCCTTGTGATCTTGGGCAGGTCACTTAACCCTCCATTGCCTCAGGTACAAACTTAGATTGTCAAACAGAGAAATATCCAGAGTACCTGAATGTAACTCACCTTGAGCTACTACTGAAAAAGGTGTGAGCAAAATCCAAATAAATAGCAAGATTCTAGAATCCTAAAGAGTAACAAGATTCCATGCAGAATCTCAGAGTATCAACATTCCATGTGGAACCCCCAAGAAGAGGAGTGGCCTAGTGGTTAGAGCACTGGTCTTGCAATCCAGAGGTGGCTGGGTCAAATCCCACTGCTGCTCCTTGTGATCTTGGGCAAGTCACTTAACCCTGCATTGCCTCAGGTACAAACTTAGATTGTTAGCCCTCCTGAGACAGAGAAATATCCAGAGTACCTGAATGTAACTCACCTGAGCTACTACTGAAGAAGGGGTGAGCAAAATCTAAATAAATAAATATACGGAATGTTGGTACTATTTGAGATTCTACATAGAATGTTGCTAGTGGAGGAGTGCCCTAGTGGTTAGAGCACACCGGTCTTGCAATCCAGAGGTGGCTGGGTCAAATCCCACTGCTGCTCCTTGTGATCTTGGGCAGGTCATTTAACCCTCCATTGCCTCAGGTACAAACTTAGATTGTGAGCCCTCCAGGGACAGACAAAAATACCCAGAGTACCTGAATGTAAGTCACCTTGAGCTACTATTTCAAAAAACTGTGAGCAAAAATCTAAAGAAATGAAAATAAATAAATATTTGAGGTTAGGTCACACCATGGAGCAATACAAAGGCATTATAATGTTTTCAGTTTTGTTCTCCATTCATTTCCTAATAATTGCTGTTTGCTTTCTTAGCTGCTGCTATACACTGAGTAGAGCAGATATATAATTCACCCTGGATCACACACACAGCGTCGGTAGTAGAGTGAGGATTGCTTCCCGAGCTCAGAGAAACGTGTTCTCGTGTGTAGCTGCTTTGCACTGTCTTGCTGATGGCTTCCTTTCTGTGTGTTTCACAGGGCTATCACCACGGGCACCCCTCCTGCCCCCAGGTATCACCATTCTGCGGTGGTCTATGGTAGTAGCATGTTCGTGTTTGGTAAGTTTGTGCTGATTGTCGTTTTGGACCCACAATAGTGCTGAACTGCTTCAGTTATATTCACATGTGTCTGGTTCTCCTTGGGCTTTTTGAATGAAGATGAGCCCTTGCCACTGATTCATTATTACTACACTGGGGCTGTATTCTGGGTGCTCCCTCTCTTAAATGCTCATGCAGCTGACAACCTAGAAAGAGATTCCTCTCCTAAGTGGGATTCTCAGTTAGGGATCTCCTGCATGAGCCCCTTTGCAGTACCTCCTGGTGAATGTCCTTCAGCAGCAGTCAGAAAGATGAGAACTGACTCCTTGCATGCAAGTGAGAGCTCAGGTTTTGCTGTGTGACAGCAACACCCCTGTCCTCTCTTCATTCATTTTTGATCCTGTTGTATTTTTTTTTCTTTTCTGTGTACTGAATGTGTGTAAATGTGAGCCTACATGATTCCACGGTAAATGTGAATATCATAATTCTCTTGTGCTCAGGTGGTTATACTGGAGACATTTATTCCAACTCCAACTTGAAGAATAAGAATGACTTGTTTGAGTACAAGTTTGCAACCGGCCAGTGGACAGAGTGGAAGGTGGAGGGCAGGTAAGGAAGGAGAGAGAAAAGGAGTGAAGGAGGAGAGAAAGATGAAGGGCGGTGAGGGAAGAGTGGAAGATGGAGGGCAGGTGAGAGATTGGATGCCTGAGATGGGGGGGAAGGTTGTGGGGAGGTGGTGTCTGAAAGAGAAATGTGAAGGTTGGGCAGATGACAAAGGGATGATTTGGAGGAGTGGATGGTGGGGTTTAGGTGAGATGGGTTTTCTGAGGAAGTCGGACTAGATGTAAACAGTTAAAGAAGGCAGTGTCAGAGTGAAGAGGAAGGTGAAAGGATCGATGTCTGAGGTAGAAAAAGATGGATGCAGATGAAGGGATTGTCTCAGAGGGGCAGAGGAGCTGAAGGAGAAATTCTTACCTGATAATGTCTTTCCTTTAGTCCTACCAGACCAGTCCAGACAAGTAGGTATTGTGTCCGTCGACCAGTAGATGGAGACAGAGAAACAAAGTAGTTCCAGGTAATTTGCCCCTTAAGGGTATTGTGCAGTTCTAGAATGTTCAGTATTTCAGCTAGCGAAGCAGTGGTGCTCATGATCGTGTGTTCAGTCAGCAATGAAAACTTAAGACATCATGTTCTAATCAGCCAAAACAACAGAGGCCAGTGCTCTACAGACACAAAGGTTTTTCACCGAGTCAGGAGATGTGTGAAATAGAGCTCGTCAGAGAAGCTTGAACACAAATTTACAATAATCTGTGAAAAAGAAAGAGACTATCTCTGCTCAGACACTATTGGAAACATGTCAGAGGGAAAGCTTGGAGAGAGCAGAATTACCAAATCGGGTAAAACCAGAAAATTTGTAAGAAAACTTTGGTAAATTAACAAGAGTAACTGATGTGACCTGCTAGAAATGCAGTGTATGTAAAGTACGGCAAGAGGTGTGGGCAACAAGACTGACAGATGCAACCTATCACCTCCTGAAGAAGTGAGAAGCCACCATTCTACTGTAGTTCTGATAATATAGGATATAAGACTAGTTGAGTCAGAGATTTATAATGAAATCAAGTTCCAGAACCAGGATAGCTGTGGAGTAGCATCAGAGGTCTATGCCAGTGAGCCTCAGAAGTAGCTGATGAAAGCAGGTATTCCGTTACAGTGCTCCAGTCTTTTGCCTGACTAGATGAGCAGTTGAGGGAAATCCACAAAACTGTGGAATAGTTTTCCAGTCTTAGGCGTGTCATTTAACAAACTGCCAATTATTGGGAAGAATCATCTGCTGGGAAAGGCAGTGCCCCAGAGGTGAACACAGGACCTGATGTGAAAGAGACGACAGCCAGAGACAAAAGCAACTGTATAAGCTGAAGACATATAGGAGAATTCAGAAACCAGTGCTGTAGAGGAGGTGAGGGAGCTGTTGTTCCAACTGATTCCATGTCTATTGGAGCTATATAGGCAGCCATAGTAGGCAGCGTCCTGAAGAAAGGCTAGAGGAACTAGGCAGCTGCTGTATCTATGGTAGCCAAGTGGTCATTGCATCGGTGCTGTGACAGAGCATGTGTTTTAAGCCTGAAAAATGTATTGGGTATTTTCTGAAGTGTATTTCTCTAGTTTGGCCAGCAGGTGGTGCATGTTTATGTTTTGAAGCTGCTGCAGAACCAAGGCTGTTTTCTTTGTTTAAGCCTTTTGGAAAGGCAGTCTGCAGTATACTTTCAAAGATTGTTGTTCTGGACTCTGGCCCAAGAGCTCATTTTCATTTGGATTTTACAGGCTTTTTCCCCAGTCTTAACCAGGGAGAAGAGAGAGACAGATCTCTTTGCTGAGGCCCTGTGATCAGTTATATTTGATATTCTGTGAGCAGCGTATTTCCTGATCTGCCCAGGTACATTTTAGAAAGTAAACAAATGTTTAGATAGTTTTATAATTGGTCCATATTTCAGTTACCTGTTGTTTGTTGATTGCACTTTTTCTGTTTCACTGTTCAATTTTTAAGACGGCAAACAATTTTCAGTTTGTTGACTCTTCCTCTCTGGACTGATAAAGAATCCTGGTGGTTTGTGTGTTGTGTCTGTGAGTGCTTTCTGGGAACTGTGGGACCACTGGGAGTATGGCCTCCAGTAACCTAGAAATCACTGGGGATAATTTGAGAGTGGGAGACTCGCCCAGAGGTGGTTGTGACTCAGCCAGTGGGAGGAGGGTGCCAGTGTAGAGCACAAAGTGGCAGGTGCAGGCGGACCTGAGCTGTGCTGGGGATAGACCCTCTAAGTTGCCATGGGGTAACCCCAGGCAAGTGGCTAGGCGTTTGGTGACAGGTGCCATACAGGCAAACGCTTTCTCTGTATCACATAGGTGAGTACTGCATGTGTGCCCTACAGGTAAATGTTGAGACTGTGCTACACAAGCAAGCTTTGAACCTAAGAAATCGAGGCAAGTTTTACACCTGCGTAATACAGGTGAGTGATGTGCTGGTGTCGTACGGGGAGTGCTGTATCTGTCATTTAAGCAAAAGTTGCACTCGTGCAATACAAGAAACTAGTACCTTCATGTTATATAAGCGAGAGTCGTGTCTGAGCCAGAGAGGTGACTGTCATATTCGAGACCAACAGGCACCCACAGTGCCATAAAGTCAGGCATTGCTAGTGTGGCATCAGTGGTCAAAGAGAGCCATGTTCAAGCAGAAAAATGAACCCTTAAGACTGCTATTAACTGTGGAAACAGGGAACTGCTACACATAAGGCCCTTACTAAAAAGCAAATCGACTGCTACAGCCGAGAGAACAGGTTGTCTCAGCAACTGCAACCTATCGACTGCTTCTGCAGCTGAAACATGCCACCTGTTGAAGCTTTAAATTGCCTTCAGGAGGCACTGCTGCATAATACAGGATATTGATTGAGCTGCAAAGTGCTAACTGCAATCTCATCCAGGAAATGCTGCCTTCTATTACAGCCACGATGCTGTTGCAGCTGTGTTCAGTTGCCACTGTGACAGGCCTGCTGCCGAAGCAGCTACGACAAATTGGCTGCTGAAGGAGCTATGATGTTAGTTGCCATTGCAACTGAACCAAATATACTGTTGAGGAAAGTATTATCAGCAGATTATTGTTGGAGCTGAGAGAAGCATCCTGCTGATGTAAGAATGAAATGCAAGCTGCTAGCACAGCTATGAAAAGCTACGAGAATGGTAAGGGATTTGCGTTACAAGACGTATGAGGAGAGACTTGATGACCTGAACATGTATACTCTGGAAGAAAGGAGAAACAGGGTGATATGATACAGACGTTCAAATATTTGAAAAGTATTAATCTGCAAACGAACCTTTTCCGGAGGTGCGAAGGAGGTAGAATGAGAGGACATGAAATGAGATTGAAGGGGGGCAGACTCAAGAAAAATGTCAGGAAGTATTTTTTTCATGGAGAGAGTAGTGGATGCTTGGAATGCCCTCCCGCGGGAGGTGGTGGAGATGAAAATGGTAACGGAATTCAAACATGCATGGGATAAACATAAAGGAATCCTCCTCAGAAGGAAGGGATCCTCAGAAGCTTAGCGGAGATTGGGTGGCAGAGCCGGTGGTGAGAGGCGGGGCTAGTGGTTGGGAGGCGGGGCTAGTGCTGGGCGGACTTACACGGTCTGTGCCCTGAAAAGGACAGGTACAAATCAAGCTAAGGTATACACAAAAAGTAGCACATGTGAGTTTATCTTGTTGGGCAGACTGGATGGACCATGCAGGTCTTTTTCTGCCGTCATTTACTATGTTACTACGTTACTATCAAAGTAGATTGCCAAATCTCCTGTAAAACTCAGGCTGATGTTGTTGCTGGGAAATGCCTGCTGCTGAGGCAGATGCAAAGTGCAGGATGCTACTGAATCTATATCCATGACATGCAGGCTGCTGTTGAATCAGAGAGATGGCAGCCACTGTTGCAGGTGAGATATGCAAGCAGCATTCGTTGCAACTGATATGGAAGTTGCTGTTTGGGCTAAGAGAGGCAGTGCGTTATTGCAACTACAATATTTTGGCTGTCGGTGCAACTGCGATATGCAGGATATTGCTACAGTTAAGATATGGAGACTGCGGGGGCGGGCCAAGATGGCTGCATGAAGCTGGCTGCTGTGCGACATGTTTCTTACCAGTCTGATATTTTCCTCTTTTAATGCCACATACGAAGCGTAAGGGGACTGTGAAGGTGGTTCCCCAGACTGCCAAACGTCCCTGGTGCAGCAATTCATCATGCTATGCAGCCAGGACCCCCATTGATCATTCTGGAGTGGAATTCTTGGCTTTAGCAAGTGGCAGATGAAGTTCAATGTTGACAAGTGCAAAGTGATGCATGTGGGTAAGAGGAACCCGAATTATAGCTACGTCTTGCAAGGTTCCGCGTTAGGAGTTACGGATCAAGAAAGGGATCTGGGTGTCGTCGTCGATGATACGCTGAAACCTTCTGCTCAGTGTGCTGCTGCGGCTAGGAAAGCGAATAGAATGTTGAGTGTTATTAGGAAGGGTATGGAGTCCAGGTGTGCGGATGTTATAATGCCGTTGTATCGCTCCATGGTGCGACCGCACCTGGAGTATTGTGTTCAGTACTGGTCTCCGTATCTCAAAAAAGATATAGTAGAATTGGAAAAGGTACAGCGAAGGGCGACGAAAATGATAGTGGGGATGGGACGACTTTCCTACGAAGAGAGGCTGAGAAGGCTAGGGCTTTTCAGCTTGGAGAAGAGACGGCTGAGGGGAGATATGATAGAAGTGTATAAAATAATGAGTGGAATGGATCGGGTGGATGTGAAGCGACTGTTCACGCTATCCAAAAATACTAGGACTAGAGGGCATGAGTTGAAGCTACAGTGTGGTAAATTTAAAACGAATCGGAGAAAATTTTTCTTCACCCAACGTGTAATTAGACTCTGGAATTCGTTGCCGGAGAACGTGGTACGGGCGGTTAGCTTGACGGAGTTTAAAAAGGGGTTAGATAGATTCCTAAAGGACAAGTCCATAGACCGCTATTAAATGGACTTGGAAAAATTCCGCATTTTTAGGTATAACTTGTCTGGAATGTTTTTACGTTTGGGGAGCGTGCCAGGTGCCCTTGACCTGGATTGGCCACTGTCGGTGACAGGATGCTGGGCTAGATGGACCTTTGGTCTTTCCCAGTATGGCACTACTTATGTACTTATGTACTTATGTGAAGGAGAACTTGCAGCCCTGTGGTTGGATGTCACCTTATCTCACTTGTCTGGACTGTTTTGCTATGGACGATAAGGAAGTTGGTGTGTGGTAAGGGGGTAGCTCTAAGTTTCCAAATTGTTAATCTCAGTCCTGCCATGGCAGTTCCAGGTGTGGGACATGTACACAGTGATTTCTCCAGCCTCTTATATCCAGTGGTTTCAGGCCAGATCAAGAGAGTCTCTTCTTCTCTCCATATAGACAGTAGGTCTGGGTCTAGTTGTAGCAGGCAGCTGTGCTGTAACCTTTGCTTACCTCTAACAGATTACCTGTGGCACGATCTGCTCATGGCGCGACAGTCTACAGTGACAAACTCTGGATCTTTGCGGGATACGATGGGAATGCCAGGTAACCAATGCTGCCTCCTTCTTTCCAGCAGACTTTTGGGTAGTCATTGCTCTGACAGTTCTTGGCTGGAGACAGGGCCCTTTCCACAATCCTAGGCCCAAAGTCTGACCATTTATGTTTGTTTAGTACAGATTTAACATACCAGCTAAGGCGGTTTACATAATATATAAAAATATGAAATTAAGGAAAGGAGAGATAAAACTATGGACTGAAGGGCGAACAAAAGATGTAACTGTGTGGGATGCAAGCGTTAGACTAAACCATCGACTGCCCTGAGCCTCCCTAAAAGTTATGCTGAAAAAATGGGTTTTGAGAGCAGATTTAAATTTTGGAAAAGACACTGGGTCACCCTAACTTTTCTTTTTAAGAGAATGTGCATACACAGAATGTGTTGTATTGATCCACCTTTTCCCTTTACTCCTTCAGCTTTCCTCAATTCTTGCACTTCTTGGCAACAGAGGAACAAACTGTATAGACCATATAGATGGGCAGATTAGACAAGCCATATTTCTTTATCTGCCGTCATTTTCTCTGTTTTTAAAAGTCGGAAGTTCACTGGAGACTTGACTAGTCTGTAGCAATGAAACTGGAAGACTAAAGGGGTTTTATCTGTTGTCATACAGTCTATTCCGACAGTGCTGTTTATTCTATTACAAATCTTGGTATCATTTATGTTAAAAAAAATCCTTTCCTACTATCTCCCCTTCCCATCAGTAATATCCATTGTAAAAATCTTGAACAGACCCACTCCACTAATGCTTAGGTGCCAGTCAAAATTGTTTACTATGGAGGTGGTGTGTTTTTCTTGCCTTTAGTAGTTCTAACTTATTTTCCTCTTTACTTTCCATTCCTTGACATCCATATCAGACCAGACTAATGGGTTGTGTCCATCCACCAGCAGAAGGAGACAGAGAAAATAATTGCAAGTGATTCACCCCTTAAGGGGTGCCGTTCAGTCTGGAATGTTCAGTATTTTTCTCTGTCTCCTAGCGGACGGTGAATGAATCGTGCAGCTCGTCTTGGTGCATTGCCGTTCACCTCTGTGTGACAGCTGAGCAAGGGGTTTGCTGGTTGCCAGATTTTGGCATAATTGAAGATGACACTCATCAGTGGAGCTGGGTCCCTCATCCTCCAGGTAGGGTGATACCCAGTGGTGCCGGGTCCCTCCCCACCTCTTCCTTGCCTGTGAGCCTCTGAGGCACGGCGATGGTTAGAAGTAGCATGGAGCAAGATTTCCTCCGCTTCTGGGATGTTTCCTTAGAGATAAGCTATTTTCATAGGAGAGCACACTAATTTTCCTTGCTTAAAAAAAAAAACAAAACGTAAATGGTTTTCTTTCTGTTCCTCAGTTGCTTCCGTTCTTCAGTGATTGAGTTTTGTGTCCTCATTCCATATCCATTTTTGGCGGGCAGTTTCTTTTGCGACGTTCTGTGTTGGTTTCGGCTGGTCTCCCCCGTGCTGCACAGTTTGCCCTTGTGGCCTTCCATGAACGCACTGACCTATTCTAGCACTTCTTTGTGTTCGATGTTCACATCGGCACACGGCTGCTCGCATGGATTTCTACTGCGTTGGAACCCGTGTGCTTGTGGGTTCTGCTCTCCATTGCTCCCTAATTGCCAGTTATCAAGTGGGTAGCATGATTCAGTGCCTTCAGATCCTATTCCACAGCTGTGCCATTTTCGGCTAGTTGGGGGCAGCTTCTTGGTTGTCTGCGTCCCATCAGACATGCCTGGGGTGGTCTTTCTGGGCTCTTTCCTCATAGCGCGGGACAGTAGAATTGAAGGGCTGCGCTGTTTTAACAACACTATTATTCTAGGTTTTCCTTCTCATGGCTGCCTCTTGTTTTCCTTCTCGGCAGTATATTAGTTTCTAGGCTCATGATTTCTGGGGGTTTGCAGCCTTCAATTTTTGTTAGGGTTCTGCAGCAGCTCTATGACTTGTTTAAGTCACCAGCCTGTTGGCTTCCTTTCACCAGGGTCCTTATTTGTTTACTTCTAATAGTGGCCTGTTGTTTGGGGGTTTTCCTGCAGCCCTTTGGGCAGCGTTATCAACTCCCTGTTGCTTTTGAGGTTCTGTTTTTTTATTGTCTGCTGGACTAAACTGTGGTGTCTCCCTAAGGAGGGCCTCTTAGCATCATCTTGCTGAGGACTCTCAGGCATCGGCCTCTTGGGTTACCGGATGCCCTTGCCCTTTTGAACTTCAATTGGGGCATCACCTCTTTTGCATTACGTAGCTTCCCACTATTCCAGAGCCTGTGGGATAGTTATGTCTTTATCAACCTGCAGGTGGCGATAGAAAATGCTGAATAGCTTGACTGGATGCCAAGAGAGAGGTGTTTCAGTTCTCTATCTCTAGCAGGTGGATGGATACACTCTTCAGCCTCTGACTCTTTGTGCTTTGCTCCTGCTCCAGTTGCGCATGGCTTGAGTCTGCACAGTCATATCTGGAGGTCTTCAGATCCCTGTCTCTGGTGCCCTGCAAGTTTATTTTTTCCCTCCCTCCATCTCTTCCCTGTTGCCTGTGGAGCTCTCCTTTTTCAGCCCAATGACCTTTTTAAAAAAAAAAAAAAAAGGGAAGAAAACAGGTGTACTGGAGAGCATCGGATAGAGCAGAGGTTCCCAGACCTGGTCCTAGAGGCATTCCTGCCAGTCAGGTTTTCAGGATATCCACAATGAATATTCATGAGATAGATTTGCATGCAGTGGAGGTAGTGCATGCAAATCTCTCATGAATATTCACTGTGGATTTCCTGAAAACCTGACTGGCTGGGGTGCCTCCAGGACCAGGTTTCGGAACCACTGGGATCAGTCCTGATTCTTTCTCATCTGAGATAAGACTTGTGAAGACTATGAGCTTTGGGGGAGCAGCCAGCAGTGGTAAGTCTGACTAAAGTTTGACTCGGAACCGCTTGGAGGGCTGCAAGTTCTGTTTGGTGCAGGAGAGGGATCGGGACTACATCCAGGTTTTGGAGTCAGTGTCGGCGGAAGTGGTGCCATGGGAAAGGGCTCATATGCAGCCTTTACAGGAGTCTCTTCTCAGCCACTGGTCTCAGGTGTCTCAGAAATACTAGCTTCATCTTCCTTGGATGGTGGTTGTCATCCAGGAATCTGACCATCACAGCTCCCTTTCTGATTGATGGTGACAACAGAAACCAGCAAGGCAGGTTGGGGAGCTCATTCCAAGTTCCATCTGGCACAGGGCACATGGATGGAACAGGAATTTCAGTGGTTGATAAATCACTTGGAGCGCAGGGCAGTGCGGAATGCCTTGCGCAACTTTGCTCCCTTTCTGGCGGGGTCCCCGGTCTGATTTTTTTTCTGACAATGCGACTGCGGTGGCTTATATCAACAAGCAAGGCCGGACCTGTAGCTGTCTGATGATGGTGGAAAAGTCCATAGACCATTATTAAACGGACTTGGGGCAAATCCACTATTTCTGGGATAAGCAGTATAAAATGTTTTGTACTTCTTTGGGATCTTGCCAGATATTTGTGACCTGGATTGGCCACTGTTGGAAACAGGCTGCTGGGCTTGATGGACCTTTGGTCTTTCCCAGTATGGCAATATTTATGTGCTTATGTGGTGGAGGCAGCATCCCTCATGAGTTGGGCAGAAAAAATTCTCTGCTTGTTGGCAGCTCACGTCACTGGGTACTTGAATTTGGAGGCAGACTTTCTAAGCAGGCACTCCTTGGACCCAGGAGAATGGGAACTATCCATCCAGGGTTTTTAGCTGAGAGCAGACAAATAGGGTTCTCCACTTCTGTACTTGATGGTGAAGAAACGCAATGCCAGAGTGCCCAAGTTCTTCAGCCGTTGGAAAGAATCCGGATCGAAGGAGATCAATGTCTTTCTGTAACCCTGACCGGAGAGACATTTACTGTATGTCTCCCAGTGGCGATCCTACCCTGCATGACTCCCGGGGCGGATCGCCGATGCGCCCCCCCCCCCCCCCCCCCCCCCGGCGAAATGACACCCCCCCTCCGGGGCAGAGGGAGCTGCAGCGAAGTTAGCAAAGTCAGCGAACTCAGGTGACAGGCGCGCGCCGCAGCACCCCCCAGCGGCGTGCACCCGGGGCGGACTGCCCCCCCCCCCCCCCCCCCTTGGTACGCCACTGATGTCTTCCCTCCTAGGCCCATGGTACTTACTGGAGTCGAATAATTCTCATAGTCACAGATTGGCTGTGGAAGTGGGGCTCTCTCTCTCTCTGCATGGTTCCTTCCTTTCTTCCAGTCCCTTAGAGATCCTATGGACTTGTCTTCACCACTTTCATTCTGTTAATTCACCACCCTTTCCTTGAAGAAGTATTTCCTCAGGTTACTTCTGAATCTGTCCCCTTCATCCTATGCCCCCTCGTTCCAGAGCTTCCTTTCAATTGAAGAGATTCACCTCCTGTGCATTTATGCCACATAGGTATTTACATAATAACATAGTAGATGACGGCAGAAAAAGACCTGCATGGTCTATCCAGTCTGCCCAAGACAAACTCATATGTTACATATGTGTGTGTCTTATCATATCTCCCCTCTCCTGCCTTTCTTCCAAAGAATACATATTGAGATCTTTAAGTCTGTCCCCAGACGCTTTATGACCAAGACCGCTGACCATTTTAGCAGCCGCCTTCTGGACCGATGCCATCCCGTTTATATCTTTTTGAAGGTGCATCTCCAGAATTGTACATTTTTCTGCACGTTTTAATGTGCAGTTACTGTTTATTCACTTTCTCATTCTTTTCAGTCACTTAAAATCAGTAGATAAATAGTATTTTCTTTGTTTCTAACTCATAAGAACAGAATAGCCCTACTGAGTCAGACCAGGGGTCCATCCAGCCCAGTATCCTCTTTTCAACAGTGGCCAATCCAGGTCACAAGTACCAGGTTGCATCCCAAAAAGTAACAAACTGTACCTCTTTTTATCTCTTCTTTTCAAACCGATATTACATCTGTCTTGGACCTTCTCTTAGGTTTTACAAAAAGATATTTTCTTTTCTTCAAACACTTTTCCCATTAAACACAATTTCTCTCCTCACGCACAGAATTAGCTTACCTTGAATTACTTGAAAAGAAGTTCATGACGCTGCCGCTCCTCAAGTAATAGTTCTTCTGCCAACTTAAACAGAGGACTCCGAGTCCTACGTCCTCACCAGCCCTAAAATTCATTGATGGAAGAAACAGTGAAATTGCAAAAGCAGTGGAGGTCCTCGCTAGTCGGGTTCTCAGGATCCCCAAAGTGCATATGCATAAGACAGTTTTGCATTTTACACCCACGGCATCACATTTTGTCTCAGTTCGACTACTTTGCTGGATTCTGCCTGTTCTCGTGTTTTTGCCGCTGTAGTATTTATGTGTTTAATTTTGTATGTTTTATTCCAGGGCAGATTATAAATATTAATAAATAGAAATGTGTCTCTGCAGTTTGCAAATTCATCTCATGCATGTTCTTTCTGGTAACCCTGAAAACCCAACTGGCTATGTTGTACCTCCAGGAGAGGGCTGAGAAGCTAAACAAGAAATCCAGAAACCATTTGTAAAGTGGTTGAGACCATTCTGAAGGCTTGATTGGGGGGGGGGGGGGGGGTAGTAACATGGGTTTTCTTGTTCTGGTTCTGTCCAACTAGTTCTGTGCTCTGTGGTGCAGGCTCAGTGACATGTGGACCATCAGCCTGCAGGACCGGGAGTTGACGTGCTGGGAGGAGGTGAGTCCTGCATCCATTGCACTTGGTGTTTGCTTAATATACTTGTTAAAGAACAACAAATTTTGGACAACAAAATGATGCAAATTGTCACTCAGCATATAAATTTTACTCGCAAAACTGTCCGCTATTTCGCCATAAAACATTAGCTGACAGTGTATATAAGTGAAAACATTCAAGCATTACTATGACAGTCTGACAGGGAGGGAGGAGGGGGGTGGGTAGGAAGTATGCTAGCACATTTGCTTATTTCCGATCTGAGGAAGAAGGGCAACCTTCGAAAGCTAATCAAGAAATGTATTAAGTTATGTCCAATAAAAAAGGTATCATCTTATTTTCTTTTCCATGTTTTATTTTGTTTGATTTCTATTGATAACCTTAAGAGTGGACTAACACGGCTACCACACTCCTCTCCATAAAACATTGAAACATTAAAGAACAGAAGCCCCTCTATGGCTAATTATAGAAACCTCAATGGGGTTTACTATCACTGGCTTCAGCAGTGGAACAACTCACCAAAAAATGGGAGAATAAAAGCAGACGGCGTCTAAAGTAAGGAAATGTTGTACTGCCACTTCTAAATAGGTCTGAGCGGTTCACAAAACCGGTAAATAGTAATTAAAATAGAAAAAGGAACATCAAGGTAAATAGGACAGACTCGATCATCCAGGAACACTTCACAACAACAAAACTGAAACATTTCTCTCTGCATAAGAAAATCAACCTCTGCCGTTAGCTCACCGGAGGCAAGAAGCTGAAAGCCAGAGTAAAGAACGGACTTAAAATGCAAAAATCAGAATTCCGAGCGAAGTACCGGGGGTGGGGGGGGGGCGATCATTCTATAATTTAGGAGCCAAAAAGTAAAATTCCAAGTGACGAGTAGTTTCATAACGTGTCTGCTTAGGGGAAGGGAGAATTAACTATCGGCCTTGAAGCAGTTGTTAGTCCTGATGTGTCTCTGCATAATACAATTATTTTGCTACTTTCCTATCTGTGGGGGATAAAGATCATAGGTTCAATATTCAGCCTGCAGTGGTGATTGTTATTCCCAGATAGTCAATGCTTGGCTCTGTCTGGGCTTCAGCATTGAATATCTGTTTTGTTTTTTGAGGCAGCCAGGACATAACCAGGTAAGCAAATATTCAGAACTTAATCTAGCACATGAAGATAGGACTGTGATTTCTGCGGTCACATTTATGTGCTAAACCTGGCCAGTTACGTTCTGAATATCAGAAGTTAAGCGGCCGTGCTGACTCCACCCCCAGCGTAGCCAGTTTTCACGTAGGTACTAACTGCAGCGCGTGCCGAAACGAGACTACCGCCTGGCTAGCGCACCCTCCTGGTGGTAATTTCAGATGTGACGCACACCCATACCGCCAGGACAAATTATTTTTGTATTTTCTACCGCGTGCGACATTTCCAGTATTAATTGGCAGTTGGCACACGCCGAACGGTCGCACATGTAGCACGTCAGCCTTTACTGCTAGATCAATGGGTGGCGTTAAGGGCTCAGGCCGTAAATAGGCATGCGCTGGTTTCAGTTTTACCGCAGGCCCTTTTCCCAGCCTATTGAAAAAAAAAAGCCCCTTTTCCAAGACGCAGTAAAAACTGGCCCGGCACGCACTGAAAACACACGCCCACAGTACCGCAGTAAAAGGAGCCCTAAGTGCTGCTGAAATTGACCGAATAGCTTCGAACAAGTGATTTAACCGATCAGAGGCCGTTTCTGGCAGGTTAAATCATTTTGATTATTGACCAGCATATGGTTTATCCAGTTTTTCCATACCAACTAATAAGCTGTACAAGCCCTTCTGTCTGTGCTTGTGTCAGATAAACATCTGCCAAGTGGCTGTTCCATGTGAAGAAATATTTGCTTTGATTATTCTGAGTCTGTGTCCTTAGGTTCCAGAGCTTCCTGTCAATTTGAAAGAGGCATACGCTGCTTTCAAGGTCCTCCCTAGTTCTTTTTTTAAGACAGCCGAGAAGGGGATATGATGGAGGGGTTTAAAATCTTGAGCGGGTTGGAACTGCTAAATAGGGAAAGATGATACTGAGACTAAGGCCACCCCATCAAGCTAACAGGTAGCAAATGTGAAATGAATTCTAGAAAGTATTTGTCAGTGCATAATGGAACAATGGAATTTGCTATAGGCAACAAACTCCATGAAATTGCCCAAAGTCAAAAATATATTTATAAAAACCCAACACGGCCATGTTGCGCCTTTTCAAGAGCTGTAAATCTAGAGTATCACCCATTGGTTCAAGGCAATCTTTTGAGCAGTAACAGCTTGCGCAAATGGCGAATCCTTCATGAAAATGTATGGTTTAGCCTTTCAATTTGCTGGCAGAAAATGTGCTCAAGTAATTTAGCTGAGTTTAGCAGAGGCTTAGATAAGATTTGAGAGTACAGATTCCTTCACCTCACTTTTCCAGGCCTAAGCAGCATGGAGTGGACTTTCGTAGTTAGGATCTGATGGGTACTTCCAGGTGATGCAAACTGGCTGCTCTCAGACAGAAACAGAGAAATACAGACAATGAGGGCAAATGAAGATTCTCCAGTGTGGCCGTCCACACCACCCACTCTCCTTTCCTCTGCCTTTACAGATCCTACATGCTTGTCTCTAGCTTTCCTGAAATCAGATACAGACAGGATACTGAACTTGAGAAACTTTGATCCAGTTTGACACACAGAAATTTGTCTGGTTTCTGTCTTGGTGCTTTCTCGACCACTATCTGTTCTGCTGGTCTAAGGTTGCCTTTTGATTATCAACTTAGTCTTTGTGCACCAGCTCCGTATTCAGCAAGAGAAACTGAGTTATGGTCTAAGGATACAGAGATTGCAGTTGGGGGGGGGGGGGGGGTCAGTGGTTTTTAGGGGTGTCTCTGCACTTTGTCCTTCTGAAGAAGGTAAACTATACCCTACAAATGTGTAACTTGTAGTGTGAATGCTATAGAGTCCTTGCACGTGCCTTGATTCTTTCTACATTGGATAATACCCTCTTATGTGGTGTTATTCAGCAGCAGATGCAACGCTTGTAGCTAGTGCAGAATGCAGCGGTGCATCTACTGAAAGGCATTGGCCGAACCAAATGTTACCCCCTCCTTACAAGATGAGCAGTGGCTTCCTGTTTCCTATTGAGCAACATATATGTTGCTACTATTGATTTTTAAGGCCCTCGCCTATGGAAACAAACAAAGCAGATCAATCAGTGATATGGTTCAAAACTTTATTTTCAGAGACACGCAAATTCGTGAAGCGTTCCATATTTTTAAAAAAGGGTAAATCTCTGAAAATAAAGTCTTGAACCATATCACTGATTGATCTGCTTTGTTTGTCTCCACGTTGGATTTTGCAGATCGCTTGCCATCTTGTTTCTTAGGCCCTCGCCTATGGAAGCCCACTTTATTTGACTTGATTTTTTATTACCTTATACTCCATTGCGGACGCTTTTCTCTTCGCTTCAGATACCCCCACTTTCCACTCTTAGAAAGAAGTTATTTAGTGTCCAATGACCCACTTTGCGGAACTCCCTCCTCTCCTTGGATTTGCGACTTGCACAATCTCTAGATGACTTTAAAGTTAAACTTAAAGCCCATCTCTTTCGCCAAGCATTCGGGCCTTAGGTCGCTGCTTGATGGGGGAGATGGATTGACCAGTAACTTTCCTTTCCTTGTCATTATTGTTTGGACTTGTAAACTGCTCTGATAGCTGTCTCTTGAGTGGAATATTTTGATATAGTATGTTTGTGGTGTGTGGGTGTAATCATGGTTTACCTATGCTGCATAGTATGCGGTGTGGGCACCACATGCGTACAGGATATGGTTATTGGGCTGAGTATACTACATTCTGTGCCATGTCTCCTCTCCCTGCAGATTGAGCAGAGCGGTGAGATCCCTCCATCCTGTTGTAACTTCCCAGTGGCTGTCTCCAGAGACAAGATGTTCGTTTTCTCAGGCCAGAGTGGAGCTAGGATCACAAACAACCTTTTCCAGTTTGAGTTCAAGGAGAAAGTGTAAGTGCTGGAAGGAGAGGCCTGCACGAGTGTGGGTGAGCGAGAGGCTTTCATTGGTAGATGTTTACTAAAGATGACAGAACAGCTCCTTGTTTTGTCTCCTTTTGCAGCTGGACACGCATTCCTACAGAACACCTGCTGCGGGGCTCCCCCCCTCCCCCCCAGCGCCGCTATGGACACACTATGGTGGCATTTGACCGTCATCTGTACGTGTTTGGTGGTGCGGCAGACAATACGCTACCCAACGAACTGCACAGCTATGACGTGGGCTCTCAGAGCTGGGAGGTGATCCAGCCCAGCACGGATAGTGAGGTAATGTGGCCTCTGTGTATATCGTACCCTCGTAGGCCCCCTACTGCACCTTCACTGACCCTTTCAATGACGGACTGAAGATTTTGCTCCCACCTTCCTAAGAAGGTCAGAAAACACCAATGAAAATGACATTAATAAATTAAAATATGGAAAAATATGCAATTTCACGTTATAGATATACAGGTTAGTCTCCAGAAGCACTTAATCTGAATAGCTGGCCCTTCCGTGCGGACTTCGAGCAGACTTGGGTGGTACATTGTGTCAGTAAACTATTCTTTTGGATATCGTTCGTTTCTGTTGTGCAATTTTTGAGATCAGCGTTATGATAAAGGAAATCATTAGAGCCAAAAAACAATCCTTCAGAAAGTGGAGAAGAGAACCAACTGAAAGTAACAGGATAGATCATAAGGAATGCCAAGCCAAATGCAAAGCGGAGATAAGGAGGGCAAAAAAGGACTTTGAGAAGAAATTAGCGTTGGAAGCAAAAATACATAGTAAAAATTTTTTTAGATACATTAAAAGCAGGAAACCGGCCAAAGAGTCGGTTGGGCCGCTGGACGAAAATGGTGTTAAAGGGGCGATCAAGGAGGACAAAGCCGTAGCGGAGAAATTAAATGAATTCTTTGCTTCGGTCTTCACCGAGGAGGATTTGGGGGGGACACCGGTGCCGGAAAGAATATTTGAAGCGGGGGAGTCGGAGAAACTAAACAAATTCTCTGTAACCTTGGAGGATGTAATGGGTCAGTTCAGCAAGCTGAAGAGTAGTAAATCACCGGGACCTGATGGTATTCATCCCAGAGTATTAATAGAACTAAAAAATGAACTTGCGGAGCTACTGTTAGAAATATGCAATCTGTCCCTAAAATCGAGTGTAGTACCGGAAGACTGGAGGGTAGCCAATGTTACTCCGATTTTTAAGAAGGGTTCCAGAGGAGATCCGGGAAATTATAGACCGGTGAGTCTGACGTCGGTGCCGGGCAAGATGGTGGAGGCTATTATTAAGAATAAAATTGCAGAGCATATACAAAAACATGGACTGATGAGACAAAGTCAGCACGGATTTAGTGAAGGGAAGTCTTGCCTCACCAATCTAATGCATTTTTTTGAGGGGGTAAGCAAACATGTGGACAATGGGGAGCCGGTTGATATTGTATATCTGGATTTTCAGAAGGCGTTTGACAAAGTGCCGCACGAAAGACTCCTGAAGAAATTGCAGAGTCATGGAATCGGAGGTAGGGTATTATTATGGATTAAGAACTGGTTGAAAGATAGGAAGCAGAGAGTAGGATTGCGTGGCCAGTATTCTCAGTGGAGGAGGGTAGTTAGTGGGGTCCCGCAGGGGTCTGTGCTGGGTCCGTTGCTTTTTAATGTATTTATAAATGACCTAGAGATGGGAATAACTAGTGAGGTAATTAAATTCGCCGATGACACAAAATTATTCAGGGTCGTCAAGTCGCAGGAGGAATGTGAACGATTACAGGAGGACCTTGCGAGACTGGGAGAATGGGCATGCAAGTGGCAGATGAAGTTCAATGTTGACAAGTGCAAAGTGATGCATGTGGGTAAGAGGAACCCGAATTATAGCTACGTCTTGCAAGGTTCCGCGCTAGGAGTTACGGATCAAGAAAGGGATCTGGGTGTCGTCGTCGATGATACGCTGAAACCTTCTGCTCAGTGTGCTGCTGCGGCTAGGAAAGCGAATAGAATGTTGGGTGTATTAGGAAGGGTATGGAGTCCAGGTGTGCGGATGTTATAATGCCGTTGTATCGCTCCATGGTGCGACCGCACCTGGAGTATTGTGTTCAGTACTGGTCTCCGTATCTCAAAAAAGATATAGTAGAATTGGAAAAGGTACAGCGAAGGGCGACGAAAATGATAGTGGGGATGGGACGACTTCCTATGAAGAGAGGCTGAGAAGGCTAGGGCTTTTCAGCTTGGAGAAGAGATGGCTGAGGGGAGATATGATAGAAATGTATAAAATAATGAGTGGAATGGATCGGGTGGATGTGAAGCGACTGTTCACGCTATCCAAAAATACTAGGACTAGAGGGCATGAGTTGAAGCTACAGTGTGGTAAATTTAAAACGAATCGGAGAAAATTTTTCTTCACCCAACGTGTAATTAGACTCTGGAATTCGTTGCCGGAGAACGTGGTACGGGCGGTTAGCTTGACGGAGTTTTAAAAGGGGTTAGATAGATTCCTAAAGGACAAGTCCATAGACCGCTATTAAATGGACTTGGAAAAATTCCGCATTTTTAGGTATAACTTGTCTGGAATGTTTTTACGTTTGGGGAGCGTGCCAGGTGCCCTTGACCTGGATTGGCCACTGTCGGTGACAGGATGCTGGGCTAGATGGACCTTTGGTTTTTCCCAGTATGGCACTACTTATGTACTTATGTACTTATGAGTATTCTTTTAGAGCAAGATAAGCTGTCCAGAGTTACTTAGGACTCATATTTTTTTCTTGAGACATTCATTTTATTGGACTTCATCCTTTATTCAGCTGGGAAGCGTAAAGCAACCTAACATAGTAGGTGATTTAATGCTGTGATGGTCTTAAATCCGGATTATTATTATTTGTGTGTAAGATTTCAAAAGATTGTCTAAAACAGAGAGGTTTCCTTATTTCACATCTGTTTTGCTAATTTATGAGAGTATTATGCATGTGATCCCGGTGTTGGTATCTAATCAGCACTATGGATCTTTTGGTACCATTCGCCTTGCAGGGAACAATTTAGATTGTGCGTTTCATATGCCTAATAAGTTTGAAGTTATATCTAGACAGACATAAGAAATCTCATACTTCTAATGCTATTCGCACTGATTATGCTCGCTTCACCAATAATTTAGTTACTGCAAAGCCTGTGCAAGCTACCTCAATTTCCTCTGTCCCCATCCCAATCTATTGCATGAATGCTAGGTCGGTAGTTAACAAGTCAGATATAATCAGAGTTTGGAATGTAACGGGGACAAACCAGGTTTAGTTATTATAGTGAAAACAAAGCTTGTTTTCAAGACAATCCAACTATTAGAAATTTATGTCCAACCGGCTGTAAGCTTAATCGTCTCACTAGAGATAAAAAGAAAGGCGGTGGGATAGCATTCTTAGATAAGTCTTTTTTTAAGGTTCACTCATTCTCAATTTAGATCTTCTTCCCTGGAAATTCTCGCATGTCCAGTCTAAAATGATACTTTAGAGGACACATTGAGCATTATTATTATTTTATTGTCCACCAAATCGGTGGAATCAGGGCACAAACAGACTTTACAGAATTCTTAACTAAGTTGTTTAGATTGTAATAACAAAATTCTGCTGGGAGACATTCATTTGCATTTGAGAAATCAAACAGATATTACAATTAAACAGTTGTTGATTGAGAAGTTCTGAGAGAAGAGGACATTTCTCTGGTAAGTGAACACTATTTTGCTTTGTGCTTTGGGAACTTAAATATTGGGGTTTAAAGGAAGAATTGTAGGTTAGTGACAGGCAAAATAAAAATATTTAAAAAAAACACATTTTATCAACTAATCTCCATAGTCTTATCCCCCTAGTTTTAAAAACTTTGTACCACAGCATTAACAGATAGAATCTAGCAGGCACTGCAGGATCTAGTTTAGTATTAAGGGGGGATAAAAAAAAAAGAGAGAGAGAACAGCAAGCATTATTAACTAGTTGCCATAGTGTACAACACTTTTCCCATAGTTTTAAACTGAAATGTTCTCTAGAAATAGGCATTTTCCCCATAGTTTTAAACTGAAACCTTTTCTAGAGGTAGAAACTTAACAGCCAAAAACTCTTGTTCTAAAAGGCAGTTATTTTCTGTTCCTTGGCTGCTGGAGAGGTAGCTCATCTATCAACCTCAATTAAGTGTTAAGGTATGGGGAAGTAGAATATTTGCATAGGTTGCTGAGTTAGCTTCAAAGAGCCTGTTTAAAAAAAGGCCCCTTAGATTCAAAACTATATAAAGAGGAAAGGTCCCACTGAACATTCTTTCTGAGAAGTTCCGAGATAAGAGAACATTTCTCTGGTAAGTGAACGCTATTTTGCTTTGTGCTTTGGGAACTTAAAGATTGGGGTTTAAAGGAGGAATTGTAGGTTAGTGTTAGGCAAAATAAAAATATAAAAAGCAATTTTATCAATTAATCTCCATAGTCCTTTCCACTTAGTTTTAAAAACTTTGTACCACAGCATTAACAGAGAGAATCTAGCAGGCACTGCAGGATCTAGTTTAGTATTAAGGGGGAATAAAAAGAGAGAGAGAAAAGCAAGTACAAACCCTTTCCCCATAATTTTAAATTGAAATTTTCTCTAGTAATAGGCATTTTCCCCATAGTTTTAAGCTGAAACCTTTTCTAGAGTAAGAAACTAAACAGCCAAAAACTCTTGTTCTAAATGGTAGTTATTTTCTGTTCCTTGGCTGCTGGAGAGGTAGCTCATACAGCGACCTCAATTAAGTGTTAATTGAGTGGAGGAGTGGCTTAGTGGTTAGGGTGGTGGACTTTGGTCCTGGGGAACTGAGGAACTGAGTTCGATTCCCGGCACAGGCAGCTCCTTGTGACTCTGGGCAAGTCACTTAACCCTCCATTGCCCGCCGCATTGAGCCTGCCATGAGTGGGAAAGCGCGGGGTACAAATGTAGCAAAAAAAAAAAAAAATTAAGGTGTGGGGAAGTAGAATACTTGCATAGGTTGCTGAGTCAGCTTCAAAGAGCTTGTTTAAAAAAGGCCCCTTAGATTCAAAACTATATAAAGAGGAAAGGTCCCACTGAACTTTCTTTCTGAGAAGTTCTGAGAGAAGAGGACATTTCTCTGCTAAGTGAACACTATTTTGCTTTTTGCTTTGGGAACTTAAAGATTGGGGTTTAAAGGAGGAATTGTAGGTTAGTGTTAGGCAAAATAAAAATAAAAAAAAAGCACATTTTATCAACTAATGTCCATAGTCTTTTCCCCTTAGTTTTAAAAACTTTGTAGCACAGCACTGCAGGATCTAGTTTAGTCTTTCCGCCTACCTCCCAAACACCCACCCACCCCTAGGACAACTCTTCATTTATAGTCAGTTATTATAATTAGATGTTAAAATGTATTTAAAAACTCTGTAAGAGCACTCCTTACTTGTTATCCTAAGAAGAAAACACTAAATAAATCATACAATATACTATATAAACTAAAAGACATTTTTATATTAGGCTAATATCCTTAATACTGTAGCAAGTTTTAAATTATTGAAAAACTCAAAAATACTAAGATGGAGTCAGCAGTCCAGCAGCGAGAGGGGTGCTATCCAGTCTTTTACATTGAGTGTCACATGTATGATTATCTCCCAGTTGGTGAGATGTCATATGTCTGTGCCTGATGCAAAGAGCTCCTAGCTTTCAGGGAACGTGTCCATTCTCTTGAGGCTAGAGTAGCAGACTTGGTGGAGCTGAGGGAGACAGAGAGGTACATAGAGGAGACCTACAGGGATGTTGTAGAAAAGTCCCACCTCCAGTCTGGTAGCCTTTGTGCTACCTTGGAGGAGAGAGGTCTCCTAGAAGGAGAGCATCACCCTGGTGAAGTAGGAAGTACTCCTGTAGCCAGGACCTGCCCACCAGGGGATGTACTAACCTCTCGCTTCGAGGATTTGTCTCCAAGTGCTGCCCGGGAGGGAAAGGTTAGGACAGCTGTTATAGTTTGTGATCAGGGAAGACAAAGCCGTAGCAGAGAGATTAAATGAATTCTTTGTTTCGGTCTTCACCGAGGAAGATTTGAGTGGGATACCGGTGCCAGAAATGGTATTCAAAGCTGACAAGTCAGAGAAACTTAATGAATTCTCTGTAAACCTGGAGGATGTAATGGGGCAGTTCTACAAACTGAAGAATAGCAAATCTCCTGGACCGGATGGTATTCATCCCAGAGTACTGATAGAACTGAAAAATGAACTTGCGGAGTTATTGTTAGTAATAAGTATTTTATCCTTAAAAACGAGCGTGGTACCAGAAGATTGGAGGGTGGCCAATGTAACGCCGATTTTTTTAAAAAGGTTCCAGAGGAGATCCGGTAAATTATAGACCAGTGAATCTGGCGTCAGTTCTGGGCAAAATGGTAGAGACTATTATAAAGAACAAAATTACAGAGCATATTCAAAAGAATGGATTAATGAGACAAACTCAACATGGATTTAGTGAAGGGAAATCTTGCCTCACCAATCTAGTACATTTCTTTGAAGGGGTGAACAAACTATCAAAAACTATTTACGTCTTCGTTGTGTTTCCCTTGAAACATCAGGAAATAATTGAATTTTGAAGCCTCACCAATCTACTACATTTCTTTGAAGGGGTGAACAAACATGTGGATAAAGGTGAGCCAGTTGATATTATCTGGATTTTCAAAAGGTGTTTGACAAAGTACCTCATGAAAGGCTCCAGAGGAAATTGGAGAGTCATGGGATAGGAGGTAGTGTTCTGTTGTGGATTAAAAACTGGTTAAAAGATAGAAAACAGAGAGTAGGGTTAAATGGTCAGTATTCTCAATGGAGAAGGGTAGTTAGTGGGGTTCCCCAGGGGTCTGTGCTGGGACTGCTGCTTTTTAACATATTTATAAATGACATAGAGATGGGAGTAACTAGTGAGGTAATTAAATTGACTGATGACACAAAGTTATTCAAAGTCGTTAAATCGCGAGAGGATTGTGAAAAATTATAAGAGGACCTTACGAGACTGGGAGACTGGGCATCTAAATGGCAGATGACGTTTAATGTGAGCAAGTGCAAAGTGATTCATGTGGGAAAGAGGAACCCGAATTATAGCTACATCATGCAAGGTTCCACGTTAGGAGTGACAGACCAAGAAAGGGATCTAGGTGTCGTCATCGATGATACGTTGAAACCTTCTGCTCAGTGTGCTGCTGCGGCTAAGAAAGCAAATAGAATGTTAGGAATTATTAGGAAAGGAATGGAAAACAAAAATGAGGATGTTATAATGCCTTTGTATCACACCATGGTGCAACTGCACCTCGAATATTGTGTTCAATTCTGGTCGCCACATCTCAAAAAACATATAGTGGAATTAGAAAAGGTGTAGAGAAGGGCAGCGAAAATGATAAAGGGGATGGGATGACTTCCCTATGAGGAAAAGCTAAAGCAGCTAGGGCTCTTCAGCTTGGAGAAAAGGCAGCTGAGGGGAGATATGATAGAGGTCTATAAGATAATGAGTGGAGAGGAACGGGTAGATGTGAAGTATCTGTTTACGCTTTCAAAAAATACTAGGACTAGGGGGCATGTGATGATGCTACAATGTAGTAAATTTGAAACGAATCGGAGAAAATATTTCTTCACTCAACGTGTAATTAAACTCTGAAATTCATTGCCAGAGAATGTGGTAAAGGCGGTTAGCTTAGCAGAATTTAAAAAAGGTTTGGATGGCTTCCTAAAGAAAAAGTCCATAGACCGTTATTAAATGAACTTGGGGAGAATCCACTATTTCTGGGATTAGCAGTACAGAATGTTTTGTACTGTTTTGGGATCTTGCCAGGTATTTGTGACCTGGATTGGCCACTGTTGGAAACAGGATGCTGGGCTTGATGGATCTTTGGTCTTTCCCAGTATGGCAATACTTATGTACTTATGATTTTAATTGGCAAACACTAATTTCCACACAAGCAAAAGTCATCAGTTAGACCTTTTTGCCTACAAATTTATTGATTCTGAAAGATTGTTTCAGATTCTGTTTGGGATCCAATTCTTTTGTCAGATCGTTTTGTTCTGCAATTCATCTAACATTGGCAGGAAATACGTAGGACTGTAGCCCAAGATAAGAAATATAGTTATCTGTCAGGCGGTAAAATAGATGAGAAGGAATTTTGGGACAATTTTTAATTCATTGTAAGCTGCTTAGAGGCCACGTTATGTGGTAAAAAGCGGGGTATAAACGATCTAAATAAATAATTTAAACACTCAATTGTTATTGGAAGATTGTTCCTTATTGGAATGGAATCAGATTAGTGTCAAGAGTTTGGATGCAGTCCCTCCCGTGAAAGAAAGATGAGGTCACCAGCGAAAGCGACTGGCTTCTAGAAAAAGGTTAAATAAGGTTAGTTGGAGAAGAGCTGTAAATAAATATAAATGACACCTTAAACTTTTTACGTCTTTATTTGGAGATGAGAAACTAGGTACCAAAAAATCTGTAACAGATTCTTAATATAACAATACCATTAGACTTATTGAAGGAAAACAATATTACAGTATCATCTGATAACCTAACTATATTCTTTAAAAGTAAAATGTAGATCTTCTCTAAAGCAATATAATTTGGCGTCACTGGACTCTCTTAGTCATAACCCTTTGGGTGGGGCAATTCTGATAGAGACTGGTCATCTTTCTCTATTCCAAGTTTAATTGTATTAACTCTTCTCCTAAGAAAACAGACCTCTTCGTATTGTGTTGCCCTAACATCTTACTAAAAATGCTTCTCCTGTTTATAAAATATGTTCATTCATGTCTTGAACACTTTTGACACAGGTTCTTTTCAAAGGAGGTGGAAAAAATTGTTCTTACCTCCATCCCCCAAATTCTAGTTTGTCACTTATTGATACATCTAATTGTATTTCATTGCTTTGATTCCTCTGCTGACTAAATTGATGGAAAGCATAGTTGCAAAGCAATTACTGGAATTTCTTGAGACTTATAGTACCCTTCTGTGATAGAACAGTGTGTTTTAAGCCTGTAAAACTGCCTTAATTAACCAGGGGCGTAGCCAGACCTCGGCGGGAGGAGGAGCCAGAGCCCGAGGTGGGGGGGCACTGTTTAGCTGCCGACCCCCCCCCCTTGCCACTTTGGACGACACCGCAACCCCCCCCCCCCCCCCCCGCCCCACTGCCGCATCCCCAATCCTCGCCAACCGAAGAGTCTTCTTCAGCGCCGGTTGACTCC
The DNA here is from genome assembly GCF_901765095.1 of Microcaecilia unicolor. NCBI lineage: Eukaryota > Metazoa > Chordata > Amphibia > Gymnophiona > Siphonopidae > Microcaecilia > Microcaecilia unicolor. The sequence goes on along the minus strand of NC_044041.1, from coordinate 2,270,834 downwards.
GGCGCCTTGTTGTGGGATCATCTGTTTCTGATGGCTTATGTCGTGCACGGGGCTACATATATGGTGCAGGACATAAGGCGTCAGAAACAGATTATCACACAACGAAGGCGCCGGAGTCAACCGGTGCTGAAGAAAACTCTTCGGTTGGCGAGGATTGGGGATGCGGCAGTGGGGCGGGGGGGGGGGGGGGGTTGCGGTGTCATCCAAAGTGGCAAGGGGGGGTCGGCAGCTAAACAGTGCCCCCCCACCTCGGGCTCTGGCTCCTCCTCCCGCCGAGGTCTGGCTACGCCCCTGGTTAATTAAGGCAGTTTTACAGGCTTAAAACACACTGTTCTATCACAGAAGGGTACTATAAGTCTCAAGAAATTCCAGTAATTGCTTTGCAACTATGCTTTCCATCAATTTAGTCAGCAGAGATACCTGATGCGGCGGGGGGGTTCAAATGTAGAGGGGGCCAGGGCGTAATCTGTGGGGGCCCATGCCCCCTTGACCCCACGTAGCTACACCCCTGGTTAACACAGATGAAGTAAATGCCTTCAGTGATGTAACCAGCATTTTTATGTTTCACTGTTCAGTTTTAAGATAATAAACAATTTCCAGTTTGTTAACTCTGCTGTCTGAACTGATAAAAAATCCTGGTGGTTTGTGTGTTGGGTCTGTGAATACTTTCTGGGAATTGTGGGACCACTGGGAATGTGGCCCCAGTAACCTAGAAATCACTGGGGATAAATTGAGAGTGGGAGACTCACCCAGAGGCAGTTGTGACCCAGTCGGTGGGAGGAGGGTCAAGTGTAGACCACAAGCAGCAGGTGCAGGCGGACCTGAGTTGTGCTGGGGATAGACCCTCTAAGTGGTCGTGGGCTGGATGAACCACTGGTCTGACCCAGTATGAAAAAAATAACTTTTATTGACCATGGAACATGTACGGAGTCCAAACGCATGAGTAAATTCAGATGCACAGTCCCAAGTGATTGGGTTTGGTTTTTAACAATTGTATGGTGAATGTAAATATTGCCTGTGCTTTGATGTCTACAGAATCATGGGGAAACAGGGACCCTGCTTATATTTCAAACGTTAGTCTTTAAGGTGCTACCAGCCCCTGTGTCATTTGTTATTATAGCCTAACACAGCTACCCCTCTGGAAGCAGGATTATCTGCTCAGCCTCTCATCTGTAAAATGGTATCTGATGTCAGGATACAAGAAAGGAGATAGCTTGTGCCTGATGGCTCTCTGAGGAGAGCTGGATAGAAAGAGACTATGCATGATGGCATCATGAAAGGAGTACGTTTCTTGGTTGCTGCAGTAGGTGGTCGGAAAGGCCCCAGGAACCCTGTTATTTCTTTGCCCTGTTCTCACACCTCTGCTTCTCACACAGCTGCCTAGTGGGAGGCTCTTCCACGCCGCTGCAGTGATCCACGATGCCATGTACATCTTTGGTGGTGCGGTAGACAACAGTGTTCGCAGTGGAGAAATGTATCGCTTTCAGGTAAGAACTGCAGAAACTTAGGTATAACATAGTAACATAGTAGATGACGGCAGAAAAAGACCTGCACGGTCCATCCAGTCTGCCCAACAAGATAAACTCATATGTGGTACTTTCTATGTATACCCTACCTTGATTTGTACCTGTCCTCTTTAGGGCACAGACTGTATAAGTCTGCCCAGCACTATCCCCGCCTCCCAACCACCAGCCCCACCTCCCAACCACCGACTCTGGCACAGACCATATAAGTGTGCCCAGCACTATCCCCGCCTCCCAACCACCAGCTCCGCCTCTCACCATCGGCTCTGGCACAGACCATATAAGTCTGCCCAGCACTATCCCCGCCTCCCAACCACCAGCTCCGCCTCCCACCACCAGCTCTGGCACAGACCGTATAAGTCTGCCCAGCACTATCCCCGCCTCCCAACCACTATCCTCGCCTCCCACCACCAGCTCTGGCACAGACCGTATAAGTCTGGCCAGCACTATCCCCGCCTCCCAACCACCAGTCCCGCCTCCCCCCACCGGTATGAGGAAGTGAAATGAGCGGTCAGAGAGTCCAGTTAAATTTCCTCTCTGTACTCCTGTCAATAAGCACCCGGTTCTCTCTGGAGCACAGAAGTATGTTTCTCCAGTGAGGCGAGTTAGCTGCCTTACTCCTCCGACATCGTCTCCCAATACATTATTTACTCAACTACAGACTGAGTAAATGCTAACTTTTGTGGACTGATTTTTCTCAGCTGCTTAATAGATGCAGAGCTGGAAGCCACTCACATTCCTGGTGACCTCAGACAAGTCCTTAGGGAAGGAATTTATTGTAGCCAAAAATAATGTTGTAAATCACTTAGAGCTAAAATTGGAAAACGTGTCTAGACTGTAGAAGAGGATGGGCAAAAGAGATCTTGGGACTTAAAGAGATTGCCTGTTCCATCTTTGACCAAAAATATAGTTTGCATCACATTTATATGTGGCTTGTCACACCTCCAGTTCAGAGGGCTAAAAGTACTGAATTTAGAAAAAAAAGAAAGGACGGAGGATTTGGTAGATATGGCGGAATATTAGCCTACATAATAACTCATGGTTCCATGTTTGTTTGAAAGAGTAGAAAGGGCAGGTGGGGCAGGGGTAGGGTACATTGTTCATTCTCCCATCGTTGCGCATTGCTCTTCCTATCGACATGGAGCTGGTCATGAGACATTTGAGGGATTTTATCTGGGATCTGCTGAGGCAGCTGTACACTGTCCTTGACGTTTGCACATCACATACTGGAAATATTGAGAAGTAAGAGAATTGGATTAAGAGTTATCCTCAGTCCCTGAACTGTGATTTCTTTCTTTCAGTTTTCTTCCTACCCAAAGTGCACCTTGCATGAGGATTACAGACGACTATGGGAGAACCGACAGTTTTGTGACCTGGAGTTTATTCTGGGGGAGGTGAGGGATTTATTTTCATTTTAGTTTTTGCTGCATAATGCTGAATTAGGTCACATGGAGGGGCATTTTCGAAAGGGACGTCCACGCAAAACATCCCGATCCAGGGGCAGGGAAGCCCGTGTTTTCGAAACAAGATGGACGTTCATCTTTCGTTTCGATAATACAGTCAGGGACGTCCAAATCCTGAAATTTGGTCATCCTTAGAGATGGTCATCCCTAGACTTGGACGTTTCTGATTTTCAGCGATTTTCGAAACCAAGGACGTCCATCTCAGAAACGACCAAATGCAAGCCATTTGGTCACGGGAGGAGCCAGCATTTGTAGTGCACTGGTCCCCCTGACATGCCAGGACACCAACTAGGCACCCTAGGAGGCACTGCAGTGGATTTCATAAATTGCTTCCAGGTACATAGCTCCCTTACCTTGTGTGCTGAGCACCCCAACCCCCCCCCCCCCAAACCCACTACCCACAACTGTACACCACTACCATAGCCCTTATGGGTGAACGGGGTTACCTAGATGTGGTACAGTTGGTTTCTGGTGGGTTTTGGAGGGCTGGCTGTTTCCTCCACAAACGTAACAGATAGTGGGGGATGGGCCTGTGTCCACCTGCCTGAAGTGCACTGCACCCACTAAAACTGCTCCAGAGACCTGCATGCTGCTGTGATAGAGCTGGGTATGACATCCGAGGCTGGCATAGAGGCTGGCAATCAATATTTTAAAGATATTTTTTGAGGGTGGGAGGGGGTTAGTGACCACTGGAGAGGGAGTAAGGGGAGGTCATCCCTGATTCTCTCTGGTGGTCATCGGCCATAAGAAAAACACAACCAGATAAAGTTGTCCAAGTGTTCGTCAGAGACGTCCTTGTTTCTTTCGATTATGAGTCAAGGACGTTCAAGTGCTAGGCACACCCAAGTCCCGCCTTTGCTATGCCTCTGACACGCACCCTTGAACTTTGGCTGTCCCTGCGATGGATGATCCTGGGAGAAGGATGTCGATCTTCCGATTTATGTCGAAAGATGGGCGTCTTTCTCTTTCGAAAATGAGCCCAATGGCATAAGTACATAAGTAGTGCCATACTGGGAAAGACCAAAGGTCCATCTAGCCCAGCATCCTGTCACCGACAGTGGCCAATCCAGGTCAAGGGCACCTGGCACGCTCCCCAAACGTAAAAACATTCCAGACAAGTTATACCTAAAAATGCGGAATTTTTCCAAGTCCATTTAAAGCGGTCTATGGACTTGTCCTTTAGGAATCTATCTAACCCCTTTTTAAACTCCGTCAAGCTAACCGCCCGTACCACGTTCTCCGGCAACGAATTCCAGAGTCTAATTACACGTTGGGTGAAGAAAAATTTTCTCCGATTCGTTTTAAATTTACCACACTGTAGCTTCAACTCATGCCCTCTAGTCCTAGTATTTTTGGATAGCGTGAACAGTCGCTTCACATCCACCCGATCCATTCCACTCATTATTTTATACACTTCTATCATATCTCCCCTCAGCCGTCTCTTCTCCAAGCTGAAAAGCCCTAGCCTTCTCAGCCTCTCTTCATAGGAAAGTCGTCCCATCCCCACTATCATTTTCGTCGCCCTTCGCTGTACCTTTTCCAATTCTACTATATCTTTTTTGAGATACGGAGACCAGTACTGAACACAATACTCCAGGTGCGGTCGCACCATGGAGCGATACAACGGCATTATAACATCCGCACACCTGGACTCCATACCCTTCCTAATAACACCCAACATTCTATTCGCTTTCCTAGCCGCAGCAGCACACTGAGCAGAAGGTTTCAGCGTATCATCGACGACGACACCCAGATCCCTTTCTTGATCCGTAACTCCTAACGCGGAACCTTGCAAGACGTAGCTATAATTCGGGTTCCTCTTACCCACATGCATCACTTTGCACTTGTCAACATTGAACTTCATCTGCCACTTGCACGCCCATTCTCCCAGTCTCGCAAGGTCCTCCTGTAATCGTTCACATTCCTCCTGCGACTTGACGACCCTGAATAATTTTGTGTCATCGGCGAATTTAATTACCTCACTAGTTATTCCCATCTCTAGGTCATTTATAAATACATTAAAAAGCAACGGACCCAGCACAGACCCCTGCGGGACCCCACTAACTACCCTCCTCCACTGAGAATACTGGCCACGCAATCCTACTCTCTGCTTCCTATCTTTCAACCAGTTCTTAATCCATAATAATATCCTACCTCCGATTCCATGACTCTGCAATTTCTTCAGGAGTCTTTCGTGCGGCACTTTGTCAAACGCCTTCTGAAAATCCAGATATACAATATCAACCGGCTCCCCATTGTCCACATGTTTGCTTACCCCCTCAAAAAAATGCATTAGATTGGTGAGGCAAGACTTCCCTTCACTAAATCCGTGCTGACTTTGTCTCATCAGTCCATGTTTTTGTATATGCTCTGCAATTTTATTCTTAATAATAGCCTCCACCATCTTGCCCGGCACCGACGTCAGACTCACCGGTCTATAATTTCCCGGATCTCCTCTGGAACCCTTCTTAAAAATCGGAGTAACATTGGCTACCCTCCAGTCTTCCGGTACTACACTCGATTTTAGGGACAGATTGCATATTTCTAACAGTAGCTCCGCAAGTTCATTTTTTAGTTCTATTAATACTCTGGGATGAATACCATCAGGTCCCGGTGATTTACTACTCTTCAGCTTGCTGAACTGACCCATTACATCCTCCAAGGTTACAGAGAATTTGTTTAGTTTCTCCGACTCCCCCGCTTCAAATATTCTTTCCGGCACCGGTGTCCCCCCCAAATCCTCCTCGGTGAAGACCGAAGCAAAGAATTCATTTAATTTCTCCACTACGGCTTTGTCCTCCTTGATCGCCCCTTTAACACCATTTTCGTCCAGCGGCCCAACCGACTCTTTGGCCGGTTTCCTGCTTTTAATGTATCTAAAAAAATTTTTACTATGTATTTTTGCTTCCAACGCTAATTTCTTCTCAAAGTCCTTTTTTGCCCTCCTTATCTCCGCTTTGCATTTGGCTTGGCATTCCTTATGATCTATCCTGTTACTTTCAGTTGGTTCTCTTCTCCACTTTCTGAAGGATTGTTTTTTGGCTCTAATGATTTCCTTTATCTTACTGTTTAGCCACGCCGGCTGACGTTTAGTCTTTTTTCCCTTTTTTCTAATACGTGGAATATATTTGTCCTGAACCTCCAGGATGGTGTTTTTAAACAGCATCCACGCCTGATGCAAGTTTTTTACTCTGCGAGCTGCTCCTTTCAGTCTTTTTTTCACCATTTTTCTCATTTTGTCGTAATCACCTTTTCTATAGTTAAACGCTAGCGTACTTGATTTCCTAGTTTCACTTCCTTCAATGCCAATATCAAAACCGATCATATTATGATCACTGTTATCAAGCGGCCCTCGTATCGTTACCCCCTGCACTAGATCATGAGCACCACTAAGGACTAAGTCTAGTATTTTTCCTTCTCTTGTCGGCTCCTGAACTAGCTGTTCCATGAAGCTGTCCTTGATTTCATCAAGAAATCTTATGTCCCTTGCGTGTACAGATGTTACATTAACCCAGTCTATATGCGGGTAATTGAAATCCCCCATTATTATTGTGTTGCCCAGTTTGTTTGCGTCCCTGATTTCCTTTAACATTTCCGCATCCGTCTGTTCGTCCTGGCCAGGCGGACGGTAGTACACTCCTATCACTATCCTTTTCCCCTTTGCACATGGAATTTCAATCCACAGTGATTCCAAGGAGTGTTTTGTTTCCTGCAGAATTTTTAATCTATTTGATTCAAGGCTCTCGTTAATATACAATGCTACCCCTCCACCAATCCGATTCACCCTATCACTACGATATAATTTGTACCCCGGTATGACAGTGTCCCACTGGTTATCCTCCTTCCACCAGGTCTCAGAGATGCCTATTATATCTAATTTTTCATTTAGTGCAATATATTCCAACTCCCCCATCTTATTTCTTAGGCTCCTGGCATTCGCATATAGACATTTCAAACTATGTTTGTTGTTCCTAAGTACATCATGCTTAGTACTTGACAGTATTAATTGGCAATCTTTTGTCTGATTTTTATTGTTATTTAAAGATACCCGATCTACTACAATCTCTTTTGCAACCTCACTATCAGGATACTCTATCTTCCCTGTTATGGTGATATCTTTGAAAGATACCTTATCCCGAACCATGCTCTTTTGAGCGACTGTCGGCCTTCCCCCCATTTCTAGTTTAAAAGCTGCTCTATCTCCTTCTTAAACGCCGATGCCAGCAGCCTGGTCCCACTCTGGTTAAGATGGAGCCCATCCTTTCGGAATAGGCTCCCCCTTCCCCAGAATGTTGCCCAGTTCCTAACAAATCTAAAGCCCTCCTCCCTGCACCATCGTCTCATCCACGCATTGAGACTCTGGAGCTCTGCCTGTCTCTTGGGCCCTGCGCGTGGCACAGGTAGCATTTCAGAAAATGCTACCCTGGAGGATATGGATTTCAGCTTTCTACCTAAGAGCCTAAATTTTGCTTCCAGAACCTCTCTCCCACATTTTCCTATGTCATTAGTACCCACATGTACCAAGACAGCCGTCTCCTCCCCAGCACTATATAAAATCCTATCTAGGTGACGCGTGAGGTCCGCCACCTTCGCACCAGGCAGGCAAGTCACCAGGCGATCCTCACGTCCACCAGCCACCCAGCTATCTATATGCCATGGCCATTGCTTCTTAAGCGTTGCTTTCCCTAAAGAAGCCCTCTGGGTCAAACTCAAATTGAATCCTGGCTTTTACAGTGTCTTGGAGTCATTTGCTATTTTAGTTTAGTTAAGCTGAAGCATTTTGCTTTTTTTTGTGTCAATAAATGTTTATTAAGTAGAGGAAATGGAATGCAAAACTTTTGGAACAATGATAAATATTGTGAACAGTGAGAAGCCCATTAACACCTTACAATTAAACTTCTCAGAAAGAACACCCAACCCCCATCCTTCCATCTAGTATGTGCTCGACCCCCTCTAAACAATCTCCCCTATATCCTGCCCTCCCCCCCCCCCCCGAATCAGAATATTCAGTCATGCCCATTCAACAACTTGAGAGTCCTAACAACCCTTTTGCTTATCAATAAGTCTCCATTTCAGTTACAATCTTTATTTGTGATATTCAGTCTTGTAAAGCTGGTCCAATCGCTTTCTTTCAATGGGCAACTAGGAGAGACACATTCTACGCAACCCGTGATGTTTTTGTCCTCGTGCAATCCCTATTCCCAGTAGCTGCTATTTGGGGCACTAAAACATGGGTGTAAACGTGCGTCAAACCACAACCTCCCAAAACTCCTGTATTTTCTCATAGGTCCACCAAATATGGTCGAATTGTCACTCTGTAAACCACGTCACCAACATAAGTCATTCACACTTGCTGGGTACAATTGCTAAGTTGATCTGAGGTTACAACTTTATAAGCATTTTCTTTAATCAAAACAGATATAGAAGCCTTGTGTATTTCCGTAGAAGTAGTTTTCCACGCTCCCATAGTCAGTTCCTCACCCAAACCCTGTTCCCTCAAACTTAAAGCTCTTAAGCTCTCTACCCCTTAAATATCTATAAATAATAGATAATGGTCTTCTTAATTTCCCCAAGGCTAACCACAAGTTTTCCAAATGATCAACATCAGGGTCTTCCCTCAACCATCCCTGAGTCAGCATATGAGGTTAGATCTGTGAGTAAGGGAAATACAATTTCTGAGACAAAACATGGAGTAAAAAAGTTCCTTAAAATGTTTCCTGAAAAATAATGGTCATTTGATGGACTGAGAAAACTTATTCACTGAATCGATATTACCAGTGATTTCAAAAACTTCCCTGTTAGTTGTCGTCCCCAAAGAGCATGCTTCCCTAATGTCATTTACCAAATTGAAGATCTGGTATTAAATCACTCCATGCAAAGACATTTCAAACGTGTGCTTCAAACTATCAGCGCAAGTAACTTACATTTGGCAAATTTTTGTTTGGAAACTGATTTTGAAATAACGTTTTTAGCATTGATATTTATCATTTTCATTTGTTCATGAAATGTTTCAAAGTACCTTAATTTGTTGCATGATCATTTTGTAGCTCTGTCATGGGCCTGTTTCTGAGCCAGGTTTTATTATTGTACAACTAGCTGTTTATTTGTTATGTCAAAAAAACATAAAAAGGGTCCCATTATTTTGATACACGGTGTATATGCTCAGAGTACATGCATATATGTGTGCCTTCCTTAGAGCAGGTGTAACTTGGTGTGACAGCATTTCTACACTGCTGGGTGTAGTTTGATGCATGTTTGTTGCCTTTGTAAATAGATGCTGTGGCGAAAGAGTGGGTTTTCAAGCCTGTGAACTGTATTAATTATTTCATGAAGTGCATTTCCCTTGTTTGGCCAGCCGATGGTGACTGTCTTTTTTTGAAAAGCTATTACAGAAGTGACAGTTTTTCCCCCCGCCTAAGCTCTGAGGTAATCTTTAGTCTCAGATAGGGAGAGGAGAGAGAAAGATCACTGAGGCCCTGTGGGCAGTTATATTTTATAACCTGTGAGCAGCTATATTTCCTAAACTCCCCAGGTACTTCTCAGGTAGTAAACAAATGTTTAGTTAGTTTTAATATTGATACCTGTTTGATTTACCTGTTATTGTTGCTATATTTTCACCATTTTCCCTCTTATTTATTTATTTATTTTATTGCATTTGTATCCCACATTTTCCCACCTCTTTGCAGGCTCAATGTGGCTTACAATACATCATGAATGGTGGACATATATTAGAAGATGGACAATTAGTGATACAGAAGGATCTTGGGAACATGATAATGATAAAACATGATAGTAGTATAACAAGCAGATATTATAAGACAGTTCTGAATATATGTGGAGGAGTTGTGTATATTCACATTGGTTGATCTTACTGTTGATCTTACTCTTCGCTGTTCACTTTCATGACAATAAACCTTATTAGTTCATTGACTCTTCTGTCCTGGACCTACTAAGAATCCTGGTGGTTTGTGTTTTTGACTGTGAGTGCTTTCTGGGAACTGTGGGACCCCTGGGATTGTGGCTCCAGTGTCCTTATAAATCACCGGGGAAATAACTTGCGAGTGGGACCCAGCAGGCGGGTGGAAGGCTATGCCAGTGACAGATGCATTTTGGGGAATCTTTGTAGGCTACCTGTTATGACTACCCCTATGTGACCAGAGTGTGGCACAAACTTACCTGTGATCCCCAGCCACAAATCCTTGCTCAGTTCTGTATGCACATCTTTGAAAGACGTACCTATGTCAGGGGCTGTTACAGCACGGCTGCATTGCTGGGGTAGGTGAAAGAAACCAGGTGGATGTATGCACACACCCATCAATTAGCTTGCTGTTCATTGATATTGGTGATTGTTGTCCCCTCTGTCTTTATTATGCAGTGAAATGATACTGACTCTTGCTGCTTGCTCCCTCGTGTACAGTGACTGTGATTTCTTGCTTTCTGCATAGAAGGAAAAGCGAGTTCAAGGCCACATTGCTCTGGTCACAGCTCGTTGTGACTGGCTCCGAAAGAAGATCATTCAGGCAAGAGAGAGACTCCGGCAGGTAAGTAGTCAATAAATAAATAAACAAAATGTATCCTTGGGGCCAAGTCATAAGCTGGTAGCCCTGTCTGCATAAGAGTAGCCATAGTGGGTCAGACCAATGGTCCATCTAGCCCAGTTTTCTGAACAGTGGCCAAGCCAGGTCACAAGTACCTGGCAGAAACCCCAGTATATGAGGTTAGAGGATAGTTCTGCATATCAGGCTTATGAATTGAGCTTTAAGGGGCTCCAGAGAGACCTCTAGGCCATTGTCATCTATACTTCCTCTTTTTCTTTCTAAAATAGTTGACCTTTGAATTGATGTATCCCTAAGGAAGCCTGTTCTGATCCCATGCTGTGCTATTTGTAATAGACAGAGAAATATAGCGACAGAGAGAACTGAAGATCATATGACCTATCCAGTCTGACCATCCATGCCATGTACTCTCCCTTTCACTCCCTTAGAGATCCTGTGTACTTGTCTCAAGCTTTCTAAAATTCAGATACTGTTTTCATCTCCACCACTTCCACTGGGAGGCTGTTCCATGAATTCATCACCCTTCCCTTGAAGAAGTATTTCCTCAGGTTACTTCTGAGTCTGTCCCCTTTCACCTTCATCCTATGCCTCCTTGTTCCACAGCTTCCTTTCAGTTGAAAGAGACTCACCTGCATTTATGCCACATAGGTATTTAAATGTGTCTTATTGTATTTCCTCCCTCTTGCCTTTCTTTCAAAGAATACTTACTGAGATCTTGTATAATTATAGAACAGCAAGAGGCCCTCACTGGATGCCCACCGGAAGGGTGGAAGGCCAGATTTTAGGACTCAGGCTGTAAAAATACCAGCTAGGTTTAAAAATCTATGACTGGCTGAGCAAGGACTTGCTTTTCCTGCAAGTTAATATGTGTTCTAGCTTAAGACCTATCCACTGGAATAGTGGTGGGCCAAGCTACATAGCTTTAAACAGCTGAAAAGCACTGACTAGGCCTGATAACAAGATGATGGCCTTATAGCAGAGAGCCTGCAAGAGCAAGGACTGCTTGGTGAGTTCTAATGAAACCTGGTGCAACTTCCAAATTGAGTGTAACACACATGATGTAGAAATTAAAGACAGAAATGATAAGAAGTTTGGTTCATAACACGGAGTCTGTCTTTAATAAGTTGGCACCCAGATCACAAGATGTTATGAAATTGATATATCTATATTTAGATATCTTCATAAGAACAAAGTGTTTACAAAAAAGGAAATTACACAATAGCCATGTTTGGATGTTTGGATGTCCGTATCTAGGGAGATGTTGACAAAAAGGGAAATTGCACAATAACTTGCAATAGTTAGAACGGAAAAGTGAGGGTACAGATGGACACCTGCCGGAAATGATTCAGAGGTTGGGCAATATTGAGAAAAAAAACAGGGTCTTGCCATTGACTTGTATTGAGATCTGCGCCTATAAAAGAGATGAGATTTTGGCAGATCATTGGAACGGTCCCCAACTCTTCTCGGAGGGCAGAAGCTCTGTGCAATTGAACCCAGAACCTGTCTGATGAATGTATTGAATAGAAGACTTTATTTTGGTAAGAATAAACAAAATCCTATTTCTGAAAACTATCTTTGTCTTTATTTCTACTGTTTATCTATCATTTGCTCTACCAAATAATCCACACACAAGTGACACTCACTCCCCAAACTAATTTGGGTAGATTTTAATAATATATATGTGGGAACATAAATGGCCCAAGATTCACTTAGATCCGGATAGACAGGAAGCCGTGGTAATGGGAATAAGATTTGAAATTTTAGAAAAGCACCCTGAAGGGTGTAAGATAAAAATAGGATAAAAAAAAAATAAAAATAAAACAAAATATTATACATCTGAATTGCAGCAAGGCATATTCAGATGGCAATGCAAGAAAAAGGTTCCTTGAAAAAGATAAATTGAAGAAAAAAACTTTCAAAAGTGCAGCCACCCTTGATTGACCTTCACATAGAGTTTAAGTAACCCTTTTCAATCAATCAAAGAATAGGAAGAAGCATATCGCTTCAAGACAAAACCACCACGTGGCAAGAGTTAGTTGAAGCAAGGTGTTAGTTAAATACACAAAGCATGAATTCCAGGACCGTTGCACACAAATAATCTACACCAGTTTGTCTCACACTCACTCGCAGTGAAAGACAGAGAGATAAAAAGAGCAATAGTTGGCATTCCAGGGGTTATTGTGATAACCTGTTTTAAATAGAAAGGAATCAGAAAGTGGAGTGCATAATTTTCCTTATTTATGTCTGAAATCTTCACCAATTCTCTGTTCAAGAATACTACCAAATCTATGATCAGCGCAAAATGTTCCCCCAAATGGCCAGTTCAAGGGAATATTTCTCGCATTTATTCCATATAACGGATAATGGTTATTAAATATTTCTTCTTTCTTAGACAAGGAAATAATGAAACGCTTTCAGACATCACACACTCCATAAAGAGATTTCAAAAATGAAGGCTTTATATTCATGAAGAAACTAAAGAAGTCAATGTCACATCAATTTAAACAGCGCAACAGTAAAAGCAGCAAACATTTTAACAATGAGCAATACACAGCTTTTATTTAAAAGGGATCCCGTATAAAGTAAAATGGCATAAATAAGTCAGTTAAGGTATATATAAAAAACATAAAATGAACATCCTCTGGGGATCGCTCATCCCTGCAGTTGATAAGAACTCCCCAGGGAAGGTATGCATAAAAGCTGACCAGTCCTCTAGACTGACTCTGTCTTGTTTATATCGTTTTGAAGGTATGTCTCCAGAATTGTACGCAATATTGTAAATGAGATCTCAGCAGAGTCTTATACAGGGGCATCATCACCTCCTTTTTCCTACTGGCCATTCTTCTCCCTGTGTGCCCAAGCATCCTTCTGGTTTTCTCTATCGCCTTTTCTACCTGTTTGGCCACCCTAAGGAGTGGCCTGGTGGTTAGGGTGGTGGACTCTGGTCCTGGGGAACTGAGGAACTGATTTTGATTCCCACTTCAGGCACAGGCAGCTCCTTGTGACTCTGGGCAAGTCACTTAACCCTCCATTGCCCCATGTAAGCCGCATTGAGCCTGCCATGAGTGGGAAAGCGCGGGGTACAAATGTAACAAAAAAACAAAAAAGATCATCATATACAATCACATTCAAGTCTCATTCCTCTTTTATATTCAAAAGTTCTTCACCCTCTAAACTGTACCTTTCCCTTGACCTTTTGCAACCCGAATACTTGACCCTGCATTTTTGTTAGTCCTAAGGAGGTGCTGAGAGAGTCACCCAGTCTTACATAAGCTGGTGCTAAGTACATAAGTACTGCCACACTGGGACAGACCAAAGGTCCATCAAGCCCAGCATCCTGTTACCAACAGTGGCCAATCCAGGTCACAAATACCTGAAAAGATCCTGAAAAAGTTCAATACATTTTATGCTGCTTATCCCAGTGGATTTTCCCCAAGTCCAATTTACTAAATGGTCTATGGACTTTTGTTTTAGGAAGCTGTTCAGACCTTTTTTAAACCCCGCTAAGCTAATTTCCTTTACCAATTCTCTGGCAATGAATTCCAGAGTTTAATTATACGTTGAGTGAAGAAACCTTTTCTCTGATTCATGTTAAATTTACTACTTTGTAGCTTCATCGCATGCCCCCTGGTCCTAGTATTTTTGGAAAGAGTAAACAAACGATTCACATCTACCCATTCCACTCCACTCATCATTTTATAGACCTCTATCTCAGCCATCTTTTCTCCAAGCTGAAGAGCCCTAGATGCTTCAGCCTTTCCTCATAGGGAAGTCGTCCCCCCCCCCCTTTATCATTTTCTTCGCTATTCTCTACCTTTTCTAATTCCACTATACCTTTTTTGAGATGCAGCGACCAGAATTGAACACAATATTCGAAGTGCGGTCTCACCATGGAGAGATACAAAGGCATTATAACATCCTCAGTTTTGTTTTCCATTCCTTTCCTAATAATTCCTAACATTTTATTTGCTTTCTTAGCTGCCGCAGCAAACTAAGCAAAGGGTTTCAACATATCATCAACGATGATGCCAAGATCCCTTTTTTGGCCGATGACTCCTAACATGGAACCTTGCATTATGTAGCTATAGTTCGGGTTCCTCTTTCCCACATACATCACTTTGCACTTGATCACATTAAATGTCACCTGCCATTTAGACCCCTAGTCTCGCAACATCCTCTTGTAATTTTTCACAATCCTCCCGTGATTTAACGACTTTGAATAACTTTGTGTCGTCAGCAAATTTAATTACCTCACTAGTTACTGCCATCTCTAGGTCATTTATAAATATGTTAAAAAGCAGCGGTCCCAGCACAGACCCTTGGGGAACCCCACTAACTACCCTTCTCCATTGAGAATACTGAACGTTTAACCCTACTCACTGTTTTCTATCTTTTAACCAGTTTTTAATCTACAATAGAACACTACCTCCTATCCCTTGACTCTCCAATTTCCTCTGGAGTCTTTCATGAGTTACTTTGTCAAGCACCTTCTGAAAATCCAGATACACAATATCTGGATTTTCATAGCTTTCAGGCACACAGTGATGGTATTTACTTTGGATTCTGGCAGCGCTGTGCCAGGTGTTCTGGGGAGTAGGGATTGCGTTTTGTGATAAACCTCTACATCTCTTCTGCTTAGCTGTCCTGTCTAACCATCCAGTCTGCCCAACAAGATAAACTCATAGTATCAGGTATGATGTGACACTACATACGTAGACTTGATCTTGATTTGTCCTTGCCATTTTCAGGGCACAGACTTTTGCCTGGCATTAACCTTATTCTCCAAGTGCTGAAGCTGTCATCAAAGCCCACTCCAGCCCATCCACGATTAGGGCACAGACTGTAGAAGTCTGCCCAGACTGATTTTGCTTCTCAATTACTGGTGTTGCCTCTAATTATGTTTGGTTCCACACCTTCTATACAGGATTCCTTTGTGTTTATCCCACGCAATTTTTAATTCTGTTGCTGTTTTCATCACCACCATCTCCTGTGGGGAGGGCATTACAGGTATCTACCAGCCACTCTGTGAAAAAGTATTTCCTGATGTTATTCTTAAGTTGCCCCCCCCCCCCCCACTGCAATCTAAATGATCTCGCATTTCCACACCAGGACTGGCTGCGCCAGCTCTCACACCTGCTGCAAACTTACATTTGAATGTCATCCCACAGATGAATCGAGAGACTTGCAGTTCAGGCCCATCTACCAGCAGGTGGAGATAGAGAGATGCCATATAGCCTCATTCCTACTTCTCTCTCTACCATAACTTGTGCAGCTCTGGATTGATGCTGCCTTCTGCCCTGTCCCTCAGATTCAGTTGAACTTTGGGGTTTGAGAGACTCCACGTGGGCTGCAGGGTATACCTGGTGGTACCTGGTCCCCCCTTCTGTCTCCTTTCTGCTGGCTCCCGGGGTTCTGTCACGTTTTCTGCCAGAAATCTTCTGCCTCTTTAAAAATACAAAACGGAAGCTGAAATGGGAGGCGGCAGCTCTAATTGGCTATGGAGACTGGATTTCTGAGGCACCTTTTCTTTTTTCTTGCTCTGTTTTTGCCCACGTACTTCACTGGAGCTTGTGAGTTCTTTATTTCTTTACTTTTGGCTTCCCCTGCCAAAAACGGTGAAATGCTGCAGCGCATGTAATCGCGTCTCTTCTCAGTGGTAATGGCGCAGGCTAGCTTGGGGAGGTTGACAGGACTGGTCGGAGACATTATGGTGGGCTCCATGGTGCTTCCCTTCACCCTCTTTGAGGTTCCAGTGCATTCCTCGCTAACTGAGCTGGCGTCAGGTTCCCTGGCAGTGGATCTCAGGGGAGCTGTTTTTGGTGATTTGGGGTCAGATTCCTCTGATACTCCATTCTCTCCTAAATTTGTGCTTTTGATGCTCTTCTTCTGCCCCCACCCCCAGGTGTACCTTCTGGCCAGCAGTCTAAACGGTTGTGTTTGGAGGTACAGCAGGAGATCAGTGAGGTATCAATTGTCAGATCACAGGTCAGGGGCCTCATGTGTCTCGCATTCTGACCCGTTGGAGGACGGGAACTTCCTCCTGAAGAGAGAGATGGATCCCACTGCGGCCCGGCTGTTCGGGAAGGAGGAACTACCTTTGCTGATTACCGAGGCATTGGAAGTCCTTAATATTTCTTTACGTGAGCCGCTTTCATCGGAGGACACCCCTCACTCCATGACTTTGGGGACCAAGAGGCCTTCTAGGGCTTTCTGTATCCATGCTGCAATGAAAGTCCTTATTTTAGCTCAATGAGACACCTGTGAGGCAGGGCTGCAGGTTGCTCCTGCCATGGCTCATGGCTCGGCTACATCCTCTCCCTGTGGTAGATTGTCTAGTCACTGCAGTTACTAAGAAGGCTACCCTGCCTGTAGAGGCCGGTATAGCCCTTAAGGATGTGCAAGACAGGAATCCTCAGTTAAGATGTCTTTTGAGGTCTCAGCATTGTTCTTGCAGGCCACGGTCTGTGGTTCCTATTTGTCTTGCGCTGGTTTAAGTTGGGTTCAGAAAGGTTCCTCGGTGGAGGAATTAATTCAGTCACTGCCCTCATTGGAGGCCGGTTTGGTCTACTTGGCTGATTTGCTATATCATCTCCTCAGAGCATCCACTAAAGAGATCTCCTTAGTGGTGGTTTTGGCTTAGACTTTGGGCTGCAGGTGCAGTCTCCAAATCAAGGCTTGCAAAGCTTCCTTTTTGGGGAGGACTTAGAGAAAATCATGAAGGATCTTGAGAGATTCCAAAGGGCAACATTTGCCAGAAGACAAGCCACAGACCTTCCTTCCGTTCCTCCCAGTCCCAATTCTGAGAAGCAAAACATTACAGGCTGGGTAAATCAGGCTTGTATAAGAGGCCTCACTTTCAGCAGAAGCAGCAATCCTTTCGGGGGAACAGGTGTCCTACGGTCTTCACCTCCCGGAGAGCTACAGCCCCCCACTTGTCCCAGTGATGGGCTATCAGTCCATTCCTGCGAGACAAATGTCAGAGGACAGTTGTCTCTCTGGTGAAATGGGCCAAGATTACTTCAGGCCTTTCGCTGTCGTTGGAAGGTTTTTCTCTGGACCATCTCCATTCTTTCAAATCAGGTCTCACTAAAGGACTACTCAGAGGCAATTATCGCCTTTTATTTGTTACTGGTTGTGCCTCTTCCCTCTGCAGAAGTTTAAATTAGAGGCCCTCAAGCAACAATTTTGAAAGGGCCCCAGAGTGGGAGGGAGTCTGCCTCAGAAGAGCCTGGTCTGGGGGAGCAACTTGTGTCCAGTTCTTTCTTGTGGGTCAGAACTTGTCACTGCCTGTCCCTGTTCACCTTACCGTTCCTCTTGCTCTGGCCACTGTCTTGTTTCATTATTTTGTAGCCTTGATATCAGATACCATCTCTTTCCAGCAGTTTGAGGCAATGCTTATTCGGATCTCATCACTCTTAGACTTCTGCACTTTTTGGTTGTTAAACACTTAACCAACTCCTCACCTGCTCATTTTGTCTATTCCCTCTGGGAGTACCAGAGCTACACCCCTGTCCTTGGCGTGAACTCCACTCACCTTATGGCCCATCTCATTTAGCAAGCAAGAGACGTGTGTTCTGGCATTTTCTCTGACTCTGTTATCTTTGCTTAGAAATGGAAGCAGGAGATGGAGGAAGACGGCCAGACTGCTACCCAGAAGTCCGACGCTGCCGGCGAAAGCCCAAAGCCCATGCTGGAGGTGATAATCCGTGATGCAGAGCTGCAGCCTTTCCAAGTCCTCATGCAGTTCCTGTACACAGACAAAATCAAGTACCCCCAGAAAGGTAGGGAAGGAATATGTGCAGGGCAGTGGCTGGTAGAAAGGAACAGTAGTGGTGGCAATGGTTCTGTACCTTGCTCATCTTAGTGTCTCCCATCCCTCAGGTCATGTGCAGGACGTCCTTCTGATAATGGACGTGTATAAGCTGGCGCTGCATTTCCAGCTCTCGCGCTTGGAGCAGCTGTGTTTGCAGTACATTGAAGCCTCGGTTGACTTACAGAACGTTCTCATTGTGTGTGAAAATGCCAGCAAACTGCAGCTGGATGAGCTAAAGGTAAATGTGACAAGGTCACGTTATTACTTAGATCAGTGGGTATAGCAGAGGGGAGGAGGAGGCCTGCAGTATGGGATGCTGTGAACTTTGCCTTCCTTACTTTGTGAGAATTTGCAGGAAATTATGGATTTTGAACAGATTCAGGGTGGAAATTAAATTTTTTGTTTAGACTAAGAAAAACACAGCGCAAATCTTGGTTCTGACCTGCACTGCTGTTTAAGTACTGAAACCCTACACACAGCTTTGCCCGAGCACCTCAGTTCTGCTGCTTCCCCCTGGCTCTGTTACGGTTTGTGTTTGACCTGGTTGTGTTGACCTTTGCAGGAGCACTGCCTGAACTTCGTAGTGAAGGAGTCTCACTTCAACCAGGTAATCATGATGAAGGAGTTTGAGCATCTGTCATCTTCGCTGATTGTGGAGATAGTACGCAGGAAGCAGCAGCCACCGGCACGAGTGACCTCTGACCTACCTGTTGATATAGGTATGATAGACTTTGTGATCATCAGGTAGCCTAGTTCTGCACTTCGCTTCGCCAATTAACCATACTAGAGAGTTGCACGGGGACAGAAATCTAACCTGTCCTTGCTGGAATCGAACCCATTCCCCCCTCCATCCCCGCTGGAATTGAACCCAGTGGAGGAGTGGCCTAGTGGTTAGGGTGGTGGACTTTGGTCCTGAGGAACTGAGTTCAATTCCCACTTCAGGCACAGGAAGCTCCTTGCGACTCTGGGCAAGTCACTTAACCCTCCATTGCCCCATGTAAGCCGCATTGAGCCTGCCATGAGTGGGAAAGCGCGGGGTACAAATGTAACAAAAATAAAATAGATACTATTGGAGATTCTACACGGAATGTTGCTACTATTGGAGATTCTACACGGAATGTTGCTACTATTGGAGATTCTACATGGAATGTTGCTACTATTGGAGATTCTGTTGCTACTATTGGAGATTCTACATGGAATGTTGCTACTATGGAGATTCTACATGGAATGTTGCTACTATTGGAGATTCTACATGGAATGTTGCTATTCCACTAGCAACATTCCATGTAGAAGGCTGCGCAGGCTTCTGTTTCTGTGAGTCTGACGTCCTGCACGTACGTGCAGGACGTCAGACTCACAGAAACAGAAGCCTGCGCGGCCACATTGGTGATCTGCAAGGGCCGACTTCTCTGCAAGGGCTATTCTAGTGGAATAGCAACATTCCATGTAGAATCTCAAATAGTAGCAACAGTGGAGGAGTGGCCCAGTGGTTAGGGTGGTGGACTTTGGTCCTGAGGAACTGAGTTCAATTCCCACTTCAGGCACAGGCAGCTCCTTGTGACTCTGGGCAAGTCACTTAACCCTCCATTGCCCCATGTAAGCCGCATTGAGCCTGCCATGAGTGGGAAAGCGCAGGGTACAAATGTAACAAAAATAAAATAGATACTATTGGAGATTCTACATGGAATGTTGCTATTCCACTAGCAACATTCCATGTAGAAGGCTGCGCAGGCTTCTGTTTCTGTGAGTCTGACGTCCTGCACGTACGTGCAGGACGTCAGACTCACAGAAGCAGAAGCCTGCGCGGCCACATTGGTGATCTGCAAGGGCCGACTTCTCTGCAAGGGCTATTCTAGTGGAATAGCAACATTCCATGTAGAATCTCAAATAGTAGCAACAGTGGAGTAGTGGCCCAGTGGTTAGGGTGGTGGACTTTGGTCCTGAGGAACTGAGTTCAATTCCCACTTCAGGCACAGGAAGCTCCTTGCGACTCTGGGCAAGTCACTTAACCCTCCATTGCCCCATGTAAGCCGCATTGAGCCTGCCATGAGTGGGAAAACGCGGGGTACAAATGTAACAAAAAAAAAACCAAACCCGTTCCGCCCCCATCCCCACTGCAATCAAACCCATTCCCACCTCCATCCCCGCTGGAATCAAACCCGTTCCCCTCCCCCAATCCGCTCTGGAATCTTACCCATCCCTGCAAGAATTTAATGGTACCTAAAAAAATAAACAAAAAATTTTGATCGACTCTCTGAGTTCTGCACTGCACGCAAAGAAGGAATAGAACCTGGAACTTGGAACGTTTTGGTGTGCACATGTAAGACTTGTCTCTGATTTGTTGGCACTATGTGCTGAGATGTCACCACATGCACGCGCCAGTAGGTCAGGTGACCTCTGATGCTTGTGTCGGTGTCAGAGCTGAGGCTAATTAATGAAAGACTTTCTGCATTTGCGCTTTCAAAGCAAGGAGGAGATGGCACTCAAAGAACTTGGTACTTGGTAGGTGAGAGGTGGTGCAGATGCAGCTTACACTTCCACGGGAACCCCACAGGAATTGCTTCCATCCCCGCGGGATTCCCGCAAACCTCATTCCTGTGCAGGTCTCTAGTTCAAACTCCCACCCCTCACATTTTGGTGATTAAACTCATCAATCATGAAGGTTTCTGCCACTCCCAGAACAATCCTGGACTGAACTAAGATATCTCCCCTCACTATTCACACGTACAAAAATTGCATTCTGTTGTCACATCAGTAATAGTGAGCAAAACCTATAGATATTCAAAGGGATTTAAGTGAGCAGGAGCCCAGCTTCTGTGGTTAGTGCCTGGGTGGTCCATGGGCAGTCAGAGCAGATCCGGAAGACATGCAGGCTGGACAGCTAGGATTGCCCTGAATATTGGCTAGCACCCACATAGCTTCTGGCCTACTGAGAACCCAGATACTCAGTGCTGGTGCCTGGACGTGGCTCAGGATTGAATATCTAGACTAATTCATCTCACAGATGCCAGTGGCTTTAAAACCACTGACTTCTGTGGGTAAATTTGCTGGATGATAACCGGGGGGGGGGGGGGGGGGGGGCTGTGTATCACTTTATCAGCACACTGCCATTAACCATCTTCATTTTCATCACTGTTTAAATTTGATCTTCCATTTTTACTTAACCTGTACTCCGTTGTACCTGCTCATAATGTAGGAACACTATTCATCTTCTCAGTTGTGTTGGCTTGTAGCATTGGGACATTTTCCCTCTCTTGTATGTTCCTCAGGTACATCTCTTGTGCAGGACATGAAGGCATGCCTTGAAGGCGTAGGGAAGGAGTTCTGTGACATCACTCTGCTTTTAGATGGCCGTCCCTGGCCAGCTCACAAGGCCATATTAGCTGCTCGCTCCAGGTACGTAATTTTCTAACATGTATGTAGTTACAGACTTGAATAAAGACATTTGTTCGTCATATTCCACTCTCCAGTTATTCTAGATTTTTTTAAAATTTAGATCTTTATTAGTTTTACGAGTTACATTATATCCCATATGCAGACTGACGCATAACATAGCCATGCCTCTAGTTTGTTACCTTAACTATTATCAATTCCATCATGATGACCCAAATGGAGTAACCTAGTGGTTAGGGCGCTTGGTTGAAAACCTGGGGAATGGGATTTGATTCCCACTGCAGCTCCTTATGACTCTAGGCAAGTCACTTAATCCTCCATTGCCCCAGGTACTTACATTGTAAGCCCACTAAGGACAGAGAAAGGACCCTGCATAATATAAAAATGTAAACTGCTTTGGTTGTACCACAGAAAGGTGGTATGTAAAGTTTTTGACCCTTTAACAACCCCCCCTTCCCAAATTTGCTATTTTAAACAGCTTAACTTCATAACACACTAGCAATTTCCCCAGTTCATAGGCCATTCAGTCCCTCATGCACCATTTGCAGCCATTTCCAATACCTTTCCCATACTTTCTTCAGTTCCTTCATTTTTCCCTTTCCCTTAATATCCCAGCTAGTTTGTTCAAGCTGGACAAAATAGGTCTTACCCGCTAATTTTCTTTCCTTGAGTCCCACCAGACCAATCCAGAACATAAGAATAACCGTACTGGGTCAGACCAATGGTCCATCTAGCCCAGTATCCTGCTTCTAACAGTGGCCAATCCAAGTTCGAAGTACCTGGCAGAAACCCAATTATTACAACATTCCATGCTGCTAATCCCAGGGCAAGCAGTGGCTTCCCCCATGTCCATCTCAATAACAGACTATGGACTTTCCCTCCAGCAGATGGAGACAGAGGACAAAAGGCCATGATCCCTTCCCTATAAGGGTACACTGCAACCTGAGTTCTACAGAATTTTTGATAATAAAGCAATGGTAAAGATGTCCTATTTATAGTAAAAGAAATTGTTCCTTTTTAATAACCTTAAAATCTATTGAGCACATTTTAGCTTGTCTTTTTTTTTTTTTGTAAACATACATATTAAGAAAACAAACTGTAAACAACCTGCAGCATTAACAAAGGAAGGGAAGGGATACTAGATTGGTCTGGTAGGATTCAAGGAAAGAAAATTGGCAGGTAAGACCTAATTTCTCCTTCCTTAGCGTCCTCCTCAGACCAGTCCAGAACCTGTGGGATTCGGCAACCCCTGCCATCAGCACTGGCTCCAAAAGCCAAATCAGCATTAGCGGCACATCAATTCTATAATGTTTTAGGTATGACTCAACCATCAAGATGCCGCTTTATAAGTATCTTCTGGTGACACTGCATGCAATTCTGCCCACAAGGTAGCTATATCTTGCTTGAACATAAGCAGAAGAAATAATTTCTTTTAGCCAGTGGGCCATGGAAGATTTAGCAGCTGCCTGTTCCTTTCTCACACTGGCAAAAAGGACAAATAATGTGTCTGATTTCAACTCATGGGCACCCTGCGAATATCCAACAGCAGTAAAGTCTTAGTCAACTCCACAGTCATCCTCCTTAAAGGAAGAAAGATTGAGAAACTTAAATCAGTTTCTCAGATTTAAGTGAAAAGGAATGAATACTTTCAGTAGAAAAGAAGAAACCACACGATTAGAAACCACAGTCTCTCTAAAATGGGCACCAGGTATGTGGAGTTGAAGTCGGAAGCAATTTTGGGTAGAGCCAAGAGTCAGAAAAAATGGACTGATTCTGACTTCAGCTTCAAAAAAAAAAATCATAATATAAGGTAAATTTATCATTTTATACTTTGTTCCGAATCTAAAGTAATATTTACCAGTACTTTAGATCCAGAATAAAAAATTTAAAGCCTACTATCAGTGGGAGCTGAGTCAGACAATAGAAAAATAGAGGAGACTGAGTTGAAGGTTTGGTGTACCAACTCCACAGCCCTCGTGGGCACCCCAACCGAAAAGACTGGTATCCATTGTTACCACTGCTAAATCCGGAGGTTCCAGGGACACCCAGTTGAGCAGGTTATGTGATTGAAACCACCAATTAATGCTGTTCCTGGCTTTCATCGTCCAAGAGAATCAACACTAGTAGCTTTGTGAGTGAGCAGACCAGTGACTGAGCAGAGACCTTCGAAGAGAATACATATCTGCTCAATTCCAAAGAATTTGGTTGCTGCCATTGACCCCAGTACTTGCATATAGTCCCAAGCCCAAGACACTTGCATGGTAAAAATACAACATACCCGTGCCTCTAACTTGAGCATTCTCTGCCTTGCGAAGGAAGCCTGCCCTCCATGGTGTTGAATTTTGCTCCCAAATATTCAATGGACTGTACCAGAATGAGATTTCTGTTGTCAGTATTGATTACCCACCCTAGTTACTGAAACAAGTAAACTATTCTGTTGGTTACTTACAAGGCCTCCTGCTACAAATTAGGATGAATTACATAATCATCCAAGTAGAGATGAACTCTGATTCCTTTCCAAAGACAAAAAGCAGCCACAACTACCATTACCTTGGAAAACATCCTGGGAGCTGTAGCCAAATTGAAGAAAGTGCTGCCCCAGAATTGCTGATGATGAGGCCAATTAGATAGACTTTTTTGAGGTCCAAGGACATTAATGATGTTCCTTTTCAGCCCGCTGTACTTAAGGATCTCAAGGTTTCCATTCTGAAATTAAGTACTTTGTACTTTGAGCGTTTTGTTAGCTTGCTCAGTGTAAGAATGGGCTGAAAAGTTGCCTCTTTCTTTTGAGACCAGCAGAGTAAATGGAATATCTTCTGTTCCCTGTTCTGTGTTTGGATCAGGAACTATGGCTCTTAGATCTAAGAGACTGTATAATTGATTGAACTACCACTATTTTGGCTTTAGCATGATGAAAAGACTATATAAAAGAATCTGCAAGCAGGCGGAAAAATTCCAGTTTGTACCCCTGCAAAATGATGTCCAAAACCTATTCATTGAATGTGGTATGGATCCACTCCTTGACAAATTTGTGGACCACATAGTAGCATTGTTGCAGGAGTTAGGCTGGGTGGTGAATTTCCAAGAGCAAGTTTGTGCCATCGCAGAATTTGGAATACTTGGAGGCCTGATTCGATACACACTACGATGGGGTATTTCTTATGGAAGGGAGAGTGTAGAAGCTACAGGCGCAAGTAAAGACAGTTGTAATCGACAGAGGGAATTTCTGCAAGTTTTCTGATCAATGGTGGCCATAGTCAAGGTGGTGCCATGAGCCAGGGCATGCATGCATCTGCCACAGGAAATATTGTTCTCTCAATCCACATGATCCTAGGGGTAGTGGTGAGATGAGATATAGACTGTTGTGGTGGCTAAGCAGGGACGATTTGGTATGTGGGATGGATCTAGAGATTCATTAATACATTTGTGTGTAAATACCATGCAGTATCACTGTCACTGATGTAGAATAATAATACTGTAAATAACTATAAAAAAAATAAGTGGAGAGGAAAGACCTCAAAGTCTCAGCCTTAGCTCACACAATTGCAAGAACTAAAGCAATTCTATAAGTACATAAGTAGTGCCATACTGGGAAAGACCAAAGGTCCATCTAGCCCAGCATCCTGTCACCGACAGTGGCCAATCCAGGTCAAGGGCACCTGGCACGCTCCCCAAACGTAAAAACATCCCAGACAAGTTATACCTAAAAATGCATAGCCATCATAGTTCTTAAAAAAAAAACCTCCACTTTGATACAAACATCAAAAAGGGTGAAAGCTGCATTAGCGGCAAGCAGGAAAAAGCAAAACAAAAACTATGTCTTATTCACCTCCAACTTTGTACTTATCTTCATATATCACCAATTCTCAAAGGTCTTTTCTCAAACATAGCTTGTCCACCAGGACCCAAGAGGGAATCCCTGTTTTGCTTTAGCTGCTTAAGAAGGAAAAAACTCCTGTTCCTCAGCCACAAAATGGCGAACAAGATTGCAGGATGCCAACTTCTATTGAAACGATACACATAAGCCACTCCTCTCTTCATAGCCAATCAGCATAGAGTCCCATAGAAACCGCACCACCTAAAACGCAGACCATTCAATCCATATATTCAGCCCTCGCGGCTCAACAGAATCAAAAAATAAAATCCATTTCTAGTCACGTTGTCACAAACATTTCCCAAAATCACCTCTACGTGCTGATCGCTGGAGTTGTTCCAATACAGTGCATCTTAAAATATAAGCTCATGCCACTGTTGCCTGCAGTGAGCCACAAGGGGAGCTTCCACTTTGCCTAAGTGTAAGCAAGAACAATGTTCGATAAGTCTTACTTTTAAGCTTCTAGATGTCTGCCCAATATAAATCAGACCACAAGGACGTTGGATTAAATAAATAACCCCAACAGACTCTGATGCCCTGTGGCTCACTGCAGGCAACAATCGTACGATTGGTGCCCTCAATCATTTTGAAATGTTGCCACCTTTAGTGCAGTCCAGCAGTGACCAGGCCCAGTTTCTAAAATTGTCTAATCGTGGTGTCTTTGGTTTTTTTCAGTTATTTTGAAGCTATGTTCCGATCTTTCATGCCAGAGGATGGCCAGGTGAATATCTCTATTGGAGAGATGGTACCCAGTAAACAGGCCTTTGAGTCCATGCTACGTTACATCTACTATGGAGAGGTGAACATGCCTCCTGAGGACTCCCTGTATCCTTCAGTTGCTGACTCTTCCATGGAAAATACCTTACCCTGATGTGTGGATTCCACCCCTGAGTTCTCTGATAAGTTTGGGGTAACTGCCCTGTACTGTAGTACCATGAGGGAAAGAAGAACTAACACAGCTACTGTAGAATTAGTGACATTCATTTTGCTAGTCTAAACTGAACAGCCTTGTGGTGAATATGTGCCTGGGGAATTCTGATGGGAACTTGTGCACAGTGTTTGCCCACTAAGCTGCATTTACCTAGCCATGTGCTGGGTGTGTATTCACAGAGTTGCATATGCCCTGTGAGTAATATTCACCCATTTAGCTACGCCGATGGTACTTTGTTTGTACTGTTGGGGACGAAGCAAAATCAAATAAGGGAATCTAATGTTATCATTAATGAAACCTCTTATTCTTTAAATCGCTTATTAAGATTCTGGGAATTGTGATAGAGGATACATTATCCATGGAACCTCAAATACATTCGCT